>NC_057399.1:29951062-30292790 GCF_019320065.1 Cervus canadensis
TGGGGGGCAGGACTAAATTAGGAGGCTGGGATTAACATAACCACACTACTATATATAAAATAGATAATAAACAAGGACCTCATATATAGCACAGAGAACTCTACTCAATATTCTATAATAACCTATATAGGAAAAGAATATGAAAAAAAATAGATATGTGTATAATGAAATCACTTTGCTGCACACCTGAAACACAACACAGTAAATCAAACATACTCCAATATAAAATAAAAATTTCAGAAGTAAATTAAAAAGAAAAAAGAAATACATATTTGATAATGGCACCACCTACTAAAAGGACCTCAGTGGTAAACCACAGTTCTTAAGACAGACATCAAAATTTGTAACACAGATAATAGGTCCCAGCATAATCTGGCCCCACAAATTTCTTCAGTTTCTTCTCACTGTCAGTAAGAGATAATTTCTCTTGCTGTCTACCTTCCTATCTGATTCATGTTGTTTGAATTCCTTCTTTATACCATGTTCCCTCCTGCCACAGGGCATTTGCACGTGCTGCTCACTCTGTTTGGAATGTTATCCCTCCCCTCTTCACCCAGAACCTCCTGCTCATCCTTGAGACTTCAGTTTAAAACACACATTCTCAGCAAACTTTCCTTGATTCCCCTGATGAGGTAAGACCCCACTTCTGACCCATGACACATGCTCACAGTACTGGCACACCTCTGGAGCATTTCGCATGGTAGCGATTTTAAAATTTCTACTTACTAATAACAAAGTTATATGTGAATACACTTTGAATAGGGCTTGCCAGGTGGCGCAAGTGGTAAAGAACCCACCTGCCAATACAGAAGACAGAAGAGACACAGGTTCAATTCCTGGGTTGGAAAGATACCCTGGAGGATGGCATGGCAACCCACTCCAGCATTGCTGCCTGGAGAATCCCATGGACAGAGGAGCCTGGCAGGGTACAGTTCATAGAGTCACAAAGAGTCAGACATGACTGAAGTGATTTAGCACACATGCACACTTTGAATAAAGCTAACACAAACAGAAAAGGCACACTTGAAAAATTCAACTTCATGGTTTTTCTCATGGTGGACAAAGCCACGTGTGTTCAAGGTAAGAAACAACATTTCCAACATCCCTAAAGCCCCCCTCTGCAGTTACTATACCACTCTCCCCGAGGTAATGACTACTATTTTGATTTATAACACACAAGGACATTTTTGTTTTTAAACATTCCTACAATTCACATAGCATGAGCCCCCGCCCCACTTCCCTTCCCACAATGAATTTGGTATATATCCTCTTATCCCTTTGAGATACATATCTACACATAATTGATATATAATTTTATCATTACATCATAATTTCACATCTGTGTAACAGTATCATTTTCTATCTCTGTTACTACACTGTCATCTCTGCAATGACTGAGTCAATGGCAGTACCTGGTCCTCATTTTCTCTCCAGCTCCTCGTACATACCAGGCCACAGCGTATACTCCACCCAAATGGTGAATACATGAATAGTTATGCCAGGTGCTAAGGCCACCAAAGTGAACAAGACAAACAGGTCCACCGCCCCTACTCTCCTCTAGTGTATACAGTGTAATTGACCAGAAATCTGTTTTAAAGCCTCCCAGAAGTGATGCTTTAAAGCCACAGGGTCTGTTCTTTCTCCCAGAGACAGCCCCTACCTCAGAGAGCTCTTCCCTGCTGATTGACACACCTACCCTGGACCAATTAAGGGGCCTTTCCCTGACTTCTATGCTTTCACCAACTTTCACTGGGCTCAACTGCAACTCCTCGTTCTTCTGAGGATGCCTCTGGTTGGGATCTTCTTTCTGCCTTCATCCCACAAAACTCAACACATCCCCAAGAATCAGCTAGCAAGACAAACATAGTGGAAAGAGCTTTGTTCTTGGGAGTCAAAAAACATGTGTTCAAGTCCTAATGCTTTCACTTTCTGGCTGACCCTCGGCAAACTGCTCCACTTGTCTGGGCCTGTTTCCACATTCATCAAAGGACAAGGCTAAACTAACAAAAGTTCCAGGGTTCCTTTTCCTCTCTAGTGTCCTATGATTTTTACCATGGAAGGTACCTATACCTAAGAGTACACAGCTCATCCGTCTACAGATAGTCCTATATCCCAAGGATGATCTAATGCCCCCAAGGGAGGCTTAGCACTTTTGAAGGGCTGTTGGGTTTCTTCATTACACAGGTCAGTCCCATCCCAGCCCTTGGCTTTCATAAATATACTACAAACAGCAACAGAAGGTAAGCAAACAGTTCTTTAAGAGGACTGACAAGGATGGTCAAGAGTATCCTTAATAAAAATACCAGCAAGTTTGGGCATTTTAAAAGAAAAAAAAAATATTTTTCTTTAGGAAATTGTCTTTTGAAACACCATGACCTGGTTTTCAGGGAGGGACCAACTGCAAAGCAAGGGGTTTCTTGCCAAAGGCAGCAAGTTTTTGACTCCCATTTGATGATTTAAGACTAAGAGAAAAGCAAAACAACATGAATTTTACATCTTTATATGATTAGATCAGGAAGGACTGAGAACCCTGGGAACTGAACCCAGTGTCTGGAGACCAGGCTAGCCAGTCAGCATGCACTGAGGATCAACACCCCAGGAGAACCCCAGATTTCATACTCAGGCTGCTTGGCATGTGGCAACCCAAGGGGCCCCTGCTCTGAGCCACTCCAGCACGTCTGGGGCTGCTCAAGTTTTCAGGGTGAAGAAAACTCCCTAGGAGCAGGTGTGGCTTAATCTCAACTCTCCTCACTCCCTGAGACTTGAAGACCCTCCAGGCTTTGCATACGGAGAACATGGGTCCTCATGAGTACTATGGGCCAACTTTGTTCATCTCTATGCTATTGACCAATTTCATTCTAACAGAAGCACTCACATTAGACATTCCTGGCCTCATTTTACAGGTCAGGAAATTTTAAGTCACTTGCCCAATGTCACAAAACTAGGGCAGAAGACAATAAGGTTTCAGCTCATGTCTTAGGATGCTAAGCCTCACAATGTCAATTACATCCAGGAGAGCTACCAGGGGCTGCAGCCTCCCTTCCTCCTGACCTCTTAGGAGAAATGTCCAGGACAGATGGTAAAGTCTGTCAGTCAGGCTGGACCAGTAACTATCAGGTTCACTCTGTCCCTCAGGGCCCCTTATCTATCAGAGTGCAAATAGGGCTGATCAGGTACCCCTGGAGGGCGCCAAATCACCAGGCTCTTGTAGGCTTTGCCTGAGGCAGAAAATCTGTTGCAAAAGCAATTCCTCTGACCTTTCTACAAAACAAACTAAGAGATGGAGCTGGAAAGACCAGACATTGAGTGCAGGTGCACATAAGGAAGAAGCACATCTTGAGTTTAGGGGGGAAAAAGTACAGGGAAGAAGGAAGAATGGATTTTGAGGGGGGATGGGGGTATTTTTTTTTTCCCAGAACCCACCACGTCCAGTACATAGTGCAGGAGTGTGGTTACCCCAATAAATCAGTGTGTGAATGCATGAACCAATCTCATGGGGAGAAGCTCCTCAGAAAACACGCTCCTTTTCCTCTCATCTTCAATTTGGTTGTCATCTACTAACATACCCAGGCATGCCTTATCCTCAAACATATGCTCAAAATTAATTCTCCCAACACTGTAATCACCTTGAGCTATTCTGTACCATGAAACTTTTGGAAGAGAGCAGATTATAATCACTAGTTTGTCATCGGGTTTGCTGGTGGTTCAGATGGTAAAGAATCTGCCTGCAATGCAGGAGACCTGTGTTCAATCTCTGGGTCAGCAAGATCCCCTGGAGGAGGAAATGGTTACCCACTCCAATATTCTTACCTGGAGAATTCCATGGACACAGGAGCCTGGCAGGCTACAGTCCATGGGGTTTCACAGAGCCAGACACAACTGAGCTATGACTCACTCTAAGAGAACAGGACTGAATATTATTCTTTTATTCCCAGTGTCGGGCACATATTTGATGATATGAAGGGGCCCTGCCTTGAGAAGAGTCTCTATGTTCTCTAAATGTGCTCCTCATACTCCAGAAGGAACTAGATCCTGTGCTTTGCAGTCTCCTTTATACTGATGTCTCCATTGCCAAGGTAAAGTCAAGGTAAAGCTCCAGGAACAGGATATGCTTTCTATCCTGTTCCATATAAAGCTTGCTCCTCCACCCATGTTCCCACCTAACCTAATTCAGTTGAACTTGGAGTTGGCAGCTGATCCAAGATCAAGGTACATGCAAGCGAGGCAATACCTTATGAGGTGGCCTCAACTAAAAAGTTCTGCCCCTCCAACAACCAAGTGAGCCAATTAAATGTTTCTCTTTCATAAAGTTGAATTTTAAAATATGGAGGAAAAAAACAGATAAGAGCAGAAGTAGAAAGATCATGAGAATGAATGGAGATCATGAATAAGCCAATGTTCTGAGCAATGAGAAGATTAAGAGTTGGAAGTTCTAACAGAGATAAAAGAAGATAAAGACATAGAAGCAGGAGAATACTTGAGAAATCATGGTAGGAAAAGTAGAGCAGCTAAGGAATAGATGAGTTTCATTTATGTTAGAAAGTTAGTGTGCAGATCCATGAATCTTAAGTCACTGAGACCTTAGCACAAGTAGACTTGGATCTGGAATGGATTGTTGCCTGTCACAACTTAGGGGTGGGCCAATCCTTTCCAAGGAAAACCTTTAAACTGAAACTTTCAGGAGAAATGTTGTTACTTGCTGGCACACAAATTAAATTCAGGAGGGTTATTCAGATGTATATGATTTCAAAGATCTCTGAAGGAAAAATTAATATTCCAGAGTGCTCAGAATGTTGAAAATGGCCCTTCCAATATCTTTCCATAGGACACAGGGCAAATCAAACTTCCCATGCTTTACAGAAGCATGGGAAAGTAACTTACTTATATTCTAAAGCCCCAATGAGGGCAGGTGTCATGAGTCCTCAGCACAATATTCTCTTCATTAAACCTTGGCATCAATGCTTCTTGCCATTCCCTGCCCAGTTCTTCTCTTTTCCTCATTTATCTGGGAAAGTTCACAGTTTCAAAGATGAGCTCAAGGAGCCCTAAGATCACAGTTATTAGGGAAATGCCAGCAAGAAGTACTGGAAAGTCTACTAGGGGCTGGACATTGTAACCCAAGTGTTATTTTGAGCCACTAGGGTACAATGATGATGGTGGATCTTCAGGCACTGCCCCAAAGAAAAAAGCATTTAGTGAGTAATGCCTTCACATATTCTGTGGTTTGTGAACATTAATACCAAACAGAGAAGTTTAAAAACCAGTGCTGCCCTGGACTTCCCTGGTGGTCCAGTGGTTAAGAATCCACCTGCCAATGCAGGGAGACACTGGTTCCATGCCTGGTCCAGGAAGATTCCACGTGCCTAGGAGCAACTAAGTGTAACTACTGAGCCCAAGTGCCTAGAGCATGTGCTCCACAAGAGGAGCTGCCGCAATGAGAAGCCTGCGCACAGCAATGAAGACCCAGTGCAGCCAAAAATAAGTGAATAAATACATTTTTATTAAGGATACCTAGAAATATCTTAAAAAAAAAAAAAAAAAAAGAACACTGCTGCCCTGCCCTGCCAGATCACCTCCACCTTGCTCAGACCACCAAAGCTGAAAAACCACACAAGCTTTGCATTCTTATACTCTGCACATCACCTAAGCTCAGTGTGGCCTAAGTCCTCTTGGAGGAGGTCGTCATTAGCTCCACTATAGACCTGCTGAGCAGACGACCTACAAACTGGAGAACAATTATACCAAAGAAGTTCTTACACTGTTGGAAAAGTTCTAGGGTCCACCAAAGTTTTCCCAACCTGGGGATTCAGCAAAGGGAATCAGAACACCCAGGGAACTTAACTTTGAAGGCCAGTGGGATTTGATTACAGAACTCTCATAGGACTGGGGAAACAGACTTTTGGAGGGCACAACAAAACACTATGTGCACCAGAACCCAGGAGAAAGAACAGTGACCCCACAGAGACTGAGCCAGACTTGCCTATGAGTGTCTGGGAGTCTCCTGCCGAGGTGAGGGTGACAGTGGCCTGCCATGGGGTCAGGGGCACTGATTACAACAGTCTTGAAAGCCAAGGTGCGCTGGCATAAGTCCTTTTCAAGGAAGTCACCATTACTGCCATTACCCCTACTATAGTTTGGCCTCAGGCCAAACTACAGGGAGAGAACACAGCCCCACCCATCAGCAGAACATTGGATTAAAGACTTACTGAGCATGGCCTTCTTTGTGCCAAAGAATGCGCAAACTACCGCACAACTGCACTCATCTCACACGCTAGTAAAGTAATGCTCAAAATTCTTCAAGCCAGGCTTCAGCAATACGTGAACCATGAACTTCCAGATGTTCAATCTCATCTTAGAAAAGGCAGAGGAACCAGAGATCAAATTGCCAACAGCCACTGGATCATCGAAAAAGCAAGAGAGTTCCAGAAAGACATCTACTTCTGCTTTATTGACTATGCCAAAGCCTTCGACTGTGTGGATCAAAAACTGTGGAAAATTCTGAAAGAGATGGGAATACCAGACCACCCAATCTGCCTCTTGAGAAACCTGTATGCAGGTCAGGAAGCAACAGTTAGAACTGGATATGGAACAAGAGACTGGTTCCAATCTGGGAAAGGAGTACATCAAGGCTGTATATTGTCACCCTACTTATTTAACTTATATGCAGAGTACATTATGAGAAACGCTGGGCTGGAAGAAGCACAAGCTGGAATCAATATTGCTGGAAGAAAAATCAATAACCTCAGATATGCAGATGACATTACCCTTATGGAAGAAAGTGAAGAAGAACTATGGAGCCTCTTGATGAAAGTGAAAGAGGAGAGTGAAAAAGTTGGCTTAAAGCTCAACATTCAGAAAACTAAGATCATGGCATCCGGTCCCATCACTTCAGGGCAAATAGATGGGGAAACGGTGGAAACAGTAGCTGACTTTATTTTGGGGGGCTCCAAAATCACTGCAGATGGTGACTGCAGCCCTGAAATTAAAAGATGCTTACTCCTTGGAAGAAAAGTTATGACCAACCTAGACAGCATATTATAAAGCAGAGACATTACTTTGCCAACAAAGGTCCGTCTAGTCAAGGCTATGGTTTTTCCAGTAGTCATGTATGGATGTGAGAGTTGGACTATAAAGAAAGCTGAGCCAAAGAATTGATGCTTTTGAACTGTGGCGTTGGAGAAGACTCTTGAGAGTCCCTTGGACTTCAAGGACATCCAACCAGTCCATCCTCAAGGAGATCAGTCTTGGGTGTTCATTGGAAGGACTGATGTTGAAGCTGAAACTCCAAGACTTTGGCCACCTGATTCGAAGAGCTGACTCATTTGAAAAACCCTGATGCTGGGAAAGATCGAGGGCAGGAGGAGAAAGGGACAACAGAGGATGAGATGGCTGGATGGCATCGCCAACTCAGTGGACATGAGTTTGGGTGAACTCTGGGAGTTGGTGATGGACAGGGAGGCCTGGCATGTTGAGGTTCGTAGGGTCGCAAAGAGTAGGACACGACTGAGCGACTGAACTGAACTGAGCATGGCCTTGCCCATCAGAGCAAATCACAGTTTTCCCCACAGCCAGTCCTTCCCATCAGGAAGCTTCCACAAGCTTCTTATCTTCATCCATCAGAGGGCAGACAGAATGAAAACCACAATCACAGGAAAGTAACCAAACTGATCACATGAATCACAGTCTTATGTAACTCAGTGAAACTATGAGTCAAATCCAGAGCATCAATCAATTTTTTCTTAAGAGGTTCTTCTTCCAGAGAACTCTATTTTCTCTCCTGGCAAGGCAAAGGTAGCATGACCTTCATAAGACAGAGATTTGAGATTCCACTCAAAGGAAAAACCTGCTAATTAAAATAAAGTCCAAAATCTTATTACAAGTAGAAAAGACCTTTAGCTAAATGATTTAGATCCAGAGTTGAAGCACAGTACTTTCTTTGCAATATACTGATTGCTATCAGCCTCTGCTGGATTTATCTGGAGGATGAGATGACCTCCAAAATTCACAAAGAGCAAAACTCTTCAATTCCAGATCAAATCCAAAGCATGTTTTCCAAGAGCAGAAAATATTCTTCCTACACCCTTAAATCTAGAGACACCAAGTGGTAGCTTCTGGGAGAGGGTATTCTATTAACTTCCAGCCTCCAAAATCTACTATGACTTAGTCTATAATCCAAATATATACAGCATGCTGGACATGTAATTGGAGTTTCAAGAGTCCTAATTTCATCTTCCAACCAGGTTGCCACTTCTGAAAACATGTAGAAACACCAGGTGTCCCAGTGCTTTGAAATTAGTCTAAAAAACCCGGGTGGGGGGGAAGGAAATCCATATTCTATTTGAAATAGAATCAAAAGAAACTTGGGTGATCACTGATTTTAGCCCCTACTTTACTATTGAGGATTCAAACTTGGAATGTAATTAGTTCACTATTCTGGAGAAGGCACCAAAAGGAGGTTGGTCCTTGGCCTCACCTCCTGCCAGTTTTGTTCTCCTCACACCTCTGTAGTGGTTCAGTGAACAATCTGTGTTAGATTGCGTGCCGAGGTCTGAAGCTCCTCCCTGTGGCTTACTAATTATTCAACCCTTGTAAAAAGATGTGAGGATAAAATGAGTTAATGTGCTCTGAGTGCTTAAAATAGTGTCTGGCAGATGTAACCTAGTATACATAAGACACATAAACAGCTAGGTCCCACTGTATAGCACAAGGAATTAGATTCAATACCCAATGATAAACTATAATGGAAAAGAATACAAAAAAGAATACATATACGAGTCACTTTGCTATACAGAAGAAAGGAACACAGCATTATAAATCACCTATATTTTAATAAAATTAAAAAAAATTTAAGATCAATGAATAAATAAGACTGAAGAGGGACTTCCCTGGTGGCTCAGTGGTAAAGAATCTGCCTCCCAACACTGGAGACTCAGGTTTGATCACTGGTCCAGGAAGACCCCACATGCCTCTGAGAAACTCAGCCTGTGCACCAACTACTGAGCCTGTGCTCAGGAGCCTGGAGTCACATCTGCTGAGCCCACGTGCCCTAGAGCCCTTGCTCCACCAACAAGAGAAGCCACGGCAACGAGAAGCCCACACATCGCAACTAGAGAGTAGCCTCTGCTCACAGCAACTAAAGAAAAGTCCATGCAGCAACAAAGATCCAGCACAGTCAAAAATAAATAAATAAAATCATTTTTTTAAAAAAGTAAAACAGCAGATACGGGGGGAACCAGTGTCTGACATATAGCGAGGGGTCATAAGACGCTAGCTAACATAATTAGTCCCTCAAAGGACTCTTTCGAGGATTAGGAGATGATACCTGGCACAGGTTCAGCACAGTACCTGACACATCATGCTCAATAAATGTGTTCTTACAGTTTTACCAAAGAGTGAGAGAATGGTGTTCTGGAGTCCAGACCATTTGCTGATCGGGAAACAGTGCTGAAGATTTTTATTTCAAGGTGAGGATATTTTAAAGTGTTTTCTCATTTACACAATATTGGACATAGAACAATTACCGAAAACCCTTGAACTTCCTTTCAAGAGTATGTATAAGGGATTTCCCCAGAGGTTAAAACTCCATGTTTCCACTGCAGGGGGCATGGGTTCAACCCCTGGTCTGGGAACTAAGATCCTGAAAGCTGCATGGCCAAATAAATAAACCAAATGTACCTATGTTTAAAAAGTGCTTTTAAGAGAATTCCACAGCAGTATCTGGGAACCATACTTCTGCTTGGGAGTGGAGGGGAATCCAGACAGGAACTTTGGTCATGTTGGTTAAGAACTATGACTACCTCCTTGGTAAGAAGGACTGAAAGATTCCCATCATACCCGATGTTTTGCCTTTCAGCACTCAATGAATATCATCCTGTTTAGTAAACTCCATAAAATTATCAAGCTAGAATAAGAGGTCACATTGTTAAGAAGACTGCCATCATAAAATAGTGAGTTAACAGTCTCCCCTGAATGCTGCTGCAGGAGGGACCTGGACCAACTGGGGTCTCGCTCTAGCTCAAATCAAAGCTTTGGAGTTCTGAATGGCAACAGTATCCTGAGGAGACTTCTCTTTGGGTTGGCTTCACAGTAAGCAGGTCATTTATACCTCATCCTTACAGAGATGGATCTCAGTGGAAAAAAAGATGCTCCTTCCCAAGAGTCCAATAAAATCCCCATAACCTACTCTCATTGGCCCAGCTGGAGGCTTGGCATGAACCATGGCTCTGTGGCCAGACTGGTGTCAGAAGGGTGACAAATCAGTCTGACCAGGGTGGGTCATCCACCCACCTTGATATCTGGGACATAGGGTTAGCCCCATCCAAACCACATGAATAGAAAGAGAATGGGGGGTACACCACAGGGGAAACCTGGGGACTGTTACCAAAACTGAAAGAATCGTGTATACTGGGCAGGTAAAAGCAGTTATCAGTTTGACCTGGCTTTCCTACTACTTGCTGTGTAGGAATTTAGTGAGTCACTTGAACTCTCTAGCATGTAGTTTTTCATCTATAAAATGAGAGATTCAGGCTAGAGAGCATAGAAGAATCCTTTGAAGGGTTTGTTAAGACTGTTTCTTGGGCCCCATTCCCAGAGATTCTGATTCAATAGGTCTGACATGGGCCCAAGAATTTGACTTTCTATCAAGTACCTGGTGACGCTGATGCTGGTCTGGAGACCACACTTGGAGCAACATGGGGCTAGATGATGACTCAGTCCCTGGCATCCTGTGAGTGATGGGAAATCTTCATTCTGAGACTCCCAGCTGGGAATTCTGCTTCTGCCCCTGCTGTGGGAAGCAACATAAGCTGGACAAAAATATAAGAACAACAGGGGCGAATTCTCAACTTGCCTCCCATCACTGGGAATACTGACCAAATAGGATGTTACTTTAGTAGTCACTCAAGCCAGTGACTACTTTTTGTTTTTTTGTTTTTTTAGCGGCATCTCAGAGTAGAAGGATGTGTGCTCATCTTCTCCTGTGAGAAAACCAAAATCTCAACTAGCTGCTGAACAACCACTGACAGGAGACTGTTGGAAGCCACCAAAAAAAGATACCACACATCCAAGGACAAAGGAGAAGCTGCAGCAAGATAGTAGAAGGGGCACAATCGTGCTTAAAATCAAATCTCATGCCTGCCAGAGATGCTAGGAGGGAGCAAACAAAACCTTGTGCACACCAGGACCCAGGAGAAAGGAGCAGTGACCCCACAAGAGACTGAGTCAAACTTGCCTGTGAGTGTCTGGGAGTCTCCCACAGAGGCCTGGGTCGACAGTGGCCTGCCACAGTGTCAGGGGCACTGGCAGTAGCAGGCCTGGGAGGTGCACCATGCAGGCATAAGGCCTTTCGGAGGAGGAGGTCATACCTCTACCATAGTTTGGCCTCAGGCCAAACTACAGGGAGGAAGCACAGCTTCACCCATCAGCAGAAAATTGGATTACAGATTAAAGCATGGCCCTGCCCACCAGAGCAAGACCCAGTTTTCCCCACAACCAGTCCTTCCCATCAGAAAGCTTCCACAAGCCTCTTATCTTCATCCATCAGAAGGCAGACAGAATGAAAACCACAATCACAGAAAACTAACCAAAATGATCACATGGATCACAGCTTTGTGTAACTCAATGAAACTATGAGCTATGTCATGTAGGGCCACCCAAGATGGATAGTAGAGAGTTCTGACAAAACATGATCCACTGGAGAAGGGAATGCACACCACGTCAGCATTCTTGCCTTGAGAACCCCAAAAACAGTATGAAAAGGCAAAAAGATATGACACTGAAAGATGAACCCCCTCCCCACCCCAGGTCAGTAGGTGTCCCATATGCTACTGGAGAAGAGGGGAGAAATAGCTCCAGAAGGAATGAAGAGCCTGAGCCAAAGTGGGAATGACATCTGGTGTCTGTGACTGCTGGTGAAAGTAAAGTCTAGTGCTGTAAAGGACAATACTGCATAGGAACCTGGATGTTAGGTCCATGAATCAAGGTAAAATGGTCAAACAGGAAATGGCAAGAGTGAACATCAACATTTTAGGAATCAGTGAACTCAAATGGACCAGAATGGGTGAATTTAATTCAAATGACCATAATATATACTACTGTGGCCAAGAATCCCTTAGAAGAAATGGAGTAGCCTTCAGAGTCAACAAGAGTCTGAAAAGCAGTACTTGGGTACAATCTCAAAAATGACAGAATGATCTCAGTTCGTTTCCAAGGTAAATCATTCAATATCACATGAATCCAAGTCTATGCCCCAACCACTAATGCCAAAGAAGATGAAGTTGACTGATCTATGAAGATCCACAAGACTGTCTATAACTAACACTAAAGAAAAGATGCTGTTTTCTATCATAGGGGACTGGAATGCAAAAGTAGGAAGTTAAGAGATAACTGGAGTAGCAGGTAAGTTTGGCCCTGGAGTATGAAAGGAAGCAGGGCAAAAGCTAACAGAGTTTTGACAAGAGAATGCACTGATCATAGCAAACACCATCTTCCAACAACACAAGAGACAACTCTACACATGGACATCACCAGATGGTCAATACTGAAATCAGATTGATTATATTCTTTACAGCCGAAGATGCAGAAGCTCTATACAGTCAGCAAAAACAAGATTGGGACTTGACTGTGGCTCAGATCATGAACTCCTTAATGTAAAATTCAGGCTTAAATTTAAGAAAGTAGGGGAAACCACTAGGCCATTCTAGTATGACCTAAATCAAATCCTTTATGATTATACAGTCGAAGTGACAAATAGATTCAAGGGATTAGATATGACAGAGTGCCAGAAAAACTATGGACAGAGGTTCATAACATTGTATAGGAGGAGAGGACCAAAACCACTCCCAAAGAAAAGGCAAAATGGTTGTCTGAGGAGGCCTTACAAATAGCTGAAAAAAGAAGAGAGGTGAAAGACAAAGGAGAAAAGAAAAGATAAACCCATCTGAATGCAGAGTTCCAAAGAATAGCAAGGAGAGACAAAAAAAAAGTCTTAACTGAACAATACAAAGATAAAGTGGAAAACAACAGAATGGGAAAGACTAGAGATCTCTTCAAGAAAATGAGAGATACCAAGGGAACATTGGTATCTCTATGTGTGCCCACGAAAAAATGGGCACAATAAGGACAGAACTGGTATGGACCTAACAGAAGCAAAGGATATTAAGAGGTGGTGGCAAGAATACACAGAAAAACTGTACAAAAAGGTCTTAATGACCCAGATAACCACAATGGTATGATCACTCACCTAGAGCCAGACATCCTGGAGTGTGAAGTCAAGTGGGCTTTAGGAAGCATTACTATAAACAGAACTAGTGGAGGCGATGGAATTCCAGCTAAACTATTTCAAATCCTAAAAGATGATGCTGTGAAAGTGCTGCACTCAATATGTCAGCAAATTTGGAAAACTCAGCAGTGGCCACAAAACTGGAAAAGGTCAGTTTTTATTCTAATCCTAAAGAAGGACAATGTCAAAGAATGTTCAAACTACCACACAACTATACTCATTTCACATACTAGCAACATAACGTTCAAAATTCTTCATACTAGGCTTCAAAAATGTGAACCAGGAACTTCCAGATGGCTCCAGATGGCTTTAGAAAAGCCAGAGGAACCAGAGATCAAATTGCCAATGTCTGTTGGATCACAGAAAAAGCAAGAGAATTCCATATAAACATCTATTTCTGCTTCATTGACTATAGTAAAGCCTTTGACTATGTGGGTCACAACAAACTGGAAAATTCGTAAGGAAATGGCAACACCATACCACCTTACTTGTCTCCTGAGAAACTTGTATGCAGGACAAGAAGCAACAGAATCAGGGAACAATGGACTGATTCAAAATTGGGAAAGGAGTATGTCAAGGCTGTAAACTGCCACCCTACTTATTTAACTTCTACACAGAGAACCTTATCTGAAATGCTGGGCTGGATGACTCATAAGCTAGAATCAAGATTTCCAGGAGAAATATCAACCACCTTGGATGACACTACCCTAATATAAGAAAGCGAAGAGAAACTAAAGAGCCTCTTGATGAAGGTGAAAGAGGAGAGTGAAAAAGTTGGCTTAAAACTCAACATTCAAAAAACTAAGATCATGGCATCCAGTCCCATCACTTCATGGCAAGTAGATAGCGAAAAAAATGGAAACACTGACAGACTTTATTTTCTCAGCCTCCAAAATCATTGCAGACAGAGATTGCAGCCATTAAATTAAAAGATGCTTGCTCCTTGGAAGGAAAATTATGAAAAACCTAGACAGGGAATTATTAAAGAGCAGAGACATCACTTCACTGACATAGGTCTGTCTAGTCAAAGCTATGGTTTTTCCAGTAGTCATGTATGGATGTGAGAACTGAACCATAAAGGCGGCTGAGTGCCAAAGATTTGATGCTTTAGAACTGTGGTGCTGGAGGACTCTTGAGAATCCCTTGGACTGCAAGGAATCAAACTAGGCAATCCTAAAGGAAATCAACCCAGAATATTCATTGGAAGGACTGCTGCTGAAGGTGAAGCTCCACCACTTTGACCACCTGATGCAAAAAGCTGACTCATTGGAAAAGACCCTGATGCTGAGAAAGATTAAGGGCAGGAGGAGAAGGGTACGACAGAGGATGAGATGGTTGGATGGCATCACCGACTCAATGGACATGAATGTGACCAAGCTCCAGGAGATGGAGAAGGACAGAGAAGTCTGTCATGCTGCATTCCATGGGGTCACAGAGTCATACATGATGAATAACTGAACAACAGTGCCTACAGGTCACAATGGTTGGACTGAGTGGGGGGAGCAAGAAAGGGCTCTGTCTCCTCAAATCCAGAGCTCCCTGGGGACATATCTGTTTTCTTGATCTCCACTAGCCCTTATTCAAATCTCTCCTGGGGTGGCCCAAAGATATGAAGGTCCATATTTAGAAACTTTCATAAGCTTGGAAGCAGTAGAGGTTTCAAGTTAAGGACACAGATGTTGGTGACAGGCAGACCTGGACTCCAGTATTCATTTATCTGCTCATTAAAGACTGCATGACCTTGCGAAGATTACTTTATCTCTCTATTCCTTAGTTATAAAACTGGGTGTGTGTAGGACCGATATGTAGAGTTGTTGTATGGACTAAAATAAATGAGATTATATTTAAGAATTTAAATTTAGCACAGTGCCTGGCATACGTGTGTGTGCTAAGTCACGTCAGTCGTGTCTCTTTGCAACCCTGTGGATCCTATGAGAGTCCAATAAATGCTAAATTTGAGTTAACCCTTCAAGTTTAAATCCAAGATGCCCCTGTACACTGCACAGCTGAACCCCAATTAACAAGGTTCACTCACATCCATCCATATCCAATTATCAACATCTTAGTAAGAATATCCTATTCCTCTTTCCCCATAGTTACATTTTCTCAGGGTATCTGAGCAAAAAGTTCTGGGGTCAAATGTTGTTCGGAAAACGCTCGGTAAAAGGAGGTTTTCTTTTCTATGGGAATTCTCATAGTCTTTGCTATGAAAATTTGCATTGAGAATCTCCAAGAGGGATATTTATATTCAGTAGTTCCCAAACTTATTGGACCACGGAACCCTTATTTTCAAGGATCTCCTATTAATACATATTAAATATTCCAGCACTGTACAGGATGCAGGCTGGGGAACTCTGCTCTGGAGCTAAATTCTACCTGAAGTCTCTATACTCTGATGCACAGGTGTGTTCAGAGACGTACTACTGTTACTGTGAAACAACACTGTGAATGTCAAGATAAGTATCGTGATTTCCATGCATTTTGATGTTCACGGTTGAGAGTCAATATAATATTTTAGAAACAATTTAGAAAATCACTTTTCCACCAGAGCAAGTAAACATTTCAATACATAGGTGCTGAAATTGCAGACTCTGCTTTTATTTGAGGCCAGGGACACAGTTAGGGACATGGTGAGAAAGTCCCTGCACTCAGTGAGAGGAGAGAGTGGAAGCCCAGTTCTGAGACTGTGGGAGGAGGTTAGTGGGAGCAAGTAAGTCTTCACAGAGGAGTAGGAAGGGCATAAGAGTACCTCCCACTGGTTCAGGTAGCAGCTCTCCAAGACTGTCGATACCTGCTGTAAGAACTTGCAACATCCCCAAAAGGTTTTCAGCTCCCTCCATACTGTTAGAGTGTTGGTCAATAGCCAACCATAAGTGCAGTAGAGATAATACCAGATTTATCTAAGTTACAAAAATGTAATAATGATGATTCAATCAGGAGAGGAAGTGGCTGCCCTTTTCAGAATAGCACCTAACTAAACTGCCATCTCTGAAAAAATGAAACGTAGAAGATACTCAGGACAAGGACTCTAATTTGGAGAGTCTTTGAGCTCAATGAAACTGCCATGTCAGCGCACTCTCCCTGGGGTTGTGTGTGATTTGCTGAACTCTCTGGGAAATATCAAAGAATTAAGACAACTGTGACAACCCACAAGCTTCTTGTTCCCTACTGCGTGGGTCTGGCTACTACCCGCAATTAAGACAAGCTGAACTCTAAGGAGGCCTTGAGAGTAGAAAACAGGCCCCTCGTGTGGAAGGGCGTTGTGGTTAAAAAGTAAAGGCATGGATCTAACTGCCAGCAAGGCGGGGGTTGCCTGCCTCTCCCCACTTCTCCAGGCCCCAGTGCTGACCAGGTGCCCTGTCTTCTCTCTGTTAGGACAGGGTTTGAAATGCTTCATCACAGCTGAACACAGATCGAGAGACTGCCACCTATATTCACTGAAATGCGTTGCCTGCATTTCTGAGAGTGTGGAACAGAAAGATGGTGACTTTTAATTGCAAGAAGTAGTAAGCATCTTTGAGGCATCAGGCATACCTCCTGGGAGGCTCTGCCAAGGGAGCCTCCTACAGCAAACTTCACGAAATCCAGGGCTGAGGCAACTGATGGAGCTCTTGATTACACCATTCCCTCAGCTGCCCGCTTCCAGGATCTGGCTGTCTTTTCTCAAGCTCCCAGTTGCACTCTAAGGACCGCAAACAGGAGCCCAGGCTGGGCACAGTGATCGGCTCTTCCTCCTCCGCAGAAGGGCTGCTCTGATCAGACCTGTGCCGCACACTGGCCTGAGACTCTCCAGCTCTCTTGCGTTCTGACAGCAGGTTCAGTTTAAAGAAGTCTCATTTCATTTCTCTTTGTCACTAAAAGGAAGTCCTAAAAGCCACTGCCACAAAGCTTATGAGAGGAGAAGAAGAAAGAGGTAAGCACTGAAGAGCAAAGAAATACTGGGATGTTAGAAAGAAGAGTGTCCGTCCTGCTCCTCTGGATTATGGCAGGATTTGCTTGAGATGAATCAGAGGGAAATGGGAATTGGCCATTTCAGATGAGGACTTGACATGATATAGCTCTTAAAGAATGATACTGACGTTAATAAGACATTGGCTCCACCAATCCATCCACCGAAGTGTGCAATACCTATCATTCAGCATTGCTTTCCATCAGGGGCATGTAACTGCAAGCAGAGATCTAGGGATACAGGAGCCCACAGGTATCTGCCCTCAATGGGCTTACATCTGAATCAAGAACCAGTACTCATCAACACACTGTGGGCAGACAAAGAGTCCAGGAGTGACAAAACTGCTCTTAATCTTAAAATAAGTGATCACTTATTTTAACACTAAGAATGAGTCAGTGATTTGAAAACCAAAAAGACAGTCCTAAACTGCAATCCCTCTATGATGTGCAATACTCAACATGCCTGATTATTTCTTATCTGCTTCCCAACTGATTTGCCCAACTCTTTTTCAGGGACAAGACTCCACAGGTGGTGAAAACCACCAGCTAAGACTTGTCAGGAAGGCTGTCAGTGTAAGCTCAGTGAGGGCAGAGCCAGTGTCTTATTCCTTTTGGGGCTCTAGAGATTAAGGTTGGTGATCAGAACATAAGAGACTAATAATAAATATTTGCTCAATGGCCTTGGATCACAACTTTCCTTTGTCTACACCTTTCTACTTTTACAAAACAGTTCTACATTTATTCTCCCTGGAAACCTGTGTAGCAGAGCTCTTCAGAAGAGAGATGAAACCAAGGCACAGATGGGTTAAATGACTTGCTCAAGGTGACAGGGCAAGTGAATGTCAGGGTGGCACTTGAGCAGGCTGCCGAGGAGGGGGAGGGGGCGCTTAAGGAAATGGAGAGAAATGAGACCTTCTAGGCCTTATATTTCTGTCCCTTAACTTCACGTCTTTACATTGGTGCTGATTTGGAGCATCTTAATAAACAGTCTTTTTTTTTTTTTCAGTTGTAAAGATAAAAATATATAAAGATCACTATAGGTTATGGATGAATAAATGCCCCCTCTAGATTAAAACTCATGCTATGACTTTTATTAAATTGGTAATACTAAAGCTTATCAGACACCACCATTGAGCATAAAGCTCCATCCAAAAAAAAAAACAAACCAATTTTGTTAAGGATGAAAAACAGAAATGATCACTGTATAATTGGGAATTATTTACTATAGAAGCAGTTTCTTCTGCTAGGAAAGTAAACATTTCCCCTTCTCCTCAGTACTTACTAAGCAGTAGGGGATCATCACATCTGATAGCACCCTGATCAATTAACATTATCCCTTAATTAGTCCCTAAAACTATTAACCACATAACCAAGTGGATCAGCAGCCACAGGGCTTAATTTTGTACCTCACTATTGTGCTTACTGAGGCATTTTGCTCTCATGTAGTAAATTAACACTCCTGAATCTCAAATGGTAGCAAGTTATATTTTTCTCATTATAGTTTATGCTCTAAATACAAATTCTTATTCTCTAGAGCATGCATTCTCAACAGAGCCTATATTCCCCCCAAGGTGGCAAAAACTGGTTCTTAGGGTGAGAGGGGTGACAAAATCTTACCTTTTTAAAGTATAAAGCACAGACTTACATACAGTATACAAACACACATACAATGTATCTGTGGTATTGAAATCTCTGGTAGGGAGGGCAATTAGGAAAAAAATTACACCTTAAAAAGGGCTTCCCTGGTGGTTCAGATGGTAAAGAATCTGCCTGCAAGGCAGGAGACCTGGGTTCAAATCCTGGGTTGGGAAGATCCCTGCCTGCAATGTGGGAGACCTGGGTTCGATCCCTGGGCTGGGAAGATCCCCTGGAAGAAGGCATGGCAACTCACTTCAGTATTCTTGCCTGGAGAATCCCCATGGACAGAGGAGTCTGGCAGGGTACAGTCCATGGGGCCGCAAAGAGTCAGACATAACTGAGAGACTAGGCATAGCACATCTTTAAAAGGTTCCTTCTGTTGGCGGCAAAGCTGAAAAAAAGACGACTCAGAAACGCTGCCGCGTGGACCTCAAACCTGGCTGCACAGTGGAACCTCGCTGGATTCTCAGAAGTACTTACACCTGAGCCATTCCCAGAGTTTCTGATGTAACTGGTCTGGGATGGGACCTGGGCATGGTACAGGTAAAAACTCCCCAGAAGGATCGGAAGGTAAGTTTGACCACCGCTCTGAACTGCAGGTGACGTGAAGCCCCGCCACTTTCCAACCTAAGCTACTGTGGATGTGACTAAACCGCCATGACATCCTTCCCCACAGAGCCCAGGTGTGGCCTTGGAACTTATTCCATATACTTTCCCATACATTCCAAACATCAACTGCAGTCAATTGACGGTGACATGTGAAATGAAACCTATTTGCCATCCCTGTTCTAGATGGTCCTCTGGGCTAGAAGAGAATCTACCTAAAACCCTAAGTTTTAGTACCCAGAAATTCCTTACTGCAGTATGTTTATAGATTATGTCTCGTATTCCCCTCTGTCTTTCTGTGAATTAAGTCTAAGAAGAGGAGAGAACCAAAGCTGGTGGTGAGTGAGGAGAGAGAAGCTTGTTGAGTACTGAAGTGTAGTTGTATAAACATCCAGCTGTCCCTGGGTGGTGCTGGCTGATATTCTATTTTTGTAATAAAATAACTGACTCAAATTGCCTCTTTTGGATGTAAACAGAAGACTCCATCAGGTCAAAGAAGGATCCCCAGCAGTCTCATTTTATTGCAGGCCTCTTTTGGAGGATAGTCCTTCAGCTCTATGCGAGCATTTGTGGTTAATATGTGCATCATTTAGTAGGCATAAACTGAATTGGCATTACGAAGAGCAAGGATTAATCTCAGGTTTTAATGGAGTTAGCTCTTCAAGGGGAAGGTCAGATGAAATAATTTTGAGAATAAGAGTTTCTGACTAGCTCCTTAGACTTAAAACATGATGCCTCTTGAGATAAACATAAACAACAAATGCAAAGAAACTTCAGACACCAGAAAAATTACAATTTTCCCTGAAATTGATGGTTGAATAAAAACATAAACTTGATGTTTTGATCATTTGAATCTGAACTATTCAAATACATGCATATATACATGTGCATGTCTGTGAGACAGTAATTAGTTTTCAGAAACAAAATGGCCAATAAAGATTTGGAAAGGTGCATGCCTCATTAGTCATCAGGGAATTACAATAAAAATAAAGCCAGCAGATGGGCAAAAGGTTTTAAAAAGATGAAAATAGCAAATTAGGAGAGGATGCAGAATAACAGGATCTCTCAACTAGTGCTGCTGGGAATGCAAAATTGCTTCGAGGGCTTTGGAAAAACAGTGTAGCGGTACTTAGCAAAGATGAAGATATCCTTAGCCTGTACCCCAGCAATTTCACTCCTATGGAGTTCCACCAGAGAAATGTTTTCACACGGCATTGGGAGGCATAAATAAGGATACTGATAGCAGCAGCGTTTGTAACAGTCCCAACCATAAGAATGTGAATATTCATCCAGGATAGAATGTATAAGTAATGGTAGCATATTTACAAATGTACTCCCATATAGCATTAAAAATACTTCTATCCATAATAATGTAGAGGACCCTCACAAGCATAATGGTGACCAGATTAAAAAGACTCCTTTCACCTAAATTTCAAAACAGAGAAAATTAAACAACAGCATGCAAGGTACATATACAGATGATAAAACTATAAAAGGAAGAAATGATCATCAAGAATGCCAGCATGTCAGCACAGTGGTTAAGGAAGAAGAGCAAGATGGTTGGAATCATTAAGGAGGGGTGCCCAAGTAAGAGAAATGACGGCTTCTGGGCTTAGTAGCAATATTCTACTTCTTGACCCAGGTGCTAATCACATATACAGATTCTCACTTTATAATTATTTGTAATACATTTTTATGTGCTTCTCTGGATGTATGTTCTATTTCACAATAAAAAAATAATTAGTTTCTCAACTTGCTATGTTCCATATGACTAGCGTATCAATATATTTAAGTTAAGCAATTAAAAAAGGCTTTTGGAGGGAAAGCAACCCTAGAATGAAGAGAAGCTGAATAACAGCCTTGATCGGTACCAACAACAGGACAGCTCCAAGGATCATGCCCTGAGGGACCCTCTCTATAGGACGTGCTCATCAGAGAGCTTGGTCAGTTTCTTAAGTCCTGGGTCTCCCCTGGAGGTCCCAGTTCCTAAAAAAAAGAATAGGCTGAGCCTAGTCTTATGCCCCAGTGGTCACATGGCCAGCCCCACCAGAGCCCCCTCCAAGGGGGGCTTGCAAACTTGGGCCTGAATGGAAGCCATAAATAAGTGATTTCACACCACCAAGCAAGAAGACAGAGAGGAAGGAGGCTGTGCAGATGAAAACCAGCTATGCTCACCGCAAGCTGGACACTGCCAGAGCAAACAAGCAGAAAACAGCAGGATCCAAGAAGGTGTGCAGACAAGAGTCACAAGCAAAGACAGCATGGATTCATTTCTCTGATGACAATCAACCTGTTCTGAAGATTTCATCACATCCAAGGAAGGTAGGTAGTCTGCTTCATGCTACTAACCACAGGACTCCAGGACTGGAAGGCATAACTGACGTAGAAATGGTGAACAGTGCTGAAAGATGAGATTCTTCCCACAGACTGTGCCCTAATTCACCACCCACCTTCTCCCCGAGAACTGTGAGTAAGCCAAAGATGGCCATTCTGATCGCCCCTCCTCTTCATCTCTCCTTTATGATTTTCTTTTTAGGGAGCTCAATGGCGGTCAGAATAACCAGAAAGAGGTGAAACCTGGGTAGGAAATGCTGAGAATCAGTACTCCTGTTTGCTGGGACCTTGAGGTGGAGGACTCATTAGTCATTTAGAGGTCCTCAGACTCCTACAGGGGCTTCATTTCACAGAGTAGGGGCAGGAGTGGGGTTGTAAACTGGGGGAGCCATGAAGGGAAAGAGATGGGAAATATTACCATGCCAGCAGGCATTCTGCCCACCTCCACTACTTATCCTGTTATCAAGCAACCAAGGTAATTTTTAAAAATACAAACTGTGTGTGCTAACATAAGCCTTCCTACAGCCCTACCTGAACACTGAAAAGCTTTAACCAAATGGTGAGAAATTACACAGGGAAACTGCATTTTTGAAGCAGAATGAGATGCCTCAAATATAGATATCAATTTGAAAACTGCATCATAATAAAATTTTAAATATCTTTATTCATGAGTCTGGACTCCTAAAAGTAAGGATGTGGGCACCTGCATACTTATTTCATACACCAGTCACATTGATCAAAAAACACTCAAATACATATTTAGTCTTCAGTGAGTACCTATTACTCTGGAGTCTAGAGTACTTTATAGACATTAGTTGATTAGCATTAATAAAATCATCTATCACACCGTGCTCCAGAGCTACTACCATGTCCACTCTAAAAACCACCCATCTGCCTTGCTTTGAGCAAAGCCTCCTTTATTGATGGCTTCTGTGGATACAGTTGACATCCGCCCTCCCCCATCCGATCTCATTATTTCAGATCCATACATCCTAGCTGGCTTTGCCTCCAGGTCCTCCTGCCACATCAGTGCAATTGTTTCCTTGCTTCCTTTCTGGGAGCCCGGTTTTGTCCCAGCTTGGCTTGGCGTGTGTGTTTCAGGACCAGTATCAAGGCCCCGTGGTGAGGATTTATAGCTCCCAGAGCCCCTTATTGGGTGACCTTCTCCTGTTGGGCCTATTTTTCTTGAGGGCTTTCTTTTGGGGCCCTGAACAGGACTCTTCAAGTTGGGCCGGAGCACTTGGCAGACAAGCCCCTTGATTGTAGTCGGAGACCTCAGGTCGCTTCAGGGAGGAGCTCGCCTTTCAGGAATTCAGGAGGCTGGGCCTTGCATTACTATGAGAGGGGAAACGTGCTGGGGAGGAGGCAGGCCTTGATGTATGCCCCACTGGACAAAAGCTGCTAGTGTCAGCTTGATTTGTAAGATCAACATTCATGAGTTCGACTGCTTAGAAAGGGGGATTATCTGCAAACTTGGGCCTGAATGGAAGCCATAAATAAGTGATTTCACACCACCAAGCAGGAAGAATATTCCCCCTCCTCGATTATTCCCAACAGCATGTTCGGCCCCTCCCAGGTTCCCACCGCTGGTGAGCCCTCGATGTGATGTGTTCAAACGGTGGAGCTCTTGGAGCCCGGAGCACCAGCCTAGCCATGAGCTTGTGTGAGCGGACTGGCTGGAGCAGAGCAGAGCATATGAGCAGTGCCGGCTTCACGTCCCAAGATCCAATCCGGCTTTTGCTTGCTGCTGATCCAGAGGCCCATTCCAAGCCTGCTTACTCCAGGCAAGGTTTTCCCTCTCATTCACTGGCTTCAGCCACTCTGCCCGGGCTCAACTCTCCACAGATACGTGCTCAAATGTGCATCTGGCATCAAGGCATCAAAGACATTGGGAGGGTCTTTCATCAGCTGCCTGAGGAGGGACACACTCCCAGCTATCCTCATTTGTAGCTGCATTTACTCTGAAATGTAAATGTATCTCCTGATGCAAAAAGAAAGGTTGGAAGACGTTTTTTCCACTCGGCATACCCAATTTCTCATTTTGTCCTCATCCATGCTTTGTGTGCGCCTAGCTGTGTTAACCCTATGAGGAACTGCAGGCTCACACTCTTCTTTCTCCCTTACGGTTGTCTTCAGTTTGTAGTTTGACTTACTCTTCAGGCCCTCATTAACCCTCCCAGTTCCTGGAGGTAGTTTCATTGTAGGACAGACACAGATGGAGAGCCACAGATCTCGGATGTCACCAGGGCTTTGAAGTGTGGGGAGTGGGGCGAAGGCAAGAGCTGGGTCAGCTCATGATGCCGCCTGAGTCCTGAGCAACCTTGTGGTTGTCATGTTTCTTGGAAGCTCAGCTTAGCTCCGCTGACCCCCAGCCTGGGGGGATGAACTAGGATGCTGGAGAGTAGAGTAAATGGTTTCAGAGGCATCCCTCTAGGAGAATGGTGCTTGGATGTTTAACACTGAATTACCCTACTCAGCAGGCAGCTGAGCAGGCGGGTTTGGACATGACTCCATTTAAAAAACCTTTCCTCCTTTTTTTGAAAGCCTCCCACTGTTAGGGAAAGAGTCAAACCTTTCAGAGGTTGGAGGGTGGAGGAGGAATATAATGAATCTGAAAAGCGGGCAGGGAAAGGGAGAAGGGAGGGGAAGGAGTTGAGGAGCACCCTCAGAGCAGTTCAGGAGGAGGCTTTGTTCCTAGAGGATGGATGTGAGAGTTAGGGAGGGAGAATGAGGCAACAGGGAAAAGTTAGGAAACATCTCTGTACTGGGTAGAGGTGAGGGCCTGCAACGGTCATCCAAGTTGTTGGCAGTCAAGGGTCTGCAGTCTCAAACCATCCAGGAGGATGAGGACCAGTAAAGAATGTGGGGCGAGGGGTCCACAGGCCTTGGGCTCGGCTGAGGGCCGGGCACACTGACAAAGGTCTGCCCTTGTGGTCCCGACTCCCTGAGGACACAGCACTCACCGACAAGAGAGGGTGGGTTCTGTGTGGAAAGCACAGATGATTGCTGAATGGATACGGAGTTGCAAAGAAGCCTGCTCAGAGTGCAACACTGAAGGAAACTATTCCTGGTTGAGTAATTGAGTCTGGATGGCGGGGAGATCCCCAAATCCCCAGGCATCCTTGATCGGGGAGAAGTCGTACCAGGAGCTCTTTGGGGAATTTCCAACCATGCTGCCAGTTTATATGCAGCACTGCACAGACATCTCCAGCTGGCCTGCAGATTCTGTTTGATAAAGTTTTCTCCATAAAAGCTTTTTTTTTTTTTTTTTTAACAGTCTTTCTGCGCTTTGGAACTTTCATATGCACAAGTTTACTCACTGCTGCATTATCATAATTGCAAACTACTGGAAATGACTTACATATGCAAACATATATAAATTATGGTGGACACATAATGGAGTACTATGTAGCTATAAAAAAAATTAAAAAGCAGAACTATACAAAATGACAGAGTGTGTTCCATTGTACATCATTAAGTAAAGCAAGCAAGATGCAAATAAGCATACATATAAGTGCAGAGTGGGCTAGCTTCTATAAGCAGAAGGGAAAATGAGAAAAACATACATATCTGTTTATCTTTAAAAATGAAAAAAGAAAAAAAAATGAAAAAAGCAATATAGGAAAAATAAACCAGAAAAATGGGATTAAATGAGGGTACTTCCCTGGTGGTTCAGTGATTGAGAATCTACCTGCCAATGCAGGGAACATGAGTTCAGGCCCTGGTCTGAGAGGATCCCACATGCTGCAGAGCAACTCAGCCTGTGCGCCACAACTACTAAGCCCACAACTAGAGAAAGCCCTCACGTAACAGCAAAGACCTAGCGCAGCCATCAATAAATAAATTCATTTTTTAAAAAGAGGCAGGTGGGGAAGAAAATGGAAGAAATATGAGAGGAAGTAACACTTCTCTGTATTAATTTGTGTCATTTTTATTTGGGAAATATTGTTAGTATTCTGTATATTTTAAAGAAAAATTAAAACAAGTATGGGAAAGGAGAAAATATACTAAAAAGCAAACCAATGAACCTGATTGTATTTTAAATGAATAATCACACTGAAAAGGAAAACAAAACAAAACAAAAAAAACTAGTCCAAGTAATTTATGAACAATCATTGGATGAAGGTTGGAGAGAACTGACAGTAAATACTAAACTCTTACTAGCACTCCTCATAGAAATGACTGTTTCCAGGGCTGAGGCAGGAAAGGTGCACGATGTGTCTAGAACACCTTTTTTCTTAAATTCAAGTGGAAGTCACATAGCATAAAATGAACTATTTTGAAGTGTACACTTCTATGGTATTTAGTACATTCCCAAGCTTGGGTAACCACCATATCTATTCAGTGGGAGCCTGAAACATCTTATGCTAGGATGTAAGGAAGTGCTCAAAAGGTTGCTAACACGGAAGCAACCTAGGCGTCCATGGACAGATGGATGGATAAAGAAGCTGTGGTACATATATACAACGTAATACTACTCAGTCAGAAAAAGGAACATATTTTATTCAGTTCTAATGAGGTGGATGAACCTAGGGCCTATTATACAGAGTGAAGTAAGTCAGAAAGAAAAATATAAATACTGTATATTGACCCATATATGCGGAATCTAAAAAGATGGCACTGAATAATTTGTTTTCAGGGCCGCAACAGAGAAACAGACATAGACAACAGACCTAAGGACATGGGGGGAGGGGAGGAGGGAGAAGGTGAGATGTACGGAGAGAAGAACATGGAAATTCACAATACCATATGCAAAGCAGACAGCCAATGGGAATTTGCTGTGTAACTCAGGGAACTGAAACAGGGGCTCTGTGACGGGCTGGAGCGTAGGATGGGGAGGGAGATGGGAGGGAGGCTCTGGAGGGAAGGGACATGGCTGATTCTTATTGAGGTATGACAGAAAACCACAAAATTCTGTATAGCAATTAGCCTTCAATTAATAGGCAAATAACCAAAGCAATCTTAAGAAAGAAGAATGGAGCTGGAGGAATCAACCTTCCTGACTTCAGATTATACTACAAAGCTACAGGCATCAAGGCAGTATGGTACTGGCACAGAAACAGAGACCAACGGAACAAGACAGAAAGCCCAGAAATAAACCCATGCACCTACAGGTACCTTGTTTTTGACAAAGGAGGCAAGAATATACAATGGGGCAAAGACAGCCTCTTCAATAGATGGTGCTGGGAAAACCGGACAGCTACTGTAAAAGAAGGAAATTAGAACACTTCCTAATACCATTCACAAAGATAAAGTCAAAATGGATTAAAGACCTAAATTTAAGACAAGAAACTATAAAACTCTTAAGAGGAAAGCATAGGCAGAACACTCAATAACATTAATCAAAGCAAGATCCTCTATGACCCACCTCCGGGAGTAATGGAAATAAAAACAAAAGTAAACAAGTGGGACCTTTTAAACTTAAAAGCTTTTGCATAGCAAAGGAAACTATAAGCAAGGTGAAAATACAACCTTCAGAATGGGAGAAAACAATAGCAAATGAAACAACTGACAAAGGATTAATTTCTAAAACATTCAAGCAGCTCATAGAACTCAATACCAGAAAAGCAAACAACCCAATCAAAAAGTGGGAAAAAGACCTAAACAGACATTTCTCTGAAGAAGACATACAGATGGCTAACCAACACATGAAAAGATCCTCAATATCGCTCATTATTAGAGAAATGCATATCAAAACCACAATGTGATATCACCTCACAATAGTCAGAATGGCCATCATCAAAAAGTCTACAAACAATAAATGCTGGAGAGGGTGTGGAGAAAAGGGAATGCTCTTGCACTGTTGGTGGGAATGTAAATCGATACAGCCACTGTGGAAGACAGTATGGAGAGTCCTTAAAAAACTAGGAATAAAACCACCATATGACCCAGCAATCGCACTCCTAGGCATATACCCTGAGGAAACCAAAATTGAAAAAGACACATGTATACCATTGTTCATTGCAGCACTATTTACAATAGCTAGAACATGGAAGCAACCTAGATATCCATTGACAGATGAATGGATAAAGAAACTGTGGTACATACACACAATGGAATACTACTAAGCCATAAAAAGGAATACATTTGAGTCAGTTCTAATGAGGTGGATGAACCTAGAGCCTATTATACAGAGTGAAGTCAGAAAGAGATAAATACTGTATACTAATGCATATATACAGAATCTAGAAAGATGGTACCAAAGAATTTATTTGCACAGCAGCAATGAAGAAACAGACATAGAGAATAGACTTGCGGACATGGGGAGAGAGGAGGAGAGGGTGAGATATATGGAAAGAGTAACATGGAAACTTACATTACCATATGTAAAATAGATAGCGGATGGGAATTTGTTGTATGTCTCAGGAAACTCAAACAGGGGCTCTGTATCAACCTAGAGGTGTGAGGTGGGGAGGGCGATGGGAGAGAGGTTTAAGGGGGAAGGGACATATGTATACCTATGGCTGATTCATATTGAGGTCTGACAGAAAACAACAAAATTCTGTAATGCAATTATCCTTCAATAAAAATAAATAAAAATTAAAAACTAAGAAAAAACTAACAGGAAATTTTACAATTTGTATGGAAATACAGAAGACTGTGGATAGCCAAAGCAATCTTGAGAAAGAAATATGGAGCTGGAACAATCAGGGGCCCTGTCTTCAGACTGTAGTACAAAGCTACAGTGATCAAGGCAGTATGGTACTGGCACAACAACAGAAAGAGAGTCCAATGGAACAAGATAGAAAGCCTAGAGACAAACCCATGCACCTATGGACACGTTATCTTTGACAAAGGAGGCAACAACAGAGAAAAGGTCTCTTCAGTAAGTGGTGCTGGGAAAACTAGACCGTTACATGTTAAAAAATGAAAGTACAACACTCCATTTTGTATAACACCATACACAAAAACAAACTCAAAATGGACTAAAGATCTAAATGTAAGGCTGGATACTATAAAAAAGTCTTCCAGAAAAACAAAGGCAGAATAGTCTCTGACATAAATTGCAGCAACATCTGTTTTGATCCACCTCCTAGAGTAATGAAGATAAAAATAAAAATAAATAAATGAGATGTAAATGTTAACAGCTTTTGCACAGCAAAGGAAACCATAAACAAAATGAAACGACAACTCTCAGAATGGGAATAAATAAGTGCAAACAGCGAATGACAAGGGATTAATCTCCAAACAGCTCATCTGGCACAATAAAAACCAAAAAATGGGAAGATCTAAACAGACATTTTTCCAAAAAAGACATACAGATGGCCAAAAAGCACATAAAAAGATGCTCAACATCATTATTAGAGAAATGTAAATCAAAACTACAATGAGGAAAAAAAAAAAACTACAACGAGGTATCATCTCAGAATGGCCATCATCAAAAAGTTTACAAACAAATGCTGAAGAGGGTATGGATTAAAGGGAACCCACCTACACTTGGTGGAAATGTAAGCTGGTACAGCCACAATGGAGAACAGTGTGAAGGTTCCTTAAAAAACTAACACTAGAGTTATTATATGATCCAGCAATCCCACTCCTGGGTATGTATCTAGAGAAAACCATAATTCAAAAGGACACATGTACCTTAAAGTTCATTGCAGCATTATTCACATTAGTCAAGACACAGAAGCAATCTAAGTGTCCATCAGCAGAGGAATGGATAAAGAAGATGTGGTACACATATATGGTGGAATATTAGTCAGCCATAAAAAAGAATGGAATAATGCCATTTGCAGCAACATTGGATAGACCAAGAGATTGTCACAGTAAGTGAAGTAAGTCAGAGAAAGGCAAATATTTTTCTCTGACAATGCTTATACATGGAATCTAAGTCATGATTCCACGTAAATGTGGAATCTAAGTAATGATACAAATGAACTTACTGACAAAACAGAAATAGAGTCACAGATATAGAAAACAAACTTATGGTTTCTAGGGGTGGGAAAAGAGGGAGAGGGATAAATCAGGAGATTGGAATTGACATATACACACTACTATATAAAATAGGTAACTATTAATAACAAGAACCTACTGTATAGCACAGGGAACTCTACTCAACACTGTAATGGCCCACATGGACAAAGAATCTAAAAAACAGAGGATATACGTATAACTGACTCACTTTGATGAATACCTTAAACTAACACAACATTGTAAATCAACTATATTCCAATCAAAAAAAAAAAAATCCTAATAGGAACATGCCATAAGGAAAGAGGAACTCACTTGGAGAGGCTTCCACTGCCTAAGTCTGGGATAATTTGAACACCAAAATAAGGGTATAGTAATAAATTGTTAAAAAAAGAAAATGGGAATCCATGAATCCTTATACTAATGAGCAGATAGATAAATAAATGCATGAAAAGGGGTGACTGTTTTTATAGTAGGATATTGGTACTGAATTGCATCCTTACATGTTGAAGCCCTAACTCCTAATATATGACTGTATATGCAGACAGTGTCTTTAAGGCAGTAATTAAGGCTCAAAGAGGTCTTAAGGGTGGTGCTCTGATCCAGTAGGACTGATATTCTTATAAGAAGAGTCACCAGAGGCACATTCCCATGGGGAACAAGCCGTGTGAGGACACCATAAGAAGGTGGCCCTTTGCAAGGCAAAAAGAGAGGCCTTGACAGACGCCTACCCTTCCAGCACCTTGACCATGTACTTCCAGCCTCCAAGAACTGTGAAAATATAAATTTCTTTCCTTGAAGCCACCAAGTCTGTAGTATTTTGTAACAGAAGTCCAAATAGATGAATAAAACACCCAGCATCAACTGGTAGATGTAGAAAGAGTACTGAACTGGAAAAAAATTATTTTACTACCTTGGTAATTGACTGTTTAAGGCAAGAATCATCCAGATGCTAAGTCTAGAGGAAATTTTTAGTAAGAAGCAGGCTATTTGCATGGTCATAAAATGTCTTCCAACAGATTGCCTTTTGGTTGCCAGGGGGAAAAAACTGTACTTATTCAGAGGAGAAATCAGCACCTTGACCAAGGATCAACATTTATTTCACCAACGAGAGACAGACGGACCACAAGTGCCTCTGGATATGGTATCTGCTATAGACTCAATGTCCATGCCCCCCACAATTCATATGTTTAAACCTAATCCCCAATGTGATGTATTAGGAGGCGAGGCCTTTGGGCAGTAATTAGGTCATGAAGGTGAAACCTTCAGGAAAGGGATTAGTGCCCTCCCCTTAAAAGATACACAGAGAGCTCCCTTGTCCCTTTCACCATGTGAGGACATGGTAAGTAGATCGATGTCTATGAACCAGAAAGAGGGTTTTCATAAAGTACTGAATCTGCTGATGCCTTGATCTTGAGTTCCCAGCCACCAGAACTGTGAGAAGGAAGTTTCTATTGTTTACAAGCCATGCAATATTCTGTTATGGCAGCTCAAACTGACCAAGACAATACCTTATAGAGGGGACAACACTACACAGATAACATTTGTTTGGTAACGCATAGCCTGAATCTAATAATAAGGAAAAATCACACTGACCACACTGTGGTCATTGAGGAACATTCCATTTTGAAAAGGAGAACTGTGTTTTTTAAAATGTCAGTGTCATAAAAAAAGAATGACAGACTGAAGAGATATGTCAACTAAATGCAATATATGGTTCTAGACTGGATCCTGTACTAGAAGCTGGCCAGGAGTGGCAGACAGCCTCCAAAATGGTCCCCAATAACACCCATCTCCTGGCATTTGCACCCTTGTATAATCTTCTCCACTGAACGTGGGCTTAACTCACTGACTTGCTTCTAATGAACAGAATATGGCAGAAGTAATGGGATGTCATTTCAAAGTTAAATTACAAAACAACGAGTGAGGCTTCCATTTGGGAGGCTTGCCCTCTAACTCTTTCAGACAGGACAGCTGCAATGTTGTGAGCTTCCTTATGGACATGCTCAAGTGGCAGGAAACTGAGAAAGGCCACTGGTCAAGAGCCACGGAGGCACTACTAACAATCCCGTCAGTGAACATGAAAGTGGATCCTTCCCACCATGCTTGTCAAGAGCATAGACCTAGCTACACCTTGATTATGTCCTGGTGACAGACCCTGACCCAGAGGACTCAGCTAAGCCACATCTAGATACCTAAAATATGGCATCATAAATATTTGTTGTCTTAAACTGCTAAGATTTGGACTAATTTGCTATATAGCAGTACATAACTAATACACTGTATCATTTTACAAAATTTTGGAATAGGAACAGACTATATAAAAAATTTTACTTTATATATATATTTTTTCTGGCAAAAAGTCTCTTCAATAAATAATGCTAGGAAACTGGATAGCCACATGTGAAAGAATGAAACTGAACTACTATCTTACACCACACACAAAAAATTAACTCAAAATTGATAAATACTTGAATATAAGACCTAACACCATAAAACTCCTAGAAGAAAACATGCCCCTTGACATCAGTCTTAGCAATGATTTTTTTGGATATGACACAAGAAGCAAAGGAAACAAAAGCAAAAATAAACAAGTAAGACTACATCAAAGGGCTTCCCAGGTGGCTTAGTGTTAAAAGAATCTGCCTGCCAGTGCAAGAGATGAACAGGGTTCCATCCCTGGGTCTGGAATATCCCCAGAAGTGGCAATCCACTTTACTATACTTGCCTGGGAAGTCCATGGACGGAGGGACCTGGCAGGCTACAATCCATGGGGTCACAAAAGAGTCAGACATAACTTAGTGACTAAAACAACCACAAGACTACATCAAACTAAAAACTTCTAAAAACAGCAAAGTGAAAAGTGTTAGTTGCTCAGTCTTGTCCAACTGTTTGTGACCCCATAGACTAGAACAAATACGGTGAAAAATACCGTAGGTAGCCTGATAGGGATTGCATTGAATCTATAGATTGCTTTGGGTAGTATAGCCATTTTGACAATATTGATTCTTCCAATCCATGAACACGGTATGTTTCTCCTTCTGTTTGTGTCCTCTTTGATTTCTTTCATCAGTGTTTTATAGTTTTCTATGTATAGGTCTTTTGTTTCTTTAGGTAGATGTACTCCTAAGTATTTTATTCTTTTTGTTGCAATGGTGAATGGTATTGTTTCCTTAATTTCTCTGTTTTCTCATTGTTAGTGTATAGGAATACAAGGGATTTCTGTGTGTTAATTTTATATCCTGCAACTTTACTATATTCATTGATTAGCTCTAGTAATTTTCTGGTAGAGTCTTTAGGGTTTTCTATGTAGAGGATCATGTCATCTGCAAACAGCGAGAGTTTCAATTCTTCTTTTCCTATCTGGATTCCTTTTACTTCTTTTTCTGCTCTGATTGCTGTGGCCAAAACCTCCAACACTATGTTGAATAGTAGTGGTGAGAGTGGGCACCCTTGTCTTGTTCCTGATTTTAGGGGAAATGCTTTCAATTTTTCACCATTGAGGGTGATGCTTGCTGTGGGTTTGTCATATATAGCTTTTATTATGTTGAGTATGTTCCTTCTATTCCTGCTTTTTGGAGAGTTTTAATCATAAATGAGTGTTGAATTTTGTCAAGGCTTTCTCTGCATCTATTGAGATAATCATATGGTTTTTATCTTTCAATTTGTTAATGTGGTGTATTACATTGATTGATTTGCGGATATTAAAGAATCCTTGCATTCCTGGGATAAAGCCCACTTGGTCATGGTGTATGATTTTTTTGATATGTTGTTGGATTCTGTTTGCTAGAATTTTGTTAAGGATTTTTGCATCTATGTTCATCAGTGATATTGGCCTGTAGTTTTCTTTTTTTGTGGCATCTTTTGTTTTGGAATTAGGGTGATGGTGGCCTCATAGAATGAGTTTGGAAGTTTACCTTCTTCTGAAATTTTCTGGAAGAGTTTGAGTAAGATAGGTGAAACACTCTCCGACATAAATCACAGCAGGATCCTCTATGACCCACCTCCCAGAATATTGGAAATAAAAGCAAAAATAAACAAATGGGACCTAATGAAACTTAAAAGTTTTTGCACAACAAAGGAAACTATAAACAAGGTGAAAAGACAGCCCTCAGATTGGGAGAAAATAATAGCAAACAAAGAAACAGACAAAGGATTAATCTCAAAAATATACAAGCAACTCTTGAAGCTCAATTCCAGAAAAATAAATGACCCAATCAAAAAATGGGCCAAAGAACTAAATAGACATTTCTCCAAAGAAGATATACAGATGGCTAACAAACATATGAAAAGATGCTCAATATCACTCATTATCAAAGAAATGAAAATCAAAACCACAATGAGGTAGCATTACACGCCAGTCAGGATGGCTGCTAACCAAAAGTCTACAAGCAATAAATGCTGGAGAGGGTGTGGAGAAAAGGGAACCCTCTTACACTGTTGGTGGGAATGCAAACTAGTACACCGCTATGGAGAACAGTGTGGAGATTCCTTAAAAAACTGGAAATAGAACAGCCATATGACCCAGCAATCCCACTTCTGGGCATACACACTGAGGAAACCAGATCTGAAAGAGACACAAGCACCCCAATGTTCATCGCAGCACTGTTTATAATAGCCAGGACATGGAAGCAACCTAGATGCCCATCAGCAGACGAATGGATAAGGAAGCTGTGGTACATATACACCATGGAATATTACTCAGCCATTAAAAAGAATTCATTTGAATCAGTTCTAATGAGATGGATGAAACTGGAGCCCATTATACAGAGTGAAGTAAGCCAGAAAGATAAAGAACATTACAGTATACTAACACATATATATGGGGTTTATAAAGATGGTAATGTAACCCTATATGCAAAACAGAAAAAGAGACACAGATGTACAGAACAGACTTTTGGACTCTGTGGAGAAGGCGAGGGTGGATGTTTCGAGAGAACAGCATTGAAACATGTATATTATCTATGGTGAAACAGATCACCAGCCAGGTTGGATGCATGAGACAAGTGCTTGGGCCTGGTGCACTGGGAAGACCCAGAGGGATCGGGTAGAGAGGGAGGTGGGAGTGGGGATCGGGATGGGGAATACATGTAAATCCATGGCTGATTCATGTCAATGTATGACAAAATCCACTACAATATTGTAAAGTAATTAGCCTCCAACTAATAAAAATAAATGAAAAAAAAATAAAGAAAAAAAATCCATATGCTATCATCAAAAAAAAAACAACATATGCTGGAGAGGGTGTAGAGAGAAGGGAACCTTGCTACTCTGTTAGTAGGAATGAAAACTGGTACAGCCACTATGGAGAACAGTATGGAGATTCCTTAAAAACCTGAAAACAGAGCTTCCACATGACTGAATTTCCACTCTTGGGCATATACTCAGAAAAAAACATGATCTGAAAGAATATATGCACCTCAGTGGTCCTTGTAGCACTGCTTACAACAGCCAAGACACGCAACAACCTAAATGTCATCGACAGAGGAATAGATCAAAAAGATGTGGTATGTATATACAGTAGAATACTACCTAGCCACTAAAAAGAATGAAATAATGCCATGTCCAGCAACATGGATAGATCCAGAGATTATCATACTGAGTGAAGTCAGACAGAGAAGGAGAAATACCATATGACATCCATTATATGTGGGAGCTTTTAGAAATGATACATATGAACTTGTTTATAAAACAGAGACTCACAGACTTAGAAAAAGAACTTATGGTTGCTGGGGTGAAGGGACAGTTAGGGACTTTGGGAATGTCATGTACACACTGCTATATTTAAAATGGATAACCAACAAGCACATGGAACATGAACGTTGCTCAGTGTTATGTGCCAGCCTGGATGGGAGGGGGGGTTGAAGGGAGAATGAATACATGTATATGTATGGCTGAGTCCCTTCACTGTTTACCTGAAACTACAACAACATTGTAATTGGCTATACCCCAATACAAAATAAAATGTTTAAAGTTAAAAAAAAAAAACAGCAGAGGAAACCATCAACCAAATGAAAGGGTAACCTATGGAATGTAGGACAAAATCATATATCTGGTAAGAAGCTAATATCCAAAATATACATAAAGAACTCATACAACTTGTTAGCAAACAATCTAATTAAAAATGAGCAGAGGATCTGAAGAGACATTTTTCCAAAACTGACATACAAATGGCCAAGAGTACCTGAAATTATGCTCAACATCACTAATAATCAGGGAATTTACAACTCAAGGCTATAAGGAGACATCACCTCATACTTATTAGAATGACTAATAACCAAAAGAGAAGAAATAACAAGTCTCAGCAAGGATGTGGAAAAAAGGGAATCCCTGTACACCGTTCGTGGGGAAGTAGATTGGTGTAGTCACTATGGAAACCAGTATGGAGATTCCTCAAATATATTAAAAATTAAACTACCATATGGCCCAGCAATTCCACATCTGGATATTTATCTGAAGGGAACAAGGAATCAAAAAGATATACACATCCCCAAGTTTATTGCAGCGCTTTTGCATAACTGTTCACCGGTGGGTGAATGGATAAAGTATATGTGGTATATATGCATATAATACACACACACACACACACACACACACACACACACACACATACATACACACAGATATCTACATCTGGAAAATACTGAGAAAAAAGAGAAGTATCAAAAAGAGTGGACAATATAAAATTTTATCTTGCTTCTAGAAGTGAATCAATGTAATTTGTTTTTTTTCCTCATTTTCAATTGATTTTTTATGTAAAGCTTTTTATTATAAATTCTATATACCTAACTGATTCCCAAAGAATGTTTTCATTGAGTTTTGCCAAACTTTTTTTTTATCTATACATCAAACCTATGGTTATAATTCCAACCACAATTATAACCTATGGTTATAATTCAAAATTAGGCAGTATCCCAGAGTCCCCTTCAAGCCGGGTGTCCACCCAGGACTGTCTCGGTTGCCCGGCCATGCATGCTGAGGGTGCCAGCAGTCAGCAGTCGTGATCCAGGGAGGGCAGCTCTGATCCAAACTCCTACCTGCTGGAGGAATACTCAACCAAGTGCTGGATCTGTCACTCTGAGTGTGTGACCTCAGCTTCACTTTCCCCGTCCACACAGAGGACTCAGTCCTGCTGACAAGCTTACACACACTTGTTTATCTTGCTAAACTTTTATTTGGTCTCTAAAACTTAATGCCCTTAGGTTTCATTCTTTGACTCTATCTTCTGGTATGTATTCACTTGCATGTGCCTGTAAATGTACTTTCTGCCCTTTATTTCTGTTGCTTTCTTCAGGACTCTATATTTCACTATAATTATTACCCCTTAGAACACAGTAGTGATTAAAGATGGCAAGCATGTGCACTATGGTGATATGTATGTGTGTGTAAGCTTGTCAACCAGATATTGAGACTTTTGATGTGATGCAACATGAAATATATCTGTGAGGTGTTAATGTCAAAAATGTGTAACTAACTGCTAATGTATAACTAAATGCCCCTAACTGCTAATTTACAGAATCTACAGGGAACAAGATAAACAAACCACATGTAAACAATCCATTAAATCCTTAAAGTCAGACATTCAACAACTAATCTGCTCTATTTAAATAAAAAAAAAAAAAACAGTCCTGGGAAAAAATATTCAAGGTGGGAAGCTATTCTGGGTAAATGGAACAGACAAGCACATATGCAGCTTGCACTGTTACTGGGTCAGCAGTGAAGATGGAAACATGGACTGAGCACCAGATAATAGGGAATTACTGTTCATTTTGGGGGGGGGTATGTAATGCTATTGTGGTTGTTTTTATGAGATGCATGCTTAGTGTTTAGGGGTGAAATGTCTAAGTTACTCTCCAATTATTCAGTAAAAAATATGGCAAAATGTTAATTTTTAAATGTATATGAATATATAGTTCACTTCATTATTTAACTTTTCTGTATATTTGAACATTTTCATAATAGAAAGTAATGGGAAAAAATTAGGCTATGAAAAATGCTTGATTACTATCTGATTTTGCAAAACAGTTATTGATGAACACATGAACTTCTGACTTGAATGTTCATTCTTTTCTTTTACATTTAAGACTGAAGTGAAATAACAATGATAAATGTTAGAATTATACTTGTTCATTGATAACAAGTGAGTTTTTTACTTAATTTGATGATAGTTATCAAAAAACTGGAAGAATATGCCTTTTCCCTCAATTTTTTGGGCTACCTACAATAGATAGCTACAGACATGACACACTTTTAACTACATTAACATTTTCTCCATCACTTAAGCCTAGAAAAATCAATGAAAAAATAAACCAAGCCCTAATACGTAGTATTTGTCATTTTCCGTGGTATAAATGCTTCCATCACAGACAATTTCAAGCTGTCTAAACAGTGTCACAGATGAGAAAGTTGGTAAGAGAGGTACACCACTGCACAATATATCCACTACAAAGATTCAACAGGTGTAACTTCAAGAGCATAGGTGAAAAAATGCAATATACTAATATTAACTTTACTGAGGTTTATAAGTTTACTCTGGGTATGTAGGATAATACCTTTATTTTTTTTTTTAATTGGAGAATAACTGCTTGTTATTGGAGAATAATATGACACAGAAAGAGAGAAAAATGGGTGAGAGGGAGGGAGGAGAAAGACTGACATTACAAAGGAAGAAGAGTGCAAGCTTAAATGATACAGTAGGTGGGGCAAAATGTTAACATTAGCATATTTGAGTAAAGTGTTGAAAGATATATATGGTGCTTGCAGTACTATTGCTGTAGCTTTTCTGTATGCTTAAAATTATTTCTAGATAATTTTCAAGTATCAGATCACTCTAACATATCTATAACAAAACATATGCACAAATAATGATGCCATGACTTTTTTATCATGTAAAATGATATATAACACCCCATTTTTTTTTTAACTTACTTCAGGTATATCTTATAGGGTTTTCCTTTAATTCCCCATAATATCGTGAGACAGGCAAAGCACTAGATAGAACCTTGTTTCTACGATTCTTCTATATTTTGTCTATGACTTTTCTTTATTTCTGAGCTGTCTATTTTATAATTTCCCTCTTAGGAGCCAGAGTGATATTATTCTTTACAACTTTGGGATAGCTATTCTTTCCAGATTTTTCTTTTTAACATCAGCTTTATTGAGGTACAATTCAGATGCCATAATAGTCATCCTTCTCAAGTGAACAATTCAATGATATTTAGTATATTCACTAAGTTGTACAACCATCACTACTGTCTACTTTAGAACCTTTTCACCACCCCCAAATAAAACTCATCTATACCTATTAAGCTTTCAAACTAGGCTTCAACAGTACGTGAACTGAGAAGTTCCAGATGTACAAGCTGGATTTAGAAAAGGCAGGAACCAGAGATCAAACTGCCAACATCATTGCATCACAGAAAAAGCAAAGGAATTAAAAAAAAAATCTACTTCTGCTTCATTGACTACTCTAAAGCTTTCAACTATGTGAAAGTGAAAGTCACTTAGTTGTGTCCAACTATTTCTGACTCCATGAACTGTGGCCCACCAGGCTCCTCTGCCAGTGGGGCTTTCCAGGCAAGAATGCTGGAATGCGTTGCCACTTCCTTCTCCAGGGGATATTCCCAACCCAGGGATTGAACCCTGGTCTCCTACATTGCAGGCAGATTCTTTACTGTCTGAGCCACCAGGGGTGGTGGTTATATATACGAAAGTCACTCAGTCATATCTGACTCTTTGCGACCCCATGGACTATATAGTCCACGGAATTCTCTGGGCCAGCATACTGGAGTGGGTAGCTGTTCCCTTCTCAAGGGGATCTTCCCAACTCAGGGATCGAAGCTAGGTCTCCTGCATTGCAGGCAGATTCTTTACCAGCTAAGCCACAAGGGAAGCTGTGTAGATCACAACAGCTTGACTGTGTAGATCACAACAAAGTATGGAAAATTATTAAAAAGATGAGAATACCAGAGCACCTTACATGTCTCCTGAGAAACGTGTATGTGGGTCAAGAAGCAACAATTAAAACTGGACATAGAACAATAGACTGCATCAAAATTGGGAAAGGAGTACATCAAGGCTGTATATTGTCACCCTGCTTATTTAATTTCTATGCAGAGTATATCATGTGAAATGCCAGATTGGATGAATCATGGCAGAAATGAAGACTGTTGGGAGAAATACCAACCACCTCAGATATGCAGATGATATCACTTTAATGGCAGAAAGTGAAGAGGAAATAAAAAGCCTCTTGATGAGGGTGAAAGAAGAGAATGGAAAAGCTGGCTTAAAACTCAACATTCAAAAAACTAAGATCATGGCATCCAGTCCCATCACTTCACGGCAAATCAATGGGAAAAAAGTAAAACAGTGACAGATTTTATTTTCTTGGGCTCCAGTATCACTGTGGACAGTGACTGTGGCCATGAAATTAAAAGATGCTCCTTGGAAGAAAAGCTATGACAAATCTAGGTAGTATATTAAAAAGCAGAGACATCACTTTGCCAACAAAGGTCCATACAGTCAAAGCTATCGTTTTTCCAGTAGTCACGGATAGATGTGAGAGTTGTACCATAAAGAAGGTTGAGCACCAAACTGTGTTGCTGGAGAAGACTCTTGAGAGTCCTTGGACAGCAAGGAGATCAAACCAGTCAATCCTAAAGTGAAATCAACCCTGATTTTTCCTCCCAGTACTCACTGGGAGGACTGATGAAGCTGAAGCTCAAATACTTTGGCTACCTGATGCAAAGAGCCAACTCACTGGAAAAAACCCTGACGTTGGGAAAGACTGAGGGCAGGAGGTAAAGGGGGCAAGAGAGGATGAGATGGTTGGATGGCATCATCAACTCAATGGGCATGAGTCTGAGCAAACTCCAGGAGACAGTGAAGGACAGGTGTGCTGTAGTCTATGGGGTCACAAAGAGTTGGACATGACTGCAACTGAACAACAACAAATACCTATGAAGCAGTCACTCCCCACTCTCTGCTTCCTCCAGCCCTACCACCACCACCTGCAACTACTCATCTGCTTTCTGTTTCTATGGATTTGCTTATTCCATATGTCTTGTATCAGCAGAATCATACATCACCTTTTGTGTGTGTAAATTCCATTTAGCATACAAAATTTACATTTTGTGTAAATTCCATTTAGCATATTTTCAGGGTTCTTTCATGTTAATCATGCATCAGTAGTTACTTCTTTTCTATTATTGAATAATATTCCATTGTATGAATATGACACAATTTGCCTTCCTATTCATCAGCTGATGGATATTTGGGTTGTTTCTATTTTTTGCCTATGATAAATGATGCTTTGATGAACATTTGTGTACAAGTATTTTTCGTGGATCTATATTTTCAACCCTTTTGGGTATATACCTAGAAGTGGAATTTCTAGGTTATATGGTCACTCTACATTCAACATTTTGAGATTCTTCCTACATTTTGATGTGTTTTTAGGCCATGTTATCTTTTCCAGAAGTGCCTTAGCCCATCCTATAGCACTGCTATCCTGTGTATGTTTGTTTGCCCAAATTTCTCTTTATGACTTTATGATGGGCATACTTCCTTGTGAATTAAAATGGTTTATGAACAAAGACCCCCAAAATACAAGCTAAATCTTTCCTCACCAAATGATCCCACTGCAGGTGATCCTTGTTTTTCCCTTTCAATGAAGGACTATTTAGACTCTGTGTAAACTATTTGGGCGCTTGCAATTTCCTGCAAGAATCACATTTTAAATATTTTAAGTGTACACCTTGTCTTTCACATAAACACATGAACTTCTGGAAAGCACAGTCCATGCATTTAGCATTTAGGTAACTCACATGCTTGGTTAAGCCTGGTAGGTGAGTTAGCCAAATACTAAAACAGTGACTATATCTTATACTTTTTTTATGTCCTTCGTAGCATAGAAGTACACAAATGTACAAATACTTGTACACAAATGTTCACCAAAGCATAATTCATCATAGGCAAAAAATAGAAACAACTCAAATGTCCATCAGCTGATGAATGGGAATGCAAATTGTGTCATATTCATACAATGGAATATTATTCAACAATAAAAAAGAATTAACTGATTAATACATTATTTACTGATGCATGATAGTTGGGCATAGATGGTGCTTATTTAATGCTAAATAAATTGGTTTTAAGTTCCTAGGAATTTGCCCTACAATTATTTATAGTTTGGGGTTTCTTAGCATAGCTCCTACTTGACATACATTGTTATGGCTGGTACATGCTTGGTACCGGCATGTCCATTTCCCTGATACCAAGGAAAGATTTCTTTTTCTCTACACAGATGCTGCAGATATATTCAATACCAGTCTTCTGGTATGTCTGATGGGGAAAAAAGAGAGAAATGAGCAAGGTATTTCTTTTCTCCTGTTCCACAGCAACTTTTCTGAACCAAAATTTCCTCTTTTTTCAACTTTTCCTCCTGGTACTTTCTCATCAATATTTTTGCCACTTCACTGGGTGGAGGAGAGAGAAATTATGAAATAAAGGTGGTTTCCTGGAGACTCTAGGTGGTGTTCTAGACTCTAGACTTTAGTCTAAAACACCATGTTTGGACAGACTCCCTTTCCCACCTTTTCCAAACCACAGCATCTTGTCTTCAACTCTAGAAATCATGAATAGTGCAGAAAAGCCTATCTGAACAGTTCGTTCTAAAGCATAGTCGGGGAATGGTGCATCCTGGTTAAAGATTCTTCCTATTAAGCAACACATCATCCCTGGCTCCCCATTTTTTAAAGAAGTATTAATACATTAATATATTCAGCACCACAACTGCAATGATATAATTTAATCCTCTTTTGATGATTCAGAAGGCATTTTTAGATTTTTATGACATTTATTCTATGTATATGTACAAGAATATCAGAGAATAGCACCTTATGGAGAGTGAAATTCTAGATCACAGAACAATGACCATATTTAAACACAACGTCCAGAAAGCACCCCTCTCTCCCTGTAAAGCAGCAGAGCAATAACAGGAACCATGTGAAAGCAGAAAGTAGAAACGGAACAATTCTGTAATCACCATCTTTAAAAGCCACACCTTTCTTCTCTCAGAGCATCCACTTCTACTTACAAAGAGATTTTGTCTTGTTTGTTTTAAAAAAAAAAACCTAAGTATACGAACCTTAGTTTGTTCACTGAAACTAAACACAATGAAAAAGTATGTTTTCCCTGGGTCTTAACAACTTACAAAGTTTTTATTCTCATTTATCTTTGCTCAGATCTTTCTATTTGAATCACTCAGGTCTTCTCTTTAGAATTGGGTGACACCTTGTCAAGCTTCAACTGAACCCTTCTCAATCTAACAAAGGCTGTTAGACTGAGAAGAGATTTGTTTGAAGGATTCTTCCACTGTGAGATGATTGTTATTTAGCAAAAGTCATTCTCGTCAGCGACCTCTAGAAATTTGACACATGAAGACTATTAAGAGGTTGAACTTTGTCTTCAGTCAGCTATGAACTTGCTTTATTCCTTCTGCACACCCAAGTTGTTTACCTGTAACTTTTAATCTCTCCTTAAAGGGACTATGAGGATGTATCTGCGTGTCCTGAGTGGATTAAAATTCCTAAATCATTAAAACAAATGTTTTTAGAGAAAGAATCATCTGCCATTCAAGAAACCAGACAACCATGTGAACAAACCAGTTCAGCCATTGATATCATTAGGCAACTAGACCAACTTTCAAGATTGTCTACGTGGCTCCCCACACCCACTTGCTTCTTTCAGGTCCCTGATGAAACGTCATCATCTCTGACAGCCTTTCTCTGACTGGTCTATCTAAGCTAGTTATCCCCATTATACTCAATTCTTTTACTATGATTTATTGTTCTTTCTACCACTCGTTACTACCTAATGTGATATATGTGTGTTGATTTGTTCTCTTAATTCTCCAGAATGGAAGGTCTTGAAAGGTAGGGACTTATTTCATTGCTTGTTGCTAAGACCTGGAACCTAGCACATAGTAGATGCTCAATAAATATTTGTTGAATGAGTGAATAATTATTTTAGCCTTATTAATACTAAGGTAACCTAAGTTTCAGAAATTGCTAGTTTATAGTAGAGGCAGCAAAATTTGTGTTGAATACCACAGTGTTTAGTTTAAAACAATGTGGGGGCTACCGGAAGTAGGAGGGTATGAGAAACCAGGTGAATTCTCAAGGCACTAAAATCTAGGACAGGACATATGATAGGTATCCATGATCAACAGCAAAGCCCAGAACCATTTTCTAAGTACCATAGGGACTGTAAGTGAGTCCAACAAACTGTAAGAATTCAGAGGAAGGAAGTTTTCTTTAGAATCAGAGTGGGTGGTCAGGGAAGGCTTCCTGGAGGCACATTTGATTTGCATCTTGAAGGAAGGTGTGAAAGTTAGCTAACTACAAATTTAGGGAAACAGTCCACATGGGGTTACCCTCACTTCTGACACCAACTGCAAGCTCAAGGTGAGTGCTTATCAAAACTATCCTCAGTTTTGATAAGTCACTAGAAAGACCCACAGATCTCACTGAAAGTATATACACAGCAGTTCAGTTCAGTTGCTCAGTCGTGTCTGACTCTTTGCAACCTCATGAACCGCAGCACGTCAGGCCTCCCTGTCCATCACCAACTGCCAGAGTCCACCCAAACCCATGTCCATTCAGTCGGTGATGCCATCCAACCATCTCATCCTCTGTCATCCCCTTCTCCTCCTGCCCTCAATCTTTCCCAGCGTCAGGGTCTTTTCAAATGAGTCAGCTCTTCACATCAGGTGGCCAAAGTATTGGAGTTTCAGCTTCAACATCAGTCCTTCCAATGAACACGCAGGACTGATCTCCTTTAGGATGGACTGGTTGGATCTCCTTGCAGTCCAAGGGACTCTCAGGAGTCTTTTTCAACACATAGTTATGCTTTATTACAGGGAAAGGATATAGATTAAAACTGGCCCAAAAAAAAGAAGCAGAGAGGGCAGAGTCCAGGAAAAGGATCAATTGCAGAGTCTCTAGTTATCCTCAAGGGGGAAGGAAATGTTATTTCCCTGGCATCAATGTGTGACAGCATGCAGAGTATTACCATCAGGGAAGTTCACCAGAGCCTTGGTGATCCAGAGTCTTTTTGGGGTCTCTAACACATTGGCATGGCTGACGGTCCACTAGGCTAATCTCAGTTTCCAGCTCCTCAGAAAGTCAAGCTGACACTGTATGACCCAAAGTGCCCAGTCTGAGTCACACTGGTGGTGCGGCTCTGTGCCCCAGCCCTAAATCACACTGTAATGATCTGACCCAAGATCCTCAGGCAAAGACACTCCTATCAGGCATTACATGCTAAGGGCTTAGAGATCACCTACCATTAACTGAGGAAAAAGGCCAGACTTCTTTTGGGCAAGGTTAAATTCTTTACTGTTCACAGGGTTCTCAAGGCAAGAACAATGAAGTGGGTTGCCATTCCTTTCTCCAGTGGACCACATTTTGCCAGAAGCAACAGCTGAGAAAAGAAGCGAAGTGAAAGGCAAAGGAGAAAGGGAAAGATATACCCATCTGAATGCAGAGTTCCAAAGAATAGCAAGGAGATAAGAAAGCCCTAAGTGAGCAATGCAAAGAAATAGAGGAAAACAATGGGAAAGACTAGAGATCTCTTCAAGAAAACTAGAGATACCAAGGGAACATTTCATGCAAAGATGGGCTCAATAAAGGACAGAAATGGTATGGACCTAACAGAAGCAGAAGAAGATATTAAGAAGAGGTGGCAAGAATACACAAAAGAACTGTACAAAAAAGGTATTAATGACCCAGATAACCATGATGGTGTGGCCACTCATCTAGAGTCAGATATCCTGGAGTGTGAAGTAAAGGAGGCCTTAGGTAGAATTAGGAACCTGGAAAGTTAGGTCTATGAATCAAGGAAAACCGGAAGTGGTCAAACAGGAGATGGCAAGCCTGAATGCTGACATTTTAGGAATCAGTGAACTACAATGGACCAGAATAGGCAAATTTAATTCAGATGACCATTATATCTACTACTGTGGGCAAGAATTCCTTAAAAGAAAAGGAGTAGCCCTCAAAGTCAATAAAAGAGTCTGAAATTCAGTACTTGGGTACAGTCTCAAAAACAACAGAATGACCTCGTCATTCCAAAGCAATTCTTGTTCATTTCCAAAGCAATCCATTATTCAATATCACAGTAATCCAAGTCTATACCTCAAACACTTATGGGGAAGAAGCTGAAGTTTAATGGTTTTATGAAGACCTACAAGACCTTCTGGAACTAACACCAAAAAAAAAAAAAAAAAATGTCCTTTTCATCATAGAGGACTAGAATACAAAAGTAGGAAGTCAAGTCAAGAGCTATGTGGAGTAACAGGCAAGTTTGGCCTTGGAGTACAAAATGAAGCAAGGCAAAGGCTAACAGTACTGGTCATAGTAAAAACCCTCTTCCAACAACAGAAGAGATGACTCTACACATGGACATCACTGGATGGTCAATACCAAAATAAGACTGATTATATTCTTTGCAGCCAAGGATGGAGAAGCTCTACACAGTCAGCAAAAACAAGACTGAGATCTAACTGAAGCTCAGATCACGAGAGCTCCTTATTGCAAAAGTCAGACTTAAAGTGGAGAAAGTAGGGAAAACCTCTAGGCCATTCAGATATGACCTAAATCAAATCCTTTACCGTTATACAGTGGAAGTGACAAGTAGATTCAAGGGATTAGATCAGATAGACAGAATGCCTGAAGAACTATGGACAGAGGTTTGTAATAATGTATAGGAGGTGGTGATCAAAACTATCCCCAAGAGAAAGAAATGCAAAAAGGCAAAATGGCTGCCCAAAGAGTTCTTACAAATAGCTGCGAAGATACTCGAAAGGAAAAGGAGAAAAGGAAAGATATACCCATCTGAATGTAGAGTTCCAAAGAACAGCAAGGAGAAATAAGAAAGACTTAAGTGAAAAATGTCAAGAAATAGAGGGAAACAACAGAATGGGAAAGCCTAGAGATCTCTTCAAGAAAATTGGAGGTAACAAGGGAACATTTCATGCAAAGTTTCATGCACAACATTTCATGCACAACAAAGGACAGAATGGTAAGGACCTACAGAAGCAGAAGAGGTGGCAAGAATACACAGAACTGTACAAAAAAGGTCTTAATGACCCAGATAACCAGGATGGTGTGATCATTGAGTGTGAAGTCAAGTGAGCCTTAGGAAGTGTTACTATGAACAAAGCTAAGCTATTTCAAATCCTAAAAGATAATGCAGTTAAAGTGTTTCACTCAATATGTCAGCAAATTTGGAAAACTCAGCAGTGGTCACAGGACTGGAAAAGGTCAGTTTTCATTCCAATCGTAAAGAAGGGCAATCACAAAGAATGTTCAAACTACCGCAAAATTGTGCTCATTTTATATACTAGCAAGGTAATGCTCAAAATCCTTCAAGCTAAGCTTCAGCAGTACATGAACTGAGAAATTCCAGATATACAAGCTGGATATAGAAAAGGCACAGGAACCAGAGATCAAACTGCCAACATCCATTGAATCACAGAAGCAAGCAAGGAATTCCAGAAAAACATCTACTTCTGCTTCACTGTCTGTGTTAGGATATATGCTTGGACAGCAAGGAGATCAAACCAGTCAATCCTAAAGGAAATCAACCCTGAGGTTGCATTGGAAGGACCAATGCTGAAGCTCCAATATTCTACCACCTCATGCAGACAGCCAACTGGTAAAGACCCTTATGCTGGGAAAGAGAAGGAAGCAACGTGATGAGATGGTTGGATAGCATCATTGACTCAATGGACATGAGTTTGAGCAAGCTCTGGGAGATAGAGAAGGACAGGGAAGCCTGGTGTGCTGCACTTTATAGGGTCACAAAGTGTCAGACACAACTGAGCAATTGAACAACAACAACAACAAAATTCTTACTGCACAGAAGGGGAGATAAATCTATGATCTGAACATTAGTGAACCCAATAATGGATGACCAATAAGGCTATGGCTACACTGTTCCAGAAAAAGTTGGAATTTGTCAGTTTCATGGATAATTCTCATAAAAACATCTACCTCTGAGAAATGGAGGTGGATAGTCAGGTGAGGGCTTCACAGGTGATACTAGTGGTAAAGAATCTGTCTGTCAACATAGGGGATGCAGGCTCGATCCCTGGGTCAGGAAGATCCCCCAGAGGACAAAATGGTACCCACTCTAGCATTCTTACCTGGAAAATCCCATGGACAGAGGAGCCTGGTGGGCTACAGTCTATGGGGTTGCAAGAGTCAGAAACGACTGAGCAACTGAGCACACATTCAGAGTGAGATGTCTGGGGAGTTAGACCCTTTGGCATGGGTAATCCAGATTGTTTATATTGCCTAAATAATTTCTTCAATTCTGTTAACATTGTCCATAAGATTTAATTAATGCAAGTACTCCACTGACTATTTTCTGTAATTGAAGGTGATTTTTTAAAATTTATTTCTCAGAAAAATCAAGCACTAAGTAAGAAATGCATCCTCTGACTGTTATCTGTTCCTGAGTAACAAACCATTCAACACTCAATGACTTAACACACCAGCTGTTTTATTTGCTCCTGACTCTTCAAGTCAGCATGTGGGCTGAATCCAGGCTAGACATGGGTTTCTCTGGTGGCTCAGTGGTAAAGAATCTGCCTGCCAATACAGGAGACACAGGAGATCTGGGTTCAATCCCTGGATCAGGAAGATCCCCTAGAAAAGGAAATGGCAACTCACTCCAGTATTCTTACCCGGGAAATCCCATGGACAAAGGAGCCTGGTGGGCTATAGCCCATGGGATCGCAAAGAGTCAGACACAACTGAGTGACTAAACAATAGCAACAAGAGGTTGGCCGTTCTGCCGAGGCATTAGCCTGGGGTCAGTGGTGCAGCTCCAGCCAGCTGGTAGTGGACAGAACTGAAAGGTCTAGGCTGGCCTCACTCACCTACCTGGTAATCGTGGGTTAGGGGGTCTTGGTTCTACTCCCTGTGGCCTCTATAGCAGGCCAGCTCAGACTTTGTCACATGGAGGTACCATTCATGAAGGTCAGAGCAGAAGCTACAAGCTTCTCAAGGCCAAGACCAAGAAGTCTTACAACTTTGCTTCTGCTGCATTCTATTGGCCAAAGCAACCCTCTAGACTAGCCCAGAACCAGAGGAGGGGAAAGAATCTGCTTCGTGTTAAGAGCACTTACAAAGAATTAAAGGCCATTTAAAATATCATAATCCTAACCACAATTCCTGATTTTTTTCCCCCTAATGAGCATGTTTGCTCAGTCACTTCAGTCATGTCTGACTCTTTGCAACCCTATCAACTGTAGCCTGCCAGGCTCCTCTTGTCCATGGGATTCTCCAGGCAAGAATACTGGAGTGGGTTGCCATGCCCTCCTCTAGGGGATTTTCCCGACCCAGGGATCAAACCCTCATCTCCTGCATTGCAGATGGATTCTTTACCCACTGAGCCACCTGGGAAACCCTACATCTCTAATACAGCTTTGTAAATAGATGGCTAGGCCTCAGCTTTCCTAGAGAAAGAAGAGTTTTATTTATGCCTTGTAAGTAGGAAGTAACACTGGTTTAAATTCTGGGTTGCTTTTTTGTTGCTGAACCACTTGTGAGATTTATGATGTGACAATTTACAAAGGAATAATTCAGATATTCTTCCAATTCTAAACAGCGATACTGATTTTATTTTTTCTTTTGGGCACACAAAATAGCACGTGGAATCTTACTCCCTGACCAGGGGTTGAACCTGCATGGGAAGTGTGGAGTCTTAACCACGGGACCACCAGACAAGTCCCTGAGTTGCTTTTTAAAAGCATATTCAAGGGCATCTGAATGACTGGTCAATATGCACTGGTACATTCTGAGCCGTCAGTAAGTAGTAGAGGGGTTTTGATTGTTTAGTTCTTTTTGAGTTTGTTTTGGTATTTTGTTCACTTATGCAGAGTCTTTTCACAGTGGAGAAACCTGCATCTTTTACATGAAACTTGCATATTCTATCCAATGACTCCCAGCCTGCCCACAATGAGCATAAACCTGCATATACCAAGCCCAGCTAATGCGGCTGCTCTGGAATGACCATACCTGTAAGGGAGACCCCACCCCTGGAGAACAGCCTTCAGAAGTAATCCCTAGCTTTTGGGAGGGGCTTTGGCTTTCCTAGTGGCTCAGACAGTAAAGAATGCCTACAATGCAGGAGACCTGGGTTTGATCCCTGGGTTGGGAAGATCCCCTGGAGAAGGAAATGGCCACCCACTTCGGTATTCTTGCATGCAAAATCCCATGGACAGAGAAAATTGGTGGGCTACAGTCCATGGGGTGGCAAAGAGTTGGACACGACTGAGCAACTAACACTTTCACTTTCCCCAAAACAACTTGAGCCACTCTATAAAGAAAACTGTTTAATCGATACTGCAGCTGGGCTGTCAAAGGAGTTTAATTCCAAGAGGATGGAGCATTGATTTAAGGATGAAACACACACACATCACACACACGGGGCCTGGAGGCAGGCGGGCAATGAGTTAAGCTGGGCAGTGAGCTGAGCTGTGGGCTTTCACCAGCACTCTGCGCACTGAGATTCCCCTGGTGCCCTGGGACTTGAATTTCCCAGGAAGTAAGAATGAATCATTTGGAGAGCAATGAAAATTTCAAACAGTTGTCCTCAATGATCTTTATCAACGCAGACCTGAGTCTTATAATAGAACGCTTTACGCCCCCTGTGGTCATTACAGTTTCATTTCTTCAAGTGACATTTCCCTTTTCTGGCTCCCCTGGGGAATCAGCTGTATTTGCCTTCAGAGTCAGTGGTCAGCTGAATGGCTGTGCTTTCTGATTTGTACCCATTCCAATTTTTCTCTCCTGCTGCCCTGCCTACCAGTAGGGCTTAGTTTTGGAGCAATGTGCCCTGCTGCAGAGGAAATAATTAAGAGTGGAAAAGAATGGCCCTGCTCACAGCACCAGTGAAATCTTCTCAAGTTACGGACCTTGGAGTTTCTGCCAGCTGGAGAACATGAAAACCACTGCTTGACCCTGGGAAATGATTTCTCCTTACAGCATCCCTGTTCATCAGTGCATGCTTGCTCCAATTTCCAAAGCTGCCATCCTTAGGATATGACAGCCAAAACCTACTGTTCTAGCATAGGGATGACCTGGTATTTGAAAGGAAGGGAGACCTTGGCCTTTCCTGCTCCAACCCAAAGTTCCCAAACAAATAATAATAGCAAGCATTTACATGGCACTTAACATCTACCAGACATTTTTAAAATCATTTTATATACACAGTATTAGCTCATTTAATGCTTATAACAACTCCATAAGTTATGTACTATCATCTTCATTTTACACGTGAGGAAACAAGGCTCACAAAGATAGAAAAACTTGAGTTGAACCACTGAGGCAGGCTTTCGAGCCCAGGCAGCCTGCTGTGGAATCCTTGTGAGAACACTGCATTGAACTGACCCTTATGAAAGAGAATAACGGCTTTCTGGTGTGAGGGAAGCTTGTGACCCTTTACCAGTAAGAAGTTAGCCCCCTAACCTGTGACATGAGAACATGTCACAGCTTGTCATCTCACTGCCTGGGCTTTTTAAGATGTTTATATTCATCTGGATCTAACAAGAAAACACTCCAAATATTTACAAAAGAGGAAATTTCCTACAGGACATTGGTTGCTCAGGTGATGGAGAAGTTGAGAGCCAACTAGCGGATGTCAAGATACTTTCTAGTTCATCCTCCATGCCACTGCCAGGCTGATCTTTGTAAGCTCAGAATCCTCGCTCATCCTGATGTCCTAGGTTATAAACCTTTGGTGTTTCTCCTGTCTGCCCTTTGCCCACCCCAAATGTCCCTTATTTTCTAGCATCTCTGACATATAGGGTGACTTCATACAATTTTTTTTTAATTAATTAATTAATTTTAATTTGGAGGCTAAATTTGCACTCCTTTTATCGTCACTCAGTCTAGCCACTCAGCCTTTGATGCGGTGTCAGCCAGGGTCCCAGCTGGGAAGAGGTTGCACATTTAAATCGATGTGCAGTGATGCGGGAGAGTGTTTCCTGCGACCCAAAAGGAGAGGGCCCTACAAGCCACCTGAGAGGGGCAGAGACCTTTGGTCTAATTTCAGGCTGAGAATCAACCAGCCTTCTCAGGAAGGAGACCAGGGGCCTACAATACCCTGACCTCAGCTTCCTGTTCTCCAAGCTCCTGCTGGGGCTGCCCATTGAAGGGTCACAACTGAAAACCAAAGGGCACCACACCTATCCAGAGGGCTCACCCAGGTCAGCTGGCCCCATCATCCCAACAGAAGGTAAAGGGTGGGAAGGATGGGACCTGCAGGGGCAAACTATAGATAGCCAGGACAGGCACCCATTCCTGACATCTCTGTTGCAAATGGCAACCATTCATCTGGAAGACAAAGCCCACATGTTACTTCTTAGTGACCCTGCAGCTCCCCTGTAGTGGGTTAACCACCCACTCCTGGTCTCCCAGCATCTTCTCCATCCTTGGGGTCTGCGTGGTGGATGGAGAATGCCCAGTGCATGCGAGTCTCCCTATGGGACTGTGAGTTCTTTGAGCGCGCACACACCATCTCTTTTTATATTTACAACATCTGCACCAAATGTGAGAGTATTTCTGCACTCAAAAAATTTGTGGTGCAAGAAATGAATGAGGGAACCATCTGAGATAACTCCTGTTCCGCACAGCTGACACTTTCAATGAGTTCTGAGATAGCATCTTCTTTCACACAGAGATGTTGCCTCTTCATACAGGCTTTTATGCCCTTAATTAAAAAAAAATTTTTTAAGAATCAGCCAACTAAAATCTTTCCTGTATAAAACCAGGCTTGATTAACCATGAACATTACCATAAATGCTTATTATGTACGCAAAAGAAAGGCTCCAATTAAAAATTCTGATTTATACCCTTCATCTTCCTAAGGAGATTTGATATTTCATGTTTAAGACAAGACTTCCTGTCCTGTCACATCTCTTCTAGGAGTCTTAGTAACTGGGGTATGTAGATGAATTTAATGTGATTCTTTCTCACTAACAACCAAGAATGTTTCTAAACAGTTGTGGAGTCAGTTCTAGTGTGGGTATCTAATCCAAAACTGGCTCGCTTATTTTTCATTTGATTTAAAATTAGTATTATTAACAGTTGGCCAGTAAGTTAGGAGCACAGGGATTTGTGGCCACATAGAAAAGCAAAAAAAAAAAAATCTCTTCTTAGAAAGGGGATTTGGATCAAGAATCTGGGTTTTCCTGATGCCTACACCTCTAACAAAAGCTCTGTTCTCTCCTCTCTGGGCTGAGTAGAACAGATTGCTAATGAGGGAAAATTATGAATTTAATCCTTATATGAGGCAGCCGACTTTATGTTTGCAGATTTAAAATGTCTGACCTAGAAAGGGTCTTGGAGGCCATCTACTTCAATTCCTCAATTTTATAAATTGGGGCGGGGGGAACCAAAACAAAAGTCAGAGAGGTTAAGTGACTAGCTCCTCGTCATAATTACATCTACAGGCTGCTTTTAACCGCAGATCATCACACACCCCATCACTTTTAGAGGAAAGAAATGTCATACCACATTCTCTAATGGTGTGCATCAAGTGTTTCATCACTCAATAAGAAGGGCAGTTCATTGCTCCAGGTCAGGTTTTAAGGACCCACACACAACAGACAGATGTGAGGAGCAGCGTCCTGCCCTGTCAACCCCCTATAGACTCTCTTACATCTTCAGTGTCCTTGCTGATAAAGCGCCTCATGGATGCCACACACTGTTTTCCTGTAATGCTTTGAGAGCACAAGGATGAAGAATGACACAGAAACGTGTGATGCCATGGCTGTTTGCTCTAAGGACACACTGGACTGAAAAATGTTCTACCATCAGCAAATCTCTTCCATTTCTAGACTCGCCGATGGTCCCCCAGGAGCACCTGTCTGCTGATGAATACTAAGATCCACGGATAAGACCCCTAATCTTATCAGAGCTGTGAGCTGACAGGGGTAACTACTTTCTATATCATGTATTTTATTCATGGTTGTTTTCTTAAGACGATTTTAATGAGGGAAGAGGGGGAAGGACGGGGAGGAAGAGGAAGAGGAGGAGGGTAGGGAGGAGGAGGACAGAGGATCTGTAGAGTGGTTGGGGACGGGTGACGAGAACTGTGTATTTTACTGTCCTGTCATTAGGGACATTTAAGCCATTTGTGTCTCAAATTCCCTACCCATGAAATGGGACAGGTGGACCAGATAAACTTTCAACTATCTCCCAGTTTTAAACCTTCTATATTCTTCTTTTAGAAAAGAGGAGCAGCAGCAATAAACCTGACTATTCCACATGTGTCAGTGATGATCTACAAGAGGAGAACAAACTGGAGACGACGTTCCGTTTTAATGGGGTGAACTCCAGCTGTTCTACCATCTGCTCCGCCTCTTTCAACTAAACTCTATACACAGGTATTGACTTACTTTCATCATTTTATTACACTGCTATTCTGTCTTCACACTAGAGTGGTGACTTGGCCAATGATGGCAGCTTAACCAGATGACAGAAGAAAACCAGGTATAACAGGCAGCAAGAATAAAAACTGGGCTCTGCAGCCTCCAAAGTCCCCAAAACACACACAAAAATAAATGTCAGGGCTTCATTGGTGGCTCCGTGGTAAAGAATCTGCCTGCCCATGTAGGGAACACGGGTGCAATCCCTGAGTCAGGAAGATCCCACATGCCGCGGAGCAACTAAGCCCATGTCCCACAACTACTGAGCTTGTGCTCCAGAGCCCAGGAGCCACAACGACTGAAGCCCGCCCACCCTAGAGCCCAAGTTCTGCAACAAGAGAAGCCGGCACAATGAGCAGCCCCTGCTCACTGCAACTAGAGAAAGCCCAAGACCAGCAACAAAGACCCAGCATAGCCAGAACTAAATGTCAAGCACCGTATTTTAGACTGCCTTGCCTTGTACATCATTCTCCTCACTGTGCCATTTTTAGCAACTGAAATGAGTTGGTCTTTTCTATGAAACACCTGCATTTCTATATCTATTATCTTGGCAGGCCTGAAGTACTTCTTCTGGCAACTGGAACTAGCTACCGTTCCCCCTCATAACTATTTGTATCCACTCATATCCATGGAAACTTCTGGTCTTCAGATAAAGAAGCACTTACTATCTTAAGCCACTGAGATTTGGGGACTGTTACTATAGCTAGAAATTAAACTCTCAATTATAGCTGGAGGCTGGGCATGCAAGTGGAAGACACTCTTCTCTTTGGCAAGTAAGCCTTGTCCTGATACCTAAGAGCCACTGATACTCAAGTGAGGCTCACCAATACTTTTCCAGAGCCTCCACCCCCACCACACCACGTATTAGGTACCCAGTACAATATCCTCTTAACTATTCTTTCTACCTCCAACCTTGTCCCACTTCTAAGTCATACTTTATGCCATTGCTGGAATTACCTTTGTAAAACATTACATCTAATGTAAAATATTGATTTATTCAGCATTTACATTCATCTAAGGAGGAGCCCAGGAACCAAGCTGGCAAGTAGGGGGAACAGGACAGGGGGCCCCCAGCCTCCCAGCAGGTGCCTCTGCAGGCATCTGCTGAGGGCCCAGCCCTCTTGATGGTGCAGGACTTCTCCCCTGAACTCAGCAATGGCAAATAGCCCCGGCCTTGAATTCAGAAACAGTGAGTTCAGATGCCAGTGGAGTCAGCCAGGACATGCCTATCCTCCGATCCAATCCAAACATTTAAAAAATTGTTTCAACTCTCAGTCCTTATGAGTCTTTGTCTAATTGAAGTGAACTGTATTTTCTCTGTTCGAGTCTTTGTCTACTTGAAGTAAATTATATTCGCACCTTTGAAAAAAGGTATTTTTACACAGTAATTTTTGGTTTTAAACCCAATGACCATGAGTTTTTTTGCAAATGAATAGGTTCAGTCAGCATGCAGATGAGGAGAGCAATAGGTGGTTTTTTAAAAAATAGATGTTTATATATATATATGGATATATGTATATATGTGTGTATGTATGTATAACTGTGTGTATATATATGTATGGGGGCTCAGATGGTAAAGACTCTGCCTGCGATGCAGGAAACCTGGGTTCGATCCCTGGGTCAGGAAGATCCCCTGGAGAAGGGAAGGGCTACCCACTCCAGTATTATTGCCTGGAGAATCCCATGGACAGAGAAGCCTGGCAGGCTGGGTCAGTCCATGGTGTCGCAGAGTTGGAAGTGACTGAGCAACTAACACTTTCATATATGTATGCATGTGTATTTAAGTATGCATGTGGGGGCTTAGCCAGTGGCTCAGTGGAATAGAATCTTTCTGTGATACAGGAGACAAGGTTTGATCCCTGGGTCGGGAAGCTCCCCTCGAGGAAGGCTTGGCAACCCACTCCAGGATTCTTCCCCAGAAACACCCATGGACAGAGGAGCCTGGCAGCCTACATACAGTTCATGGGGTCACAGAGTCAGACATGACTGAAGCAACTCAAGTGCATACACGTGTATATACAAACATAAGTATAATGTAGAATATATAACACACACAAAACATATATATATATTAAAATAAAATTTAAAAAAACACAAATACATATACATTCTTTAGTTATTCCCCAAAATGAGTGTGGAGTTGCTTACTGTCTTATCTCAGCTAATCAGGGTCTGGCCTGCTGGATGCAGAGAGCATCCTGCTCCAGTAAGGATAAGCTACTGTCTCACCATAGTGCCTGTCCCACACTGAGTGGTATTTAGCACACAGATGATGAAACTGGCATTTATCGGCCATATCAGTGCTGTGGCTTCTGCCTTTCTGTCCCCTAGAGCTTCTGATGACTTTGCACAAGATGTCTGAAGGCCAGCAAAGCCCATCCGCTGCGGTCCCTCCTCACTGTCTGCAGCAGCAGCCAACCATCAAGTTGCTCAGTGTTCTACTCTGGTGCATCCTTGAACTATCCATTTACCCACTTTGGCTGGGCAGCAACTGGCTGTATTTTGTCAATAAAATGTAGCCAGGATTTCCATAGCACTTTACCCGCTCCCCCTACCCCTAGTACCCCTGCATGGAAAGAAAGGGCTGAATCAGAGACGACAACACAGTTTAAGGCGGTTAGCTGACTGGTAGAGAACAAACGGACCATGCCAGGCCTCAGGGAGGGCACTCCTGCCTGGTGACTTGGCCCCTTGGGGATAGGCCATTTCTTGTTTCTGAGTCAGTGACAGTTATTTGTGTTGAACCAGAGGTGTTCTATTCAGTCCCTGATGACATGAAATCAATGCAATCTGTAAATTTGGGGCAGGCTCCGGGGCTTGCCACTTCAGAGCACAACACTGGTTAAGGATGAATGTGATCTTGGGAACACCCAAGTCCAAACAATGATTCTGACCCAGTGCCAATGTGTGGCTGGGTAAACCCAGCAGCATTCTGGGACCACGGAGAGCTGGGCTCTTTGATTTCTAACCTTTGAACAAGGAGGGGAGAAAAGACTTGCTGGAAAACCTTGCTTCACGCTGTGGCGGTGGTAGTGAGTTCAGGATCAAACAACCACTTCATCTTCAAAGGCCCCTGAGACCCCCAGCGCCGAAGGGGCCAGGGGTGGGGAGTGTTATTTTCATTGTCACTTGATCAAGGGCTCAAGAAATGTTTTATAAGTCTTGTACCAACTGGACGGTGCACTTGTCCCTAAAACTGTGCTGTTGAAGACACTCCAACCCGATACCAGAAACTGTTCCAACACTCCATGGAGGAGCTTATGTGGCCACCGCTGCAGAGACTGAGGGTGGCGTGTGTTCAGAGGTCTGTCACACACACCCTCACATGTCCAGTGTCCTCCTTTCTTCCCTCCAGCTGCTCTCAAGATGAATGATCCACTAGAAACCTGTGTTTTCCTCTTTGATGTGTGAGCAGCTGCAAGCAAACCCTAGAAGTCTCGGAAATGGTCCCGAAGCAGTGACCACGACACCCTCTCATTCGGAGGAGGTATAGCATGGCCTTCACTGGAGACAATTTTATTGACAAAACATTCTTCAGAGCAGAGGCCTACATTCTTTACAGAAGTCTCCCAGTGCTTTTGTAATTTTTTATATTACGCCAGGGAGTAAACATCAGACAGATTCTTATGAGTTTTAACATCTCTCTTTGATCAGCCACTAATCTCCTTGCTCAGATCAGACTCTCTGTGTACATCAAAAAAAAAAAAAAAAAAAAAACCCAACCAGAAAACAGTAAACACCAGGATCTGGTCATTCTGACTGCCTCACAGAGGGAGACTCCAGGCAGAATTTGGATCAGATTTAGAGGCTCTTCCTTCCCCCTCTCTTTCTGATTTCATTACTTTGAGAAAGTAACTTTCTTTGGCTTTCACTCTGCTTTTTCATCTGAAAAATAAATGTGTTTGGCTAGAAGGGCCCTAAGTATCTATCCAGCTCTAAATACTCCTGGCATTTTTTTCATGAATTACTCATTAGTTGTCACAGTTCGCAGTACTTGCAGTGTTCTTGAGGCTAGGAACAAAAATTGAGATTGTTCTTAGGACTCTTCCATTTCAAGAGCCTATTTATATAGGTTATTTCATTTGCTCTCCCTGTAAAATCATGTATATTAGGTTAGGTAGAGAAATACCATGTTCCCCACTTACAGATGGAGAAACTGAAGCTCAGAGAGGTTAGGTGATTGGTCTATGATCTACACAGCAGAATAAAGACTGAAATTAAGCTGCGGGCATGCGTATGTGTGTTCAGTTACTTCAGTCATGAAATCAATCTATGGAACTGCAAAACCCAAGCTCCTTCTCCTCTGCCCAGAAACCTACTTGATTGTTTTGTACATTAACTAAAAACTGATTGTATTAAAATACTTCACAAAGTCACTGTGTAGCCGGTAAACCAATCCTGTATTGTATGTTCCCTACCAGCTCTTATTGGTCCTCTTAAGAGAATGGAAGAGGGCGGTAAGAAAGCTCAAGTTCTCATCTTATTCTCTCCCCTTTAGCAACTCCCTGCAGCCTCCAGGACTTTCCCTTTAAAAACAGAATCATCGACAAGGCAGAAGCAGTTTGTCATCCTAAGACCTTTGGAAGAATTGCTTGGAAAATGAACTCTGACAGCTCCCCAGACAACAGGCTGCTGCACTGTTCTCCTCCATCTCCCTCGCATTCTTCCAGAACAAAGCCTCAACAGTTGGAGGGAAAGGGGGCTTGAGCCAATATAAATAACCATGACCTACACCCAGGCTTCAGAGGCTAGTCTGGGTTTCTCAATGCTTTGCCACGTAGAGAAGGATAATCACAAAAGAGAGGAAGAAGGTGGTTACACTCCAGGACCCAGATTAGAGTTGGGCCCCAGGTGCATGAGCACACACGGAGTTGCCCTGGGGTCAGGCTCCTACAATGGAGCGCAAGGTTTTGCTCCCAGGAACACTTAGGGAATATAAAGCAGTCTAAAATGTCACCAGTCTTGAAGTGGGTGGAGGGCAAAGCTAGACTCTGAAGTCAGCACCAAAGGAACAGAGGTCAGTGAAAAAGACCTGGGTGCTGGGCACCCTTTCAACAATAAATTTATGTCTTTGGTCTTCTCTTTTCTCCATCTGTTAAAAGGAGGGTTGTCAAAGAGCATTCAACTATATAGCACTCCCTGTATACTTTTCACTGTGCCTGGTGTTGATGATACAGAAATGGACAAGATGAAATTAATGCATTTGTTAATGAACTAAATTTTGCCTTTTTTCATTATCATCATGCATTTTAATTCTGTATGTGTTTTATATTTTTTTATTTATTTTTGGCTGTGCTGGGTTTGCTGCTGCACGGGCTTTTCTCTAGTTGCCATGAGCAGGGGCTCCCCTCTAGTTGTGGTATGTGGGATCCTCACTGCCATCACGTCTCCTGTTGTGGAGTATGGGCTCTAGACACATGGGCTTCAGCAGTCGCGGCGCAAGGGTTTAGTTGTTCCGTGGCATGTGGGATCTTCTCAGACTAGGGATCAAACCCATGTCTCCTGAACTGGCAGGTGGATTCTTAACCACTGAACTACCAAGGAAGCCTCTACATGTGTTTTAAATCCCACCACCATTATTATTGTCTTATATAGTCTACATTAATCTAAAATTATTATTACATATCTCTCTTTTCATTGGTTTCTATTCCAGCCTGCATTTGTGTGATTTCTTTTGAACTCATCTCTCTTCTTCCTGAAGGGACCCCTCTTACTTTTTCCCTTTCCTCCCTCCTTTTTCTAAGTGCAGCTCTGGAAGAGATGAAATTCTCAGTTTTTGTCTGGCTGGAAAAATCTTTATTTTTGAAGGCTGTTTTCCCTGATTATAGATTCTAGGCTGGCAGGATTCTCTCCATACTTTTAAGTCATTTTTTAAAAAATCTTTTAATTGTTATTTTCAGGGGGAGTCTTCCATCTGCCTAAGTTTTGCTCCTGTGAAGACAATGTGTTTTCTGACCTGGCAGCTTTTAAGATTTCCCTTTGTCCCTAGGGTTTTGTGGTCTTACAACTATACGTTTAGGTGTAGTTTTCTTTGTATTTAACCCACTGTATTTATTTTATGGAACTTTTTGAATCTGTGACTTGGTATCTCTCAAAAGTTTTGGAAAATTACTATTTTCTCTCCAAATACTGCTTCCTTCCTATTCTCTCACCTCCTTCAGCAAGTCCCATAACAAGTATTAATATGTTAAGCCTTCTCCCTGTGTTTTGTCTCATGCTCTTTTCTGTAATCTACATTCCTTTTTCTGTCTGTAATGATATGCTTTGCTATTAACTCTCAGTTGACTAACTTTCCACTGGACTGCCAGGGTATTCCCGCTTATCAATAATCTGTTAAATCTACTTACTGATATCTTAATATCAGTTACAGAAGTCTCACTTGATCATTTTTAAAAACAGATACCATTTCTTGGTAAAATTCTCCATCTCGTTACGTATTTTCTTGAACATGGTCCAGCCAATGTTTGATTATTTCAGTATCTGACTCACCTATCTGTTTCTCTTTTCTATTTTCATCTCTGTCCCTTTTTTCATACCTTTCACAAATTCTGACTGTTTGCTAGACACACTGTGTAAGAGAAGTTCGAGAGGCTTGCATAACATTATCTTCTTTCAGAGAGAATCGACCCTCTCCTTTGCAGGCACCTAGGCAATGGTGAGTTCCCTTCAATGCCATTAGGGACTAAATAAGCCTCAGTTTATTTCTGATTTTCACCTGCTCCTAGGGAATAGTTCTTTAGGGCAAGGGTTCCCAGCCTCAAGGATCTAATGCCTGGTGATTTAAGGTAGAGCAATGTGATAATAACTGAAACACATGCTAGGTTGCTTCAGTCATGTCTGACTCTTTGCCACCCCATGGATTATAGCCTGCCAGGCTCCTCTGTCCATGGGATTTTCCAGACAAGGATACTGGAGTGGGTTGCCATTTCCTAGTCTAGGGGATCTTCCCTACCAAAGGATCAAACCATGTCTCTTATGTCTCCTGCATTGGCACACAAGTTCTTTACCACTAATGCCACCTGGGAAGCCAAATAATAGAAATAGAGTGCATAATAAATGTAATGCACTTGAATGATCCTGAAACCATTCCTCCTCCACCCCCGTCTGTGGAAAAACTGTCTTCCATGAAACTGGTTCCTGTGCCAGAAAGGTCGGGGACCGCTGCTTTAGAGTACTCAGATAAGACACTGAGGTGTTTAATATGGCCTATCCTGAATTCCAATTTCTGTTCCCAGGAGTAAAAGACTGCAAAGAACACCATTTTGATTTTTAGATGGTATTAACTTGGCTTTTAAGTTTTCTAACTAACCCTCAAATTCCTTAAAGGGGGAAAACCTCCAAGTGTTGGGTTCCCTTCTCTGTTTATCCCTTCTTTCAGAGCTCTGGATTATACAAGCCCTGATGCCTTGGCAGTCACAAACTTAATTTACTTTTCTTTCTAGTTCCAGAAGATATCCAAAATCTCAGCTAGCTTCTCAACCTCTCAAATGTCACCCTTTGCCTGGATTCTTGGCCTTTCAGACCATGTTAAGAAATTGGCATCTACCCAGAGGAGAAATGCAGTGTAGAATGTCAGGGTCACATCCACATGCTCCCTTTCCTCCTGCCTCTCAGATCCTGATTTTCTTAGTTGCTCTCTGATGCCTTGAAGCAGAATTTTTTTTTTTAATATGAGCTTTCCTGAATCATTAGTCTGCTATAAACTATTGATATTTTGCAGTAGGAAAAAAATGAAGAGTAAAGCAGTACCTAGGACCTTTCCAACAGATAGTATCAGGTGCGTGTGTGTAAAATGAGTTATTTCAGTACATTTTTCAGGAAATGACAAACTAAGTTGAATTTTAAAGAAGCAAAAGTCATAGGAATAACAAGGGAAGTGTATATGCATACAAATGTCATTTTCATTCATTCATTCCTTCCAGAAAAAACACTTATGAACCTGCTATCTGCCATCCACTGGGATAGGTGCTGTACATGGGACAATAAATTTGGGGGAGCTTATCAGATATGGAGAAGACATAGAACTGGAGGAAATATCAATTATTATTTTAAGTTCATCAGACAAGGATCTGTTTGTTTGGAACAATGGGTCTAGGTAGAGAGCAATATAAAGAATGAAAAATAGGGCTGAGTAAGTATGAGAGAGAGCAATACCAAGAAATGAGGTGAGATGAAGAAATAAGTGGTACAAGACCATTTTGGGGAGCGGGTGGGTTTGCACAGCAAGTTGCAGAGTTTCACTCCATGTTGAGTTGGGGGAGTCAGACTGTCATTGGGTGTAAGGAAGACTATCTCAGCAATAGAATATTGAGATGGACGGGAAATCAAGCTAGAAAGCCATCGGGATGGAGACCTCTGGATGATCAGAGTTCAGCAAAGGCACATTCAGTATCAGAGCTTCCCTTCATGAGATCTGGATGAGCTGAACAGTCTATTTTCAAATGATGCTACAAGATCCAATTGGGCCTCATGCCTTCAACCCCTTTCCTTTCCTTTTGCTGTTTGTCCTCCTTTCCTCTTCCCAGTTTCTTCCTTATTCCTCCCTCATTTTCACTTCTGTTTTGCTTAACTTCTCTCATTAGAAGTCTCTCCATTTGAATGGTTTGGAGTCTTCTACAAAAATGAATTCTGGGAGGGAAAAAAAAGCAAATTCTGGGAAACATCTTGTCATCCTTGGATCTGTACAAACCAACACAAGTGCATTTGTTGAAGCCCTCAGGGTTTGACTACTTCTTGCCCTGCATTGTGTGGCTTAGCTAAAAGAACAATTTTGTGTGTGTGCAACATATTTCCCTCATTTCCTTCATTTTGTAACCTTAAAGAGACAGGGTTAGTGCTCCCCTCCAAAGACTGTGATAGAGCTGGGGTTTGAGAACCCATGCTCCTGCATCTGAGTCAGCAGCTCAGCCAGCTCAGCTGGAAAGCGCATGCCAGGGTCGCCCCCTGTGCATTAACCTCTGCGGCTCCCTCTCTCCATCGCTCATCAGCTGTTTCTTTGCCGCCGAAAGCACACACAGTTCAGATAATTAAGCACTTGTGAGGCATTTTACATTTTCATGAATCTATCAACGGTGAATTATTTTTGAATATGCTCAGGCCATATACTCCAAGTTTCTTATCCATAATTTGCAGATGGGCAGGGGTGGCTTCATCATGCATGCAGAAAGTGAGGCTGGAACTGGCCTCTTACTTGCAGGCCCGCTTTTCAAGGCCCCAGGCATAGCTCTGATAATTTTGTGGTTGTAATTTATATTCTTTTTTCTTAAAATGATAGTCTTCCTCATCCTCAACATCCAATTTTATAAGCTGAGATCCCACAAAAACCGAATCTACTCCCTGAAGAAAATAAAATATTCTTACCTGGAGATTCATAAAATGACAAGTAACAAGACACTCTGTTTTTACTAGGCTAAGTCTAAAGTCAGGTGCAACCAATACTGTCCTGCCCTGATCCCTCGTTTCAGATGTGTAACTTTAAGTTTGGAGGCAGTCTGCTCCTCATGTGTAGGCTAGTTCACCTGTTGTAAAGTTCTGTTTCTTCTTTTTTAATTTTTAAAACTGTATTGATGTATTTTTCTAGGCTGTGCAGCAAGGCCATGTGGGATCTTAGTTCCCTGACCAGGGATCAAACTCATGCCCCTTACATTGGAAGCATGGAGTCTTAACCACTAGACCACAAAGGAAGTCCTAAAGCTCTGTTTTTTGAGTGTGGTGGTCATGAGAATGTGTCTTGCAGAAAGCCAACCACAGGGAGCTTAACTGATCAAGGAGCCATCACCATATTTGCACCAAGGCCATGTTGCACAGGCTGCTCCCAGCTACTAACTCGGCACAGTGGGGATATTTGGACAGACCCAGTCCTGGGAGACAGTGGACTCTTCAATGACTGACTTTGACACAGGACTCCCTGATAGCATTGCTAACCCTTCTTTAGACTTCACAGAAGCTTACAACACTTCTACCCAACTTCCCTTCCCTTGCTCCTTCACTTGGGGTCAGACTTGTATAACGTCTGATAGCTTTCCTAGGTTTCTCCTCGTTTTCTGTCACACAGGTATTTCCCTTAAAAAAAAAGTCCTTGTACACTGAATTCTGTTTTAGTATCTACTTCAGAGGATGCAAACCAGTACTGACTTATTAACAAAAAAACAGGACTGGAGCCATTAATAAAAGTCCCACTGAATTTTCAGAAAACTGAGGAAAAGAAAATCTAAAAACAAAAACACTGTTATGTATCTCCCTGTCAATTTTGCCCATACTTGAAAATTTCTTTTCTCCTTCTCCATCTAAATCCTCTACACCTTCCTCAAAACCTTGGTTCTCCATCTTCTGCATTGCCATGGTCCTGGTTCTATGAACTTACACCTCATGGTAATCCCCAACCAACTGGTGACGAACAATCAGTCTTCAAAGGTAAAACCCCCAAAGATAAGATAAGCTCTGGCTTACCACCCCTACATACCATTCTCCTGCAGTTTATAGACCAATGTTTCCTAGATTATGTTTCAGTGAAAGCAACAGGTAATGTGTATTTTAGGAGAGAAAGGTTCCATGGTCAAATAATTTTGAGGGAAACATCACTGTGTGTCATGGCCTTGTCTCAGATATTTAAATGTACACCAGTATACCAAAGGTCTAGAAACAACTTACGGGAATGGCTTTGATTAACTCTACATTCTCCACCCTCATTTGACTATAGAAACATCTTTCTACAAAATTTCTACTAATAACCACAAGAGGCCTCCCTGGTGGCTCAGATGGTAAAGAATCTGCCTGCAATGTAGGAGACCTGGGTTCGATCCCTGGGTCAGGACGATCTCCTAGAGAAAGGAATGGCTACCCACTCCAATATTCTTGCCTGGAGAATTCCATGGACAAAGGAGAAGGCTGAGAACTGAAGAACTGATGCTTTCCAATTGTGGTGCTGGAGAAGACTCTTGAGAGTCCTTTGAACAGCAAGATCAAATCAGTCAATCCTAAAGGAAATAAACCCTGAAGAGTCATTGGAAGGACTGATGCTGAAGCTCCAATACTTTGGCCACCTGATGCAAAGAGCCAACTCACTGAAAAAGACCCTGATGCTGGGAAAGACAGACAGGGGGAGGAGAAGCGGGTGACAGAGGATGAGATGGTTGGATGGCATCACTGACTCAATGGACATGAGTTTGAGCAAACTCAGGGAGGTAGTGAAGGACAGGAAAGCCTGGCGCGCTGCAGTCCATGGGATCACAAAGAGTTGGACATGAATTAACAACAACAATAACTACAAGATTTTATATTTTGCAGTACAAGTTGAGAAATATGGCTGAAGCTATCTCTTTTAGAGATGCATGTGTATTAAGCCACCATCCAAACATAATCAACAGGGTAAGAAGGGGAAAACCAACTGGTAATGCTGGCAGGTGGGGCACTTCTGGACCTCAGCCATGAGATCCAAAGAAAACAGGGTCAGAAATAGAGTAGGGAAGCATGTACAAGGCAGGACTTGGAAAAGCAGGCACAAGGGTGTTAAAAGAGTTTACTTTAAACAGCATTTAAAGGGAGGGGCAACTGATTCTTTTTCAGGAAGCGATGCACAGGAAGCTCCGTGTCATCACTTGTAGGGAATGGCCTTCCAAGGAAAACCAAGAGCTTCTGAGGCCCTGCCTGGCTTTGCAGGCTCTCTCAGCATTCACACAGCTTGCTTTCCTGCTAGCTAGTTTATACGGCAAGATAAGGGAAAGTGACTGACCACTTTTCAACTTTCCTCAGCATTCAGCACTCCCACATTCATTCACTCATTCGTCCAACAAATATTGTGCCCCTACTGTGTGCCAGCCACTGTTCTTGGTGATGGGATGCAGCAGTGAATAAGACCCAACAAGATGCCTGTCCTCATGGAAGGTACACTCTAACTGGGTAAACAGATAATAAGCCAAGTAAATCAACCAAAGGATAACACTAACAACAGCAACTGCTATGAAGAGAATAAAGCAGGATAAAAGCTTAGAGAGTTCACTGGGCAGTGACTGACTGACTGTGTGTGTGAGCTCAGCCGTGCCCAGCTCAGTGTGACCTCATGGACTATAATCCACCAGGCTCCTCTGTCCATGAGATCTTTCAGGCAAGGATATTGGAGTGGGTTGTCATTTCCTTCTCCAATCAATTGATTAGGTATGGCCCTCTGATAGCTTCAGTGATTCTGCTGCTGCTTTCAAAAATGACAAGAGAGAAAAGTGCTATCTTGGATGGCACAGGTGTGATCATTTTCTAGAACAGGGAGAAAACAGAGAGAGCAATACTTGGACAACTAATATAATCCTGTTCCCGCTCTCCATGGGCAAGCAGAGATGTGCATGTTCCATCTGCAGCTGTCAGAGCTCCATGTCGAGCACAATTCCTCTTGGTCTGAGCATCTTGAAAATGCCACTACCTTTCCCGCATCCTCCCACCCATTACTCCCATGTAATTACTGAAATGATTTCAGATTAAGATGTTAAAGTCTAAAATGTTTGTGGAAAAAAATTGGCAAGCTGTCACTTCTGAATACCCAGCTGAATTGCCGAATGAATAATAATGCAAAAAATGCTTACTGAAAGAAGGATAAATAAAAAGCTCATTGTTGTACAATAAATCCTTTTCTGTAAAACACCGCTGAGGAAACTGGCTCTGGGTTTATCACATTTCCCTCCAAGTATTCAGGCCATTTTATTTCATTCTTTCCCGTGCTTTATTCTTTTCTAGGAGCTGGTGTATGGTTCTACCCTATTGTCCCTCATGAAATATTAATGCTACAGGAGTGTGTGGGGAGCGATGCCAGCAACAGGGCTGTTGATAGGAGCCGCCAGTGACTGGAATGACTGATTAGTTCAGCAAGTGGCAGCCACAGAGGGGAGGGGGTGGGAGAGGGTTGGATCGGGACTTTGGGATTTGCAGATGCAAACTGGTATACACAGAATGGATAAACAACAAGGACCTACTGTGTAACAAATAAAACTATATTCACCATCTTGTGACAAACCATAATGGAAAAGAATATGAATAAAGAATGTATATATATATATGTATAACTGAGTCACTTTGCTATACAGCAGTAATTGACACAAAAATGCAATTCAACTATACTTCAATAAAAGATAAATTTTTTTTTAAAAAAAGCAGAAAGTGGTAGCCAAAAGGAAGTGTGCAGTATAGGTAGAGAAAATTATTAGCCTTTAGCCCAAAGAGAAGCCCTTTTATTTATTTTAAACCAAAAAACCTTGATTTAAGAGTACCCACCCTCCCCCTAGCAGAGCAGCTCTCCTAAAGTGAAAGGGGGAGGACACTGATGGTGATCTCCTTAACACACAGTCCACACAAGCCAGATTAGGATCTCTCTGGAAGGGCCCTTGTGCTGGTGCACACCTTGGGCTACACCAGGAACCACAGGTCATTGTCACATCTGAAAACTGGCAAGGTGTGTCAGATAATTGGGCAATAACTACGAGTCTTTACTTTCTTGGGCTCCAAAATCACCACAGACAGGGACTGCAACTATGAAATTAAAAGATGCTTGCTCCTTGGAAGAAAAGCTATGACAAACCTACACAGCATATTAAAAAGCAGAGACATCACTTTGCCGACAAAGGTCCATCTAGTCAATGCTATGGTTTTTCCATTAGTCATCTATGGATGAGAGAGTTGGACCGTAAAAAAAAGGCAAAGCGCTGAAGAATGGATGCTTTCAAACTGTGATGCTGGCAAAGACTCTTGAGAGTCCTTTGGACAGCAAAGAAATCAAGCCAGTCAATCCTAAAGGAAATCAACCCTGAATAGTCATTGGAAGGACTGATGCTGAAGCTCAAATCTTTTGGCCAACTGATGCAAAAAGCTGACTCATTGGAAAAGACTCTGATGCTGGGAAAGACTGAAGGCCGGAAGAGAAGGGAGCAACAGAGGATGCGATGGTTAGATAGCATCATTCACTCAATGGACATGAGTTTGAGCAATTTCCAGGAGATAGTGAGGGACAGGGAAGCCTGGCATGCTTCAGTCCATCGGGTAACAAAGAGTTGGACATAACTGAGCTACTAAACAATATGATTCTACACAGCCCACCTAGCCTGAATATGTAGGATTAAAACATCCACTGTAACTCATTGGATTCCCCAACTCATTCGAGAAAGTAGGATTATTTTCCCTGTTTTAAAGATGAGACAGATGAAATTCAAAGAAGTGAAGTAATTTGCCCCAGGTCACACAGCCAGCAACGGGCAGAGCTAGGATTCTAATCTAGGTCTCCTCGACTCTCTAGTTTGGGCTTTAGCCACTCTTTTATACCATTCCCTCTTCTTTACCCAGGTTCAGAGAAGGAGCATTAGACAGTATATACCTATCTAATGTATATACAGTATATATCCTGTATATAATGTATATACAGGAGCATTAGACAGTATATACCTGTTTGTATTTGAAAAATGAAAAGTGGTCATTCAGAAGATTAACACAATAAAGAGTAAGGAGCCATTGGAGGATGAGGAGGATCCAATGGCTCATCTGAATGACCACTTTTCGTTTTTCAAATACAAACTTGTTCAATCAAAGGAATGCTTTCCTAAGGGTGGGATTCTAGGAGAGAGGTTTTTTGGAAGTGTGGTGATGGAGCAGGAATTATGGTGTAAACAGTGTTCCCTGGACTGTCTAGTCTACTTGTTCAGACTTGGATGCAGCAAATATTTATCAAAACCCAGTGCTGCTGGTCTCCCTTCCAACCACACTCAAGGATACTAGAGTGGGTTGCCATTTCCTCCTCCAGGATCTGCAGGAGAGAGGCAGCCATTTGAAAGTACAGAAATGTTTAGTTCATACTGCTTCTAACAAGATCAAATTAGGGGGAAAATGCTTTACATTCTGTTCAGTGATTTCTCCAGTGTTAGGAAGTCCATATTTTTTAAGCCCTTGCCCTCTCTGAAGAAAGCTGCCTACTCATTTTTGTCGCCTTGTGTTTGCTAATCAAGCATCTTTAAAGCAACAAACTCATTTGTTAAAAATCACCAAAGCTTTTCTATAACATCTAGAAAAAGCATCAGATCCAAACCAGAGACCATAATTTCAACCTAATGCAAACTTTCATTTCCCTTTGGGATTGAAATCAGTATGTTCCAAGTTTGCTAATACCAACGGCATCAATGATGAGGGTGACAATGACTAAGACAATAAAGATGCTCATGATGCCAAAAGTGTGTTTGTATGACAACTTCTTGAGTTTTATCATTGCTTCGAAAAAAACCAAAATTTGTCAAAAATTCGAGAAATCTTCTACCAAATGATCTGAAGCAATATAATTTTTTTTTTTTTTTTGCAGTATAATTTCTAATCTAACAGTACTACCATTGAGATGTACATACATTGCTCTCTGGGCAATTAGAGAAGCAGAAAAAAAAAATGAGATAAGAACCTAATAAAGAAATTAAGGTCAATGAGATTCTTTTTAACTGAGAAAAGCCTTTCATTTAAGGCACATCTGTTTTCAAACCTATTTACCATAATTATCATCTCCCCTTTCCTTTCATCTATCTCTGTTTTTCTATTGTTTTTTATTTGGTCTCTCATCTTTCATGATTCTTTTTAGCAAACAGAGCAGTGAAAGAAACAGCTTGCTAGATAATGAACTGCATTATTAATTTGGTTTGTTTTTAGGGAGGCTGGTTCTGACCTAACATATTAAATGAAGTACCAGGATTTAATCAAGGAATGGAATCTGTCAGGAAAAAAGAGTCAACTCTGCAGGTGAGTAAACTGAAAATATTTTGCATTTGGAGCTCTGTTTTAGGGGTGTTTGGTCCAAGCTCTTCCATGAGGAAATAAAATGAAAATGCTATGCTTTGTTAGTTTAAAAGTCTTATCCTTACAATAACTGGGAGAGTAGGAAGCTTTTCTGATTTATTCTGTTCAGCCATCACTCTTCTAGAGTCATTTGCACTCATGGACCATTGGGAGAACATTAATTGACTTAAAGAGGCAGTAGTTATTGTCCAGGCAGCATTGTGCATCCTTCTGAAATGATTTATCCTGACCTGGGCTCTCCATCTTGCCCCCTCACCACTCCAGCTTTTACAACACAGGATGGATCTACATGCCAGGGGTCAAATGGTGTCAGACTGAAAAGCTTCATCAATTCCAGAACCTTACCAAACCTCCTACTAGGAAATTTAAATGTAGGCACCTTGGCTGGCATCTCAAAGACATACTTGTGAGATACTGTCTATAATTCAAAGCAAAAAGAAAAAGAAAAAAAAAAAATATATATATATATATATTCCTACTGTGTTGCAAAAATTAAAGTGGAAAAAGAGTTGTTGATTCTAATTCCTCAACCCAGGACTTCAGATGCCAATAATGACTGCCAGGAATGAACACCCACAGAGCACAGCCCAGAAACTTAATTGTTTTCTTGTTATTTAATATCCACGGTCCTCAGTGTGCCCTGGTGCTGCCGGGCTTATTTACAGAGCCCTGCCTGGAGTCCTCAGTGTATCCAAAGTGATGGCTACACATGTGAAAGGTTAGGAAATGCTAATGGACAGTAAATTGCTTCTCCTTTTCTGTGCTACCTCAGAAAAATTAAGCTCTCCAGCCTTCTCCTTTTCCTCCTTTTCTGTGCTACCTTGGACAAATTAAGCTCTCCAGCCTCCAAGGTACGGACACTGGTTCCCATCTTGGGGGGGGGGGGTCCATGTCTGTTGGGTTATCAATGTCTAGTATGAAAAAAGGAAGAAGGGGTTTTGAAGAAGAAGGAGGGGGATACTCAATAGAGGAAGTGCCTCAGGGAACTGGAGATCTGCCTAAAAATTGGGACCTGAGAGGACCTTCAATGGGTCCCCTGCAGGGGGACTGTTAGCACATTCACCTAGAGGCTGACTCACTTTTGCAACAACAGATACATACATACGTTTGCCCCAGTGCCTGTGCCCAGGAACTAGGTAATGGAAGGACACTTCATTAACATCCTGTGCCACACCTGAGTTCAAGGAAAGACTGCCCTGTCTGTGCTGGGGACTTCTGCAGCATCACTTCTAGTTTACCCCCATAGAACCTCCACACACCCAACTTTGCAGCATAGGTATAAAACCAAGAAAATGAGGAGGGTCCTAAATACCAGAAGCCTGTGTATACAAGGCCAACTAGGGGTGGAGGGAAGTTCTGTCTCATCTCTACCTGCCTAATACACATGACACCCACGGAAAAGTGTCAGTAGCTAATGCTACCCATGTTAAAACAATGAAAAAGATGACAAGACAAATCCTAGACTATCAACTTGTGATTTGGTCTACCTGCCTCTTCTGTTCAGGAGGGATTTGATTCTGCTTGAATTAAAGCACATGGCAACCACACACCTGCCGTGCTCAAGCCCATGCTCAGCTCACCATCTTATATCCACAAGTCACCTCACTTCTGCCTTAGGCTCCAGTCCTGTTGGCCAAGGAGTCCCACAGGCTGGTGTCTGGAACCCCAGGAGGGAAATATGCGCTTTTGGGGGAGACTCAGATGGCTGAGATCCTTAATCTGCTGAGACATCTTAGAATCTTATAGAATCCGTGATTTATTTTCTGTAGATTAGTTTGAAAGTAGGGAAAGAGGCAAATAAACCAGGAAATTGGCAAAGTACTTTTTAATAGTGATATTTGATGACCATTTTTAGGTTTAGGTTTATAAGACTAGGGTTCATGAGATTTTTTTTTTTTTTTAATTTCTTCCTACACACTCTGCTTTTAAACAGCACCTGGGGTACAATCTCACCCACAGATGAAGTCTTTCCCCGCGTGTAAGTTGGAGACAAGGATCCATTTCTAATGCCTGATGTTACCTGCCTTACCTTCAGCTATCAGCCTACAGGTAGAATTCAACTGTCCAAATACTGGCTTGCCCTGGAGCTAAAGAAACCACTGTGGTGAAAGAGGTGGAAAAAGCAGCATCTGCCCTCTTCTGCCAGTATCACCAGGCAACTGTGAATGTGTGGGTGAAGAATAAATGTTTTGACCCCTTTAATTATTTCAACCAGAGCACTAATTATGGACCCATGGCAACAGCCAATCACAAGCATCTGCTGTATTATTTGCGACCAATAGTCATGCTTTTTCTCAATATTTGATAAAAATTTATTTCAAAGAGCAAGCACACCAAATCCTCAGAGAGTTTTAACAAAGGACCTTCAGTATTTCTTATAGAGACTTTCATCACAGTAACCTTAAATACTGCATAGTTTTCCTTCCTTAATCAGATAGGCAGGATGATCTCTAGAAAGAGCAGAGAGCCTCATCACTCCTTACTTACAAATAAGAGACAAAAGTCACTGTTGATTCCAATGGCTTCCACTGAGACAGTAAAATCCTTACATGCAGGAGTCTGGAGCATAGGATTCAGGGACCCCTGTAACGTCCATCCCAGGGACGGTTCATGTGCAAATTTCCATCTCTGCACCCAGGACTCAGGGTGTACAATCTCTCATAAAGTAATCAGGGTAAGTACTGATTCATGGAGTCTTAAGCCACACAGCCAAATTTAATATAAAGATACAAAGCTTTCATTGCTACAGGTCAAATACTAAAGTCACATTACAATTTTCCATTCACTTGGGAGAAAAAAAGATGAGACTCTGGGATTTCTAAAAAGTGAGAGGAGGGAAATAGATGTGGCCTGAGGCCTTTTTCACAAACATGAGTAGGTTCAGCTGCAGACAGTGAAAATTCAAGAAGATGTGGTTTAACAAGAGTTTTATTTTTCTTTCATGAAAAGGAAATCTAAGGAGGCAGGATTGACTAAAAGAGTTCTGCATCTAACTCCAACGTGGGCGGGGGGTGCAGGTGGGGGTGGGGGTGCCGGGGGTGGGCTGGTTCCCAGGAATCAGCTGGGTATCCTACAAATTAACTCAATTCTGACACAATCTACCCGGAGGCAGCTTCTGATTCCACAGGTTTGAGGGTTCAATCCTACAAGACCTGCCTCCAAACTCCCACTTCAGACACCAGTCACAAGCCCAGGTGTTTCTGACTGACCAGTTACAGATTTAAGGTACCAGCAACTCCTCCTTAGGTTCAATGAATTTGCTAGAGCAGCTCACAGAACTGAAACATTTTACTTACTAGGTAACCAGGTTATTAACATTAAAGAAGAAGAATTCAACAGCCAAATGAAGAAAAGCACAGGGAGCTTTCACACTGTCTCCAGGCTCATCGCTCTCCTGGCGTCTCCACGTGTTCACCAACCTGGAAGCTCCCCAGACCCTGTTCTTTTAAGGGTTTTGTGGGGACTTCATTACATAGGCATGGTTGATTAAATCATTGGCCACTGGTAATGGATTCAACCTCTTTCTTCCCCTCCCCAGAGATCAAGAGGTGGGAAGTAACATCCCAACCCTCACTCACAGTGTTGGTTCCCCTGGCAACCAGCTCCTTTCCGACCCTTTGGAGACCTAGGGGCAGTCCTAGAGACACCTCACTAGCATAATAAAAGACACCTTGAACTCTCTCACCCCTTAGGAAATCTGAAGCATTTCAGAAGCTGTGCTAGAAACAGGACAAAGACCAAGTATGTATTTATTATTATAAACCATGATATCACAAATTTAAAGTCAGAAATCCAGATTCCTTCTGTCTTTATGATCTGCAATCCTTAGGACTTGGCTTCCAGCCTCAAGATCATCCCATGTTCACAAAATGGTCACTGTGGCTGTGGCTACTGGGCAGGCCTTCTCAAAATGTGGGCCCCAGACCAGTAGCATCAGCATCACCTACAAACTCTGACAAATGAAAATCCTCGGGCATACTCCACCAGCTGCCTCAAAAACTGAGAAGGTGGGAGCAGGGTTTTAACAAGCAGCAAAAGGCATTTTAACAGGCCCTTCAGATGATTCTAATTCAACCTTGTTTGGTACCCATGACTCAGAGAGCAAGGCGGAGGGCAAGGGAGAAGACGGATGGGTGTCCCTCAGGTGACTCAGGTGCTCATCAAGATGATTCCCAGAAATCCCACCAAATGACTTCTGGCTACTTTTCTCCACACTCCTCATCTCCCCAGCTCCCTTCCTCCAATCCCCCAAACAGCAAGGGAACCTGGGAAATGAATGTTTTTGGTGGCTACATAGCCATTCCCAACACTATGGAGATTCATTGAGAAAAAGGTGCAATAAATACCAGGGACATAACTGGCAGGAGAGTTAAACATCACTGAAGCACAAGGAATGGGCACATTTTGACGACTGTTTTGAGCAGGCATGACAGTGGGAAACAAATTGTTTCAGTGGCTAAATGAGGATTGACCTCCAAGTTGCAATTTTGTACCAAGCAGCAGTAATATCAAACACCTGTATAGCCCATGACTTCACAACATTCAGCCCAGCTGAGGGCATGAAAAGACTTATCTGTAACAAAAAATTTTCAAGATAAACAGCATTATCTCTATTTTGAAACCTTTATATTTTCCAAAGTCAGAAAAGTGAGCAGCCAAACTGACAAAAACTTCTTAAGAGTTTCTCTGGCGACATCTCTTCACAATTAGCCAAATATAGCTAATATGCGTTCCATTTCCCGGAATGAATTGAGAATAAAATGAAGTAAAACCAGATTCCCACTCAGAATACTCCCCACTTGCTCCCTCTTTCTTCTCAGTCTTCTACTTTTAGAGAAAAGCGTCAAATGACAAAAACTGACCATCCAGATCAGGAAAACAATTTTAAAAATTAACTCACCAGTTCTGTCCACTTGTTGAAATACATCTATGGCCTTCTCTTACTCCTCCATCTACGGATAGAAATCTGTTGGATGCATTTCGTTGTTGAGAATTGTCCTTAGCTGAGCTCCTCAGGGCAGAGGAGCTTCTCAGATTTTTAGATTTATGTGGTGGAGATTTATTGGGTGTATTCAACACCTGGGGGTTTCCCTGATGGCTCAGACGGTAAAGAGTCTGCCCACAATATGAGAGACTCAGGTTGGATCCCTGGGTCGGGAAGATCCCCTGGAGAAGGAAAGGGCAATCCACTCCAGTATTCTTGCCTGGAAAATCCCATGGACGGAGGCGCCTGGCAGGCTACAATCCATGGGGTCACAAAGAGTCGGTCTAAATTGTTAGACTGAGAGACTAACAATTCAACACCTGTGTGGCGTGAGGCCAGAAGACTGGACAGAACAGACGCCAGACTGTGGTACAACCCCCGCTCACCGTCCAGAAGGCTCAGAAGCTAGGCCGACCCTCAGGCATGCTCCAACTGAGGAAAGGGGCCGAGCCTCGGTCCCATGCTGACACGTCATTGGCTGCCGCGGGCGTGGGAGGGCGTGTCTGCGTGCGTGAGGAGGCTACCTAAACGCACAGGTCCCGGAGAGGTCTTGGCCTGCGACTTCCGCAGCCTGCCTTCCCCGCTGCTGAGGGGGCATGGGTGTGGAGGTCTTGAAGAGGGACCAGGGTATCTGGGCGGGTCAGCATAGCATCCACTAAACAAATGATCAGGATATCAATAGGTTCTAATGTGAGAAATTATCTGTAGTTATCAAAGACGCTGAGTAAAATCCGAGTCCTCATCACGACCTATCTACAGCGCACATGACATAAATACTACTTCTTGGCATCACCTCCCAAACTCTTACCCTAGCTCAGGACTTTCGCATCTGCTGTTTCTCCCTGCTGGACATGCTTCTCTGTAGATAACCCTATGGGTGCTGTCACATTTCAGTCCTACAGCTGCTCAGATGTCACCGTCCTAGAGAGGCTTCCTTGACCCTATCTGTAATATTCCTATCACCTGTAGTTTCTTTGTTTATCCTCACAACTCATCACTACCTGACATTATAGCAAATATTTCTTTTAAAAATTTTATTTATTCTTAGTTTTGGCTGCACTAGGTCTTTGCTGCCGTCTGGCTTTCTCTAGTTGCAGAGAGCGGGGCCTACTGTTTGTTGGGGTCCTTGTACGGGCTTCTCATTGCAGTCAGTGGCTTCTCTTGTTGACCAGCACAGCTCCGGGGCACTAAGCTTCAGTAGTTGTGCCACTGGGGCTTAGTTGCTCTGCAGCATGTGGGATCTTCCCCCAACAGACATGGAACCCATGTACCCTGCATTGGCAGATGGACTCCCAACCACTAGACCACTAGGGAAGTCCCAGAAATATTTCTTTTTTGTTTGTTGTTTTCTGTTCCCCAGTTACAAAAAGAAAACCCATGAAGTCAATCATGCATCATACCCAAAAAGTACTGCCTGGCACACAGTAGAAACACACTACTAGGCAGTAAAGAAATAAATGAATTCATCCTAACAAATTATCTCTGATGAATTTACTAAACTGGAAGAAGTTGGTTTTAGGGAGACATGAAGAGGGTTGCCTTGCTGTTGTCCTGAAATTATCACAATATAGTTAATTGGCTATTCCCTAATCTAAAATAAAACGTTTAAAAAAAGAAAAGAAATTAAGAGGGTTTATAAGAACCTGTAGGTAACCAAAAAATGTTAACCAGTGCACCTCAGCCCATCCCAACAGGTTCTTTGAAGGAACTGTTACTATGATAGCTTTTATTGCCTTGCATCAGTTTATAATAAATATTTACACTGTTAATTTACCTGCAGTAAACTTTCTGCCCTTCCCATTTGGTATGTTGATACCTTTATCGCTTCTACATCATTTATTGCGTTTTTGTGGCTCAATCACCTTAACCTAGGCTTTAGGGGGAACAACTATAATGCAACTTGGAACCAAATCAGGTTGCTATTTGAGTTGTTGTTTTTGTTTTTCTCACAGGTTAATGAAAACCTTATTTTAGGTTTATAGACTACTAAATCCAAGCAAATGACTTTAGAAGCCCCAGCAGCAGCATCACAGAGCTTTTGGCTGATGAAGCTAATGTTTGTTCCCTGCCTGCAGGGCAGCTTTCCTCCACCTGGGATCTGTTTGATGAGTTCCTAAAGGCTCTTTCCAGAGCTTGGGGAGTAGGAAGGAGTGTTTGGAGCTGGGGCAGTGGAAGAGAAGGGAGATGAGGACCCTTAGGAAACAGTCTGGTCTGTGTTCCCTGCCAGGTCAGCTAACTGCCTCGGCGGTGCTGCTAGCCAAAGCCAGCAGTGACAGAACTGATTTTATAAGGGATTTTTGGGGACACTCTGACCATACAAAGAGTGGCTGCTGGGACTGGATCACTAAGAGTAGTTCCAGGGTTGGGAGATCCACTCATACCACCATGGCTATTTGACTTTCCAAGAACTGACAGCTTTGGGGTCACTGGAGACAGTGCCCTTCGGCATGGACACTGGCATCCATGATGGGCAGCAGCAAAAGCAGGGCACCTCCTGGGAGTTTTCTTTTCGGGCAGGGGGTGGCGGAGCTGAAGAGACAGACAGGGAGGGGACTGTGTGGCAACCTCACGCCTGGTCCCTACAAACACACGGAGACACAGCTCAGAGTCCGCCAGCAACAAAGAGGCAAGGGGCACTGGAGATTGGCTTGAGCATTGTTGGATTCAGAGATTTAGATGTCACCTCTTTATATTCATAGCTAGGTGACATTTGGGTTAAAGAGTGATTGGCCCAGAGTCCTTGCAATGCAATTATCCCAGAAAAGCTACCTCTTAAAGCCTCTTAAAAGGTTTAATTTACATCTCAAATAGAATGCAACTGTTTTTCAGATTCCAATTTTTTTTTAACCTTGTTTCTGCAAAGGGTGATTTCCATAACTTAAATGTTTGAAAAATCAAGTTCAAGGCTGAGAGTCCTCTGAGCACATCAGACTTTGTCCAGCTGCCCTGGCTTGGAAGTGAGAAACACCAGCACCCTCTTAATCCAGAAATTTGGCTTCCTGTTCCAAATCACTTGACTGCATTTCTGCCTCCATAGCTTATATTGGTATTTCATTAGCAAGTTTAAAAATCCTTTGGAATGATGCTCTTTTGCTTTGTAAAATCTCACCCAGCATCCTATCAAGTTCAGTTCAGTTCAGTCGCTCAGTCGTGTGCGACTCTTTGCGACCCCATGAACTGCAGCACGCCAGGCCTCTCTGTCCATCACAAACTCCCGGAGTTTACCCAAACTCATGTCCATCAAGTCGGTGATGCCATCCAGCCACCTCATCCTCTGTCGTCCCCTTCTCCTCCTGCCCCCAATCCCTCCCAGCATCAGGATCTTTTCCAATGAGTCAACTCTTAGCATGAGGTGGCCAAAGTACTGGAGCCTCAGCTTCAGCATCAGTCCCTCCAGTGAACACCCAGGACTGATCTCCTTTAGGAGGGAGATCTGGTTGGATCTCCTTGCAGTCCAAGGGACTCTCAAGAGTCTTCTCCAACACCACAGTTCAAAAGCATCAATTTTTCGGCGCTCGGCTTTCTTCACATTCCAACTCTCACATCAATACATGACCACTGGAAAAACCACTGCCTTGACTAGACGGACCTTTGTTGGCAAAGTAATATCTCTGCTTTTTGATATGCTATCTAGGTTGGTCATAACTTTCCTTCCAAGGAGTAAGCGTCTTTTAATTTCATGGCTGCAGTCACCATCTGCAGTGATTTTGGAGCCCAAAAAAATAAAGTCTGACACTGTTTCCACTGTTTCCCCCTCTAGTTGCCATGAAGTGATGAGACCAGATGCCATGATCTTAGTTTTCTGAATGTTAAGCTTTAAGCCAACTTTTTCACTCTCCTCTTTCACAAGGAACTCTAATTCTCTTTTTCATCACTGAGTTTAGAGTTATTTCCTACACTTTCTTTTCCCTTCTCTGAGTACAGGGGACTGTGAATTGCTGCAGTATATTGCAGCCCATGTTTTCCTTTTGTCTGGAGTGTTCTTGCTATGGTCACTGCACCCCGCTCCCCCATCATTCTCCCACCCTTCATCACTCATACCCCAGATACTTGCCTGGAGAAATTCAACACTTATACTCATTTTTTGCATTATTGATGCCGAGCAGGTCCCTGTGGGACTCCAGGGCATGGAGGCCTTTTAGTCCCCCATTCCTTGCAGGCAGGCCTCCAGCTTCCATGACCTTCTCTGAGTTCCAAAAGACAGAACTGTTGCTAATCAAAGGAGAAGCAGCAAGAGGCTCATTCTTGAGGCAGAGGCTCATTAAGATTAGGAGAGGACCACCTAGGACCATGCTGCTGCTGCTAAGTCATTTCAGTCGTGTCCAACTCTGTGTGACCCCATAGACGGCAGCCCACCAGGCTCCCCATCCCTGGGATTCTCCAGGCAAGAATACTGGAGTGGATTGCCATTTCCTTCTCCAATGCATGAAAGTGAAAAGTGAAAGTGAAGCTGCTCAGTCGTATCTGACTCCTAGGGACCCCATGGACTGCAGCCTACCAGGATCCTCCATCCATGGGATTTTCCAGGCAAGAGTACTGGAGTGGGTTGCCCTTGCCTTCTCCTAGAACCATGCATACACCCTAATTTTGTCAGCAACCCCATCCTTTAGGAAATGCAGAAGAAAGAAGAATATAAGACTGTTAATGCCTTGATCCTTACCACATACTCCTGCCTGACTATATAACCTTTCCCTACTCACAGAGGAGCGGGGGAACAGTTCTTGAGTTGTTGGCCTACTGTGTTCCCCCTTTGCCTGGCAAAGTAATAAAGCCACTCTTTCTTTCTTCTCCATAACTCTCTCTGTACTTCTATTTGGCACAGGTGCACAGAGAACCAAGAATTTGGCAACATTATGTCCTCAAAGTCATTTTTAAAACTCTTCACTCTTATTTTTGCTTTTATGTCCAATATTCTGGGAGGCGGGTCATAGAGGATCCTGCTGTGATTCATGTCGGAGAGTGTTTTGCCTATGTTCTCCTCTAGGAGTTTTATAGTTTCTGGTCTTACATTTAGATCTTTAATCCATTTTGAGTTTATTTTTGTGTATGGTGTTAGAAAGTGTTCTAGTTCCATTCTTTTACAAGTGGTTGACCAGTTTTCCCAGCACCACTTATTAAAGAGGTTGTCTTTTTTCCATTGTATATCCTTGCCTCCTTTGTCAAAGATAAGGTGTCCATAGGTTTGTGGATTTATCTCTGGGCTTTCTATTCTGTTCCATTGATCTATATTTCTGTCTTTGTGCCAGTACCATACTGTCTTGATGACTGTGGCTTTGTAGTAGAGTCTGAAGTCAGGCAGGTTGATTCCTCCAGTTCCATTCTTCTTTCTCAAGATTACTTTGGCTATTCAAGGTTTTTTTGTATTTCCATACAAATTGTGAAATTATACAAATGGGACCTAATGAAACTTAAAAGCTTTTGCACAACAAAGGAAACTATAGCAAGGTGAAAAGACAGCCTCAGATTGGGAGAAAATAATAGCAAATGAAGAAACAGACAAAGGATTAATCTCAAAAATATACAAGCAACTCCTGAAGCTCAATTCCAGAAAAATAAATGACCCAATCAAAAAATGGGCCAAAGAACTAAACAGACATTTCTCCCAAGAAGACATACAGATGGCTAACAAACACATGAAAAGATGCTCAACATCACTCATTATCAAAGAAATGCAAATCAAAACCACAATGAGGTACCATTACACGCCAGTCAGGATGGCTGCTATCCAAAAGTCTACAAGCAATAAATGCTGGAGAGGGTGTGGAGAAAAGGGAACCCTCTTACACTGTTGGTGGGAATGCAAACTAGTACAGCCACTATGGAAAACAGTGTGGAGATTTCTTAAAAAACTGGAAATAGAACTGCCATTTGACCCAGCAATCCCACTTCTGGGCATACACACTGAGGAAACCAGATCTGAAAGAGACACGTGCACCCCGATGTTCATCGCAGCACTGTTTATAATAGCCAGGACATGGAAGCAACCTAGATGCCCATCAGCAGATGAATGGATAAGGAAGCTGTGGTACATATACACCATGGAATATTACTCAGCCGTTAAAAAGAATTCATTTGAATCAGTCCTAATGAGATGGATGAAACTGGAGCCCCTTATACAGAGTGAAGTAAGCCAGAAAGATAAAGAACATTATAGTATACTAACACACATATATATGGAATTTAGAAAGATGGTAATGATAACCCTATATGCAAAACAGAAAAAGAGACACAGATGTACAGAACAGACCTTTGGACTCTGTGGGAGAAGGCGAGGGTGGGATGTTTCGAAAGAACACCATGTATATTATCTATAGTGAAACAGATCACCAGCCCAGGTGGGATGCATGAGACAAGTGCTCGGGCCTGGTGCAGTGGGAAGACCCAGAGGAATTGGGTGGAGAGGGAGGTGGGAGAGGGGATCGGGATGGGGAATACATGTAACTCCATGGTTGATTCATGTCAATGTATGACAAAACCCACTGCAATGTTGTGAAGTAATTAGCCTCCAACTAATAAAAATAAATGAAAAAACAAAAACAAAACAAACAAACAAACAAAAAAACCTCTTCACTCTTGAAAACCAGAGCCCTGTAGTAATGAGATACATGTATACATGAGTTTGGTGCTATGTAAGTGTAATTGGATGGATGGATAGATGCAGACCAAGCAAATGGTACAATCCCATTCTGTGACAATTTTAGGAAATAAATAAGAATGTGGACTATGAAGAGGGAAGGGAAAATATTTTGGTTTCCAAAAGGAAAAAAATTGTTCTGGGTGTATTGTGATGATTTTTTCCCCAAGGTCTGCTTAATTTTTAACTTCCTAGTATGGGGTTAATTTTTGAGGTTCAAACCGGCAATGTGACTCTGGGGTGAGGAGGTTTAGAGCTGGGTTCAAAATTGAGAAAGGGGTACATCAAGGCTGTATCTTGTCACCCTGCTTATTTAAGTTATATGCAGAGTGAATCATGCAAAGTGCTGGACTGGATGAAGCTCATGCTGGAATCAAAATTGCTGGGAGAAATATCAATAATCTCAGATATTTAGAAGACACCACTCTACTGGTAGAAAGTGAAGAGGAACTAAAGAACCTCTTGATGAAGGTGAAAGAGGAGAGTGAAAAAGTTGGCTTGAAACTCAACATTCTAAGTTCAGTCACTCAGTCGAGTCCTACTCTTTGCAACCCCATGAACCACAGCACGCCAAGCCTTCCTGTCCATCACTAACTCCCAGAGTTCACCCAAACTCATGTCCATTGAGCCGGTGATGCCCTCCAACCACCTCATCCTCTGTCATTCCCTTCTCCTCCTGCCCTCAATCTTTCCCAGCATCAGGGTCTTTTCAAATGGGTCAGCTCTTCACATCAGGTGGCCAAAGTATTGGAGTTTCAGCTTCAACATCAGTCCTTCCAGTGAACACCCAGGACTGATTTTCTTTAGGATGGACAGGTTGGATCTCCTTGCAGTCCAAGGGACTCTCAAGAGTCTTCTCCAACACCACAATTCAAAAGCACCAATTCTTCTGTGTTCAGCTTTCTTTATAGTCCAACTCTCACATCAATACATGACCACTGGAAAAACCACTGCCTTGACTAGATGGAACTTCGTTGACAAAGCAATGTCTCTGCTTTTTAATATGCTGTCTAGGTTAGTCATAACTTTCCTTCCAAGGAGTAAGCGTCTTTTAATTCATGGCTGCAATCACAATCTGCAGTGATTTTGGAGCCCAAAAAAATAAAGTCTGACACTGTTTCCACTGTTTCCCCATCTATTTGCCATGAAGTGATGGGACCAGATGCCATGATCTTTGTTTTCTGATTGTTGAGCTTTAAGCCAACTTTTTCACTCTCCTCTTTCACTTTCATCAAGAGGCTCTATAGTTCTTCTTCACTTTCTTCCATAAGGATGGTGTCATCTGCATATCTGAGGTTATTGATATTTCTTCCAGCAATCTTGATTCCAGCTTGTGCTTCATCCAGCCCAGCATTTCTCATGAGGTACTCTGCATATAAGTTAAATAAGCAAGGTGACAATATACAGCCTTGACATATTCCTTTTCCTATTTGGAACCAGTCTACTGTTCCATATCCAGTTCTAACTGTTGCTTCCTGACCTGCATACAGGTTTCTCAAGAGGCAGGTCAGGTGGTCTGGTATTCCCATCTCTTTCAGAATTTTCCACAGTTTATTGTGATCCACACAGTCAAAGGCTTTGGCATAGTCAATAAAGCAGAAATAGATGTTTTTTCTGGAACTCTCTTACTTTTTCAATGATCCAGCAAATGTTAACAATTTGATCTCTGGTTCCTCTGCCTTTTATAAAACCAGCTTGAACATCTGGAAGTTCACGGTTCACATATTGCTGATGTCTGGCTTGGATAATTTTGAGAATTACTTTGCTAGCGTGTGAGATGAGTGCAATTGTGTGCTTTGGCATTGCCTTTCTTTGGGATTGGAATGAAAACTGACCTCTTCCAGTCCTGTGGCCACTGATGAGTTTTTCAAATTTGCTGACATATTGAGTGCAGCACTTTCACAGCATCATCTTTTAGGATTTGAAATAGCTCAACTGGAATTCCATCACCTCCACTAGCTTTGTTCATAGTGATGCTTCCTAAGGTCTACTTGACTTCACATTCCAGGATGTCTGGCTCTAGGTGAGTGATCACACCATCGTGATTATCTGGGTTATGAGGATCTTTTTTGTATAGTTCTTCTTGTATTCTTGTCACCTCTTGTTAATATCTTATGCTTCTGTTAGGTCCGTACCATTTCTGTCCTTTATTGAGCCCATTTTTGCATGACATGTTCCCTTGGTATCTCTAATTTTCCTGAAGAGATCTCTAGTCTTTTCCATTCTATTGTTTTCCTCTATTTCTTTACACTGATCGTCGAGGAAGGCTCTCTTATCTCTCCTTGCTATTCTTTGGAACTCTGCATTCAGATGGGTATATCTTTTTTTCTCCTTTGCTTTTCACTTCTCTTCTTTCACAGCTATTTGTAAGGCCTCCTCAAACAGCCATTTTGCTTTTTTGCATTTCTTCTTGGAGATGGTCTTGATCCCTCTCTCCCGTACAATGTCACGAATCTCAGTCCATAGTTCATCAGGCACTCTATCAGATCTAGTCCCTTAAATCTATTTCTCACTTCCACAGTATGATCATAAGTGATTTGATTTAGGTCATACCTGAATGGTCTAGTGGCTTTCCCTACTTTCTTCAATTTAAGTCTGAATTTGGCAATAAGGAGTTCATGATCTGAGCCACAGTCAGCTCCCAGTCTTGTTTTGCTAACTGTATAGAGCTTCTCCATCTTTAGCTGCAAAGAATATAATCAATCTGATTTCGGACATCACCATCTGGTGATGTCCATGTGTAGAGTCTTCTCTTGTGTTGTTGGAAGAGGGTGTTTGCTATGACCAGTGCATTCTCTTGGCAAAGCTCTATTAGCCTTTGCCGTGCTTCATTCTGTACTCCAAGGCCAAATTTGCCTGTTACTCCAGGTGTTTCTTGACTTCCTGCTTTTGCATTCCAGTCCTCTATAATGAAAAGGACATCTTTTTTGGGTGTTAGTTCTAAAAGGTCTTGTAGGTCTTCATAGAACCGTTCAACTTCAGCTTCTTCAGTGTTACTGGTTGGGACATAGACTTGGATTACCGTGATATTGAATGGTTTGCTTTGCAAATGAACAGAGATCATTCTGTCATTTTTGAGATTGCATCCAAGGACTGCATTTCAGACTCTTTTGTTGACTATGATGGCTACTCCATTTCTTCTAAGGGATTCCTGCCCACAGTAGTAGATATAATGGTCATCTGAGTTAAATTCACCCATTCCAGCCTTAGTTATCTGATTCCTAGAATGTCGTCGTTCGCTCTTGCCATCTCCTGTTTGACCACTTCCAATTTGCCTTGATTCATGGACCTAACATTCCAGGTTCCTATGCAATATTGCTCTTTACAGCATCGGACCTTGCTTCTATCACCAGTCATATCCACAACTGGGTGTTGTTTTTGCTTTGGCTCCATCCCTTAATTCTTTCTGGAGTTATTTCTCCACTGATCTTCAGTAGCATATTGGGTACCTACTGACTTGGGGAGTTCATCTTTCAGTGTCCTATCTTTTTGCCTTTTCATACTCTTTCATATTTTTCATACTTTTCATGGGGTTCTCAAGGCAAGAATACTGAAGTGGCTTGCCATTCCCTTCTCCACTGGACCACATTCCGTCAGACCTCTCCACCATGACCCGTCCATCTTGGGTGGCCCCACACAGCATGGCTTAGTTTCACTGAGTTAGACAAGGCTGTGGTCCATGTGATCAGATTGGCTAGTTGTCTGTGATTGTGGTTTTAGTCTGTCTGCCCTCTGATGCCCTCTCTCAGTGCCTACATCTTTGTCTTACTTGGGTTTCTCTTACCTTGGACGTGGAGTATCTCTTCAACATTCTAAGAGTCTACACTATAGCTGACAAGTTAGATTAAGAACAATGAGCCCAGAAATCTGAATTTTTAACAAGCTTGCCTTGTGAAATGTCTGCTCATTGTAATTTGAGAATTACTAGATTTGGCCCTCAATTTGACATTGCTGAAATGGTGCTTGTTTTTCCATCTGGAACTCTCCTGCAGAATTCTCAACAGTATTAAACACTCTTCCCCCACCCTCCCACCCCCTCAAAAAAACTCAGCATTCAAAAAAGTAAGATCACAGCATCTTGTCCCATCACTTAATGGCAACTAGATGGGGAAAAAGTGGAAGCAGTACAGATTTTATTCACTTGTGCTCCAAAATCACTGCAGATGGTGACTGCAGCTTTGAAATTAAAAGATGCTTGCTCCTTGATAGAAAAGCTATGACAAACCTAGACAATGTAGTAAAAAGCAGAGAAATAACTTTGCCAACAAAGGGTCATCTAAACAAAGCTATGGTTTCACCAGTAGTTATGTATGGATGTGAGAGTTGGACCATAAAGAAGGCTGAGTGTCAAAGAATTCATGCTTTTGAGTTGTAGTGCTGGAGAAGACTCTTGAGAGTGCCATGGACAGCAAGGAGATCAACCCTGAGTAGTCAATGGAAGGACTGATGCTGAAGCTGAAGCTCTGATACTTTGGCCTGTTTCGAAGATCTGACTCATTGAAAAAGACCCTGATGCTGGGAAAGACTGAAGGCAGGAGGAGAAGAGGGTGACAGAGGATGAGATGGTTGGATAGCATCACCAACTCAATGGACATAAGTTTGAGCAAATTCCGGGAGATGGTTTGGCATGCTGCAGTCCATGGGGTCGCAAAGAGTCAGACATGACTGAGCGACTGAACAGCAACAGCAACCCACCCAGACAGACCACTTTGCCTTTGGTTGGGGAAATGAAGGAGCAGAGGAGAAACCATTAAACTCCTTGAATTCTCAGCCATGGAAAGGCTGGGCTCTTGGTACTGTGACCAGGTAGGCATGTTTGTCTTGGATGACTTCACTCTCCTTCATCTCCCTTCACCCTTCCCTCCCTTGTCCTTCTTCTCCCCCCTCCCCTCCCTCAACATATACACACACACACACACACAGACACACACAAACACATATACACACACACACCCATCAACAGAGGCATTCACAAAAGGGGAGGAGGAAGGCAGGGCCTTTGTGGCCACTGCTGTCCCAGCAGCCCCTGCAGGGGCTCCCGGCTTCGTGGGTCTCTGCTCATCACCTCTCAGGGCTGAACAGCCTCCCTAAGCAGCTCCGCTTGGCTGCTCACAGTTCAGACTCAGCAGCCTTGTCCCTGGCAGAGAGTATGCTCCCAGAGCTCCGTAAGGATTTATGCCTCTGCCTGAGGAATCACCAGCCAGGCTTCCCTTTTATTTATTTAAAAATGTTGATGACACAAATAACACATGGCTACCTTTTGGTTGTAAAATGTTTAAATCTAAACATAAAAATAAAATTAAAGTCTGCCTTGGCCATATGCTCTGGCTCCGTCCCCATACATTGCATCCCTCTTCCCAGAGGTAACTGTTACTACCTTTTCTTAGGCATTGAAGCTCATATAAATAATATGGGGGGGGGGGAAGGTCTTATTTCATGTCTTAAAGATGTAAACATTATCATATGATATACAGTGTTTGATAAAATGCTTTTTCTACCACTAATATTTCTGTCTTTGTCAGTGTATACAAATCACCTCATTCTTCCCAACTGCTGCATTGAGTGGTTGTGAGTGTCACAGTGTTTAGTTAACCCATCCCTTATTAGTATTTAGGCTGCTTGTGGATTTTGCCACTAGAGGTGACACAGCCATGAATATCTTTGAGCCCTCCAGTTTGTGCCCAAGTGTGAGTGCCTCTCCACGTGTTAAGTTTTAATACGCACCAGCAAAGTATCCCTTAAAAGAGCTAAAGCAATTTATTAATAGATCCCACCAGCAAGGTCTTTGAGTACCTTCTATAACACTCTAAGTAATACTTGATGATTTCATATATTCAAACGTTTTTGTTTGGCATAACTTTATTATTATTATGCACTTAATCACTCACTGGCTTATTCAAAAAATGTGTACTGAGTCTCAGCCATCATCATCTACCAGGTGATGTAAGGTTTGTAAGGCTGGCAGCTTTGTAAGCTGCAACTGGTATAGGTAGTGTTAATGTCAGGAAAGGCTCCTGACAGCCCAGCCCCTTTCATCTGTCCACCATGGACACTGGAAGTGCCTTTTCCTGGGACTCCAGCTCCCAGTGCCTAGTGAGCTGCTGGACTGTCAATACAGCAACTCAGGCATCCTAAGGATCCCAGGGGATCACTCCTGAGACCAGGACTTGGCTGGAGGATTTGGGAGTAGAAAACAGAGGTGGGGAGGAGGCAGAGCTCTCAGTTATAGGAAAGGACAAACGAAGCTAGAGAAGTTTTATCTACTTTGAAGTCTCTCCTACAATCAAACAGGTGCTACTAGATTTGGTAAGACTTTGGTGTGTTTCCCCTCATCTTCTGAAAATCACATATAAAACTGTTACAAAAGACCTAGTATAATAATGCTGCTGCTGCTAATAATAATGTTTCACCCAAGGGGCACAAGTGGTAAAGAACCTGCCTGCAAGCAGGAAACACAAGAGAGGCAGGTTCGATCTCTGGGTCAGGAAGATCCCTGGAGAAGGAAATGGCAACCCACTGCAGTACTCTTGCCTAGAGACTCCCATGGACAGAGGAGCCTGGCGGTCTACAGTCCAGGGTCACAGAGTCGGACACAACTGAAGCGACTTAGAACGACTGTTACACAGGCCATTATTTTGGAAGCTTCTGAGGAAGTTCAGTTCAGTTCAGTTCAGTCGCTCAGTCGTGTCCGACTCTGCGACCCCATGAACCGCAGCACACCAGCCCTCCCTGTCCATCATCAACTCCCGGAGTCCACCCAAACCCATGTCCATTGAGTCGGTGATGCCATCCAACCATCTCATCCTCTGCCGTCCCCTTCTCCTCCTGCCCTCAATCTTTCCCAGCATCAGGGTCTTTTCAGATGAGTCAGCTGTTTGAATTAGGTGGCCAAAGTATTGGAGTTTCAGCTTCAACATCAGTCCTTCCAATGAACACCCAGGACTGATCTCCTTTAGGATGGACTGGTTGGATCTCCTTGCAGTCCAAGGGACTCTCAAGAGTCTTCTCCAACACCACAGTTCAAAAGCATCAATTCTTTAGCACTCAGCTTTCTTTATAGTCCAACTCTCACATCCATACATGACCACTGGAAAAACCATAGCCTTTACTAGACAGACCTTTGTTGGCAAAGTAGTGTCTCTGCTTTTTAATATGCTGTCTAGGTTGGTCATAACTTTCCTTCCAAGGAGTAAGCATCTTTTAATTTCATGGCTGCAATCACCATCTGAGGAAATATACTGCCAATTATAATTGTAAGATGCTACTGATTATGTCACATCCTGGTTTCACAGATGTAAAAATGTAAATCAAAAGTTCTATAGTCCTACAGACATCTGGCAATAGTCCACAGTTCTCAAGTGCCTACAGCGTGCAAGACACTGTGAAGCCCTTCAATATGACTTGTATTTTTTATTCCCCACAAAATGTTTTACAGCTGGCTCTCCGAAAAGAAAACACCCTTATCTGTAGCCTTTGCCAATTTCCATGGTGTAAATACTCTCAGGGGTTATTCAACTTTCCAATGTGAAGTCCCTGAACTTAGGGTTGGAAGAGGAAGCACAAAATCAGCCCTTGCAATCCAGTGAAAGCTGACCCCATCCCACCACTGGGGAGATTCTATGATTTTTTCTATTTTACAGATGAGGTAATTGAGGCTTAGGGGGTGTTAAATGATTCGTTCAGGGCCATGCAAGCTTCTCACGTGGCTCGGCGGTAAAGAATCTGCCTGTAATGCAGAATATATGGGTTCGATCCCTGGGTCAGGAAAATCCTCTGGAGAAGGAAACGGGAACCTGCTCCAGTATCCTTGCCTGGAAAATCCCACGGACAGAGGAGCCTGGCAGAGTCCACGGGGTCACAAAAAGGGTTGGACTCAATTTAGTGACTACACAAACAGCAGTGCAGCTAGCAGATAATCAAACTGGCCATTCCACCATCAGATCCTTACAACTACCCCTCACTAAGAAAGGTTGTGCATCATGGGGAAAGGACCTAGAATCATTCTTATAGCAATCCATCCAGATGAGCAGGCAACTTCAGCTGACCCCTAATTCCCATTGTGAGGGGCTGGAGTGGCCTTGGGGGTGATGGGAACACTGAGTCCTGTCCCCACATTGTCTGTCTTCTTCCCTCGGGGATATGTTTATTTGTTTGCTTAGACTCAATGCACCAAAGGCTTATTCAGCACTTACCATGAGCAGAACACTGATCTAGATGCCATCCACTTGGCATCCGAAGAGTACAGAGGGCACTTCTCCCCTCTCTGCTCTGGTTTCCCAGTAAAGGAGGGGAACTAACTGCTTAATACATACTGGAACTGTCAAAAGTACAAGAAATCACCTATGAAAATTGTGAAACGTAAATGAGTATTCATGTTGAAATGGAATAATAGGTCAGTTTTAGTACGAAAGAAAATGAAAACCTATTTTTACCTTATACCCACCTCCTTTCCCCCAAACATATTAATTAAGCTATCCAGTGGAGGTCACCAGGATGAAGATAGAGCACCTCTGACTTTTCTCATTATCCATCTCCTGAAGACTAACATGAGATCAGATTGCTTGGCTCTTTCAAGCCCAGGAAGGTGCAGTGATATTCATGGATGCTGAAAAGATGTTATTATCAGCTGGGTGAATATTCCAAATGAGGAGCACAATGGAGAATCCGAACTCTGCAAACTCACTGACATGGGAAAAAGATTTCTACATCTGAGAATCTGCCACTTCTTGGATCTCTGATTCTCCTTTTAAGGAATATAGTACATCCAGATAGGCTTCTGTCACCTAGCTATGCCTACAGCATGCCACTCTTTAGTTTATTTCTTTGCAGCCATGCCCTGTGACCTTTTGCTTTGCCTGGCTATTTGCCGTGTAGCCCATAGGCAGGTGTCACACTCTCAGTGGCTTGATCTTTTTGTAAAGACACCACCAGCACACCAGGGAATGACTGCCTGGGCAGCTGCCAGATGGGAAAATCTTCAATGAAAATATTCACATGCTGAAACGGTGCCAAGAGGCAGGCAGTCTTGGGAAACCAACATGGTTTTGGAGACACAATGCCACTGATGAGTAAGAGGCTCCGTAGTATTTCTGGAAACCCAGCTGTTGCAGATGGTGACATTAGCTTGCTCAGCTATAGTGACAGTCTTCTGAGTTTGGGATCACTGAACCTTAATACTGTATAGGATTTTTTTTTTTGGTTCCCTACTATTCTTTGCTGGTAAACCCTGGTCTTTGGTCTGAACCACAGTTGTATATTTCTGAAGAAAGACTTCCAATTCTACCAACAAGCATGTATTAATCATACAGCCACACGTTCACTTCCGAACTGGGAATTCAACTTTAGCCAGGAACTGGCCCAACAGGAGAAGAAAGGCCATATTAAAGTTTCGAGGAAGAGGAAATGGTTCTATCACGTGGCTGTAAGTGGTTTTAGAGCCATTCAGTGATGCAAGATAGCAAGAGTCAGCAGAGAGGCTGAGTGAAAACAGAACCCATAGGCTGCCCCTGGGGGTCACCTAGAGCAGAGAACCAGAAAGCGTGGTTAGTAGGAAGGACTGCAGGTGGACCATTGATCTTCTGTTATACCCAGTCTTACATCCAAACAGCAGGAAGGCAGATGCTATTAGTTCTTTCCAGTTCCTGTCCTCATTCCATTTTCTCCCTGAAAAAAATGAGTTTCTCTCTCCACACCCTTCCAGCTATATGCCTTTTCACATGATTTATTGAATGTCTCTCCTAATGCCCAGCAGTGTGCCAGGAATCCTGAGCAAGTAGTTACAGGATGTCCTTTAGAGGAGCACTGAAACAATGAAATCTGCGTGCACCCTCAGGATCTGGAAGAGAGGAGATGGGAAGAAGGCAGCACACTTGGGTGAGATCTAGTTTTCTCACTGAAAGTGGGGGGCAAGCTGTGGCCAGCATCTTTTTCTTCTTTTGCTTCTCTTCCTCTGCTCTTCCTCTCTGCAGGAGAGGAACAACAACTAGATGGGTGACACTAGGCAGGATCTAGAGAACTCCAGGAAACTCACTTCTCTGAGCTGCAATGGTTGGACTAGCTGAGGTCATTTGTCTTCCAAATTGGCCCTGAAATCTTAAAGCAGGCATTGGTAGACTGTGCCAATCAGCCCAAGGGTTTTCACTGACTTCTGAGTTTATCCTCAGACTCTACCTACCTCCCAACTCCCAGGCTCTTTTCCTCAATGTCCAGTGTCCACATATTACTTCCTGATTCTCCAACATCAGGCTTCCCTGATGGCTCAGTGGTAAAGAATCCACCTGTAATGCAGGAGATGCAAGACACGCCAGTTCTATCCCTGGATCAGGAAGATCCCCTGGAGGAGGAAATGGCTACCCACTCCAGTATTCTTGCCTATAAAATTCCATGGACAGAGAAGCCTGGTGGGCTACAGTCCAAAGAGTCAGACATGACTGACAGACCAAGTATACTCTCCAGCATTACCATTTGACTGCCATTGACTGAGCTCCACAATGTCAAGATGCTATAAGGGTTCTCTGCAATTTTTCAGGGAGGCCGTATCAAACTCCATTTCACAGAGGAGGAAAATACTCTGCCTGAATATCAGTAGGGTGGAACAGGGGTCTCAAGGCAAATTTGATGTTGTCTGTTCTTGAAGCCTGTTATGTTTTTCCCTTGGAGTTTCTACACTGGGGATTTTTGTGATAGTGGTTGGGAATGATTGATGCTACAATACCCACAGGGCACATCTGGAACTTTGCCAGGTAACTCATTAGAATTATTAGGACTTATTAGGATTCATTGGTTTCTGTAGATCTCAGGTTCCCACTTCATGAAACAAGAGGGGTTGGACTGGGTGATCCCACTCCAGCTTCTGTCAGAGTCTGTGAGGAGTCCGGCAGACCAACAGTGTTTCTAAGCACACTCCTCTTAGGCTGGAGTCCTGGGGATTTAATCATTGGAGAGTAACTCAGGCTAGACAATGAGCTGGATAAATGAGATTTTCCCAGCCTAGATCACAGTATTTCAGCTCTTTGTCCCCAGAACACATACATTCTTGGAGGTTCAAGAGACCTGATCTTTACTTCAGAAAATAAAATATCCCTGACCCATGCAAGGAATTCCAGCATTTGGAAAGGTATTATAAAAAGACCAAATTTGGGATATGTCCTTGGGAAAAAATGTATTTGAAGAGGTGAGTTTTTTATAAAGTTTTATAGAAAGAATGAAATTTAAGCAGGACATGTAGATGAGTTCTTGGATATTGCTGGAATATAAGCCTAGGAAAGAAAAAGTGATTTTATCTGATGATATGGGACAGAGGTAAAAGCAGTGGCACTTTTACTGCCAAAATAGATGACAGGGCTGATGAGAAAAAAGCTGAGGGCATATTATAGCAGGCTTGATGAATGTCATCCTGAAATCTAACTCAATATTTGAATGCTATAAATCGTGTTAAGAAATATAAGGCCAAATAAGCCTTTGGGACTGTTTGTGACTGATTCAAGGCAACTGAGCTTAAACTGCTGCTGATGAAATGGATGGGGGTAGAATAATGGTATTAGCAATTTGAGAAAATCCTAATAAATCAGAGATGAAACCTGATTTAAGTTACACAAAAAGTCTTGCCAGAGCACATGGGCTCAGTTTGGCTGAAGTCTGTGGTTAAAATGAGAGCTGGAACTGGAGGGTGGAATCACTGCCATTCTAGTTGTTGTTGTTAGTGGCTAAGTCATGCCCAACTCTTTTTCAGCACCATGGGACTTGCCACTCCTTTCCAAGTTCCTGCAAGGTTTTTGTCGAGTGACACAGGGAGTGATGCTCACCACATGGGCAAGCCCTTGTATTTTCAGATCATGTTCATCTCATCTGAGAAGTCATCTCATCTGTCCCCCAGTTACTACCTCACGTGTAAAGACTTCACCCCAAATTATGAATAGATGAGGGGGACTTCCCTGGTGGTGCAGTGGAAAAGAATCTGCCTGCCAATGCAAGGGTCGCAGGTTCAATCCCTGGTCTGAGAAGATTCCACAAGCCTCAGAGCAACTAAGCCCATGAGCCACAACTTCTGAACCTGAATGCCCCAACTGCTGGAGACCACACACCTAGAGCTTGCACTCCACAAGAAGAGAAGCAACCACAACGAGAAGCCAGGGCACCACAACGAAGAGTGGGCCCTGATAGCTGCAACTGGAGAAAACCCTTATAGCAACAAAGACCCAGCACAGCCAAAAATAAATAAATAAATAAATAATTTAAAAAAAAAAAAAGAATAGATGAGGGTATCAGTGCACATTCTGTCTTCAGAAATTTCATGGAATTAAATTTCTCTTAGAAATTTAATCTTAAGGCATATATCCAATAAAGAAGTAAACATATACCCACTAACAATTGATACAAAAATGGCAATAGTTGAAGTTGCCAAAAACTTAAATCACTTGTCACCAGTAAAGTGGACAAATTCTTAATGTCCTAAATAAACTGTGGCATATTCATATGGTGGAATGCTCGGCAGCATTGAAAATGAGCAAACGACAGCTAGGTGGGGGGAAAATGGATGATTCTCATAAAATAATTTTGACCAACGCACAAGCAAAAACATACTATACAATTCCATTTTGCTAAAATCAGGCATTGTGAATCTGTTGTTAGAAACCAGAGAGTCCTAAAATTTAGGGGGCTGGGAGGGGTAACACTGGGGAAGAACACAAAGAGGCTTCTGGAAACAAGGTGTTCTATTTCTTAACTTAGGTAGCAGCCACACTAGTGTGCTTATTTTGTAAGAGCTCATCAACTGACATACTTGTGTTGTACACTTTTCTGTATGTCCCTTATATTTACATTAAAATTTAAAAATAATATCAAGGGCATCATGCCTACAGGTGAAATGTGGATCTTATCTGGGTCCAGACAGTAGTAGTTTATGATAGAACCAATCAATATTTGGTCCAGCTTTCCAGACACAGTTCAGGATGCCTCACTTCTAAGCTTTCCTTAAGACAAAATTCTCTAAATGTATCTCTCCTCGGTGTTCCTGTCACTCTACTTATAGTCCCACTTTAATATCTGGCATAAATGTGTTTGGACTGGCTGAAGTGAAGTTGCTCAGTTGTGTTCGACTCTTTGCAACCCCGTGGATTGTAGCCTACCAGGCTCCTCCATCCATGGGATTCTCCAGGCAAGAATACTGGAGTGGGTTACTGTTTTCTTGTCCAGGGGATCTTCCCAACCCAGGGATTGAACCGGGGTCTCCCGCATTGGAAGCAGACGCTTTAACCTCTGAGCCACCAGGGAAGCCCTGGCTAACTCTCTTCAAGTTGGTTTTCTTTTTTTCCCCACTGAGTTTAACTTCCTGATGCAGAAATCATGATTTATTTATCTGTACATCCCTCAGAGCACCTGAAACACTGACCAGTGACTGTTCAGGGAGCATTTGTGGACTCAAATCGACCCCCCGGCACACATATGTTCAAGTCATATGTTGTCCTAATGAAGACAGTCAACATTTTCTTAATATGGCTGGTGACTTTCAAAGAAGGAACCATTAAGCACAGAAAACATCAGATGCTTTTGCATTGTTATCACCATCCTAGGAAGTCCTATATTCCAACCAATGTGTGTTGAGCATCTGCTACATACCAGGCTCTTGACTGATGAAAAACAAAACATCCTGAAGGAGGCCCCAGTTAGGAGAACGAAAAATTGAAAAACAGGTATCAGTGTGCTTCAAATTTTCCCAGGGGGAAAAACAAAATCACAAAAAAAGAGAGTTTGCAAAAAAAAGAATAACTAAGCAGAAAAAAAAAAAAAAACATCAATTCCCTGGAAGTGAAAGTGAAAGTCACTCAGTCGTGTCCAACTCTTTGTGATCCGATGGAATAAGTCCATGGAATTTTCCAGGCCAGAATATTGGAGTGGGTAGCTATTTCCTTCTCCATGGGATCTTCCCAACCCAGGGATCAAATCCAGGTCTCCCCCATTGCAGGGAGATTCTTTACCAGCTGAGCCACCAGGGAAGCCCCAATTCCCTGGAGTCACATCTTATTTGGAGTTCGCTGTGGCCGATGCAGAGGTTGAGTGTGGAGGCTTAGGTTCCAGGCTGAGGCAGGACCTCCCTGTGTCTCTCAGACCACTCCCACTCCCGTCCCTGACCCCTGCAGGACACTGGCACCTACTCCACTCAGCCACTCCCCACCCCTGGGAGTTGGGCATTGTCCACCAGCACCCCTGCCTCACAGGCTCGGCAGTGTGCGCCCCTCCTACTTGGCTTCAAGCCTGGGCCCTAGCATTTACTCTCTTGCTGGAGGCCAGCTGCCTAGGCCATCACCCAACCATTTCCCCTTCTGAGAACAAAGGGCAATCAATCTGCCCTCTTGTTCAAGAAGCAAATACAAAAGCAAGGAGGGCCTTAATATCATTCTGCCCTAGAGGCAAATAAGCCAGGTGATTCTTCCCTCTGAAGGGCTTTCTGTGTGGCTCAAGGGTAAATAATCTGCCTATACGGGAGATGCAGGAGACAGGGGTTTGATCTCTGGGTCAGGAAGATCCCTTGGAGAAGGAAATGGCAACCCACTCCAGTATTCTTGCCTGGAGAATCCCATGGACAGAGGAACCTGGCGGGCTACAGTCTATGGGGTCGCAAAAGAGTCAGATAAGACTTAGCAACTGAGCACCTCATCCATCTGAGGGTCTGATCTTATATCTAGCTGAGCAAGAACCACTGTGTTGATGGGAGCAGGGTCGCACGACCTCAGGACTCCTGACGTTTGGGGCCAGATAATTCCCTGAGGTGAGAATTGTTCATTGTGGGTAATCAGCAACAGTCCTGGCCCCTACCCATTAGATGCCAGTAGCACGTCTTCAAGAGATGACAATTGAAAGTGTCTCCAGATAGTGCCAAATGTCCCTGCGGTGCAAGTAAGGGGCGAAATCACCCCATCCCATCCCTGGTAGAGAACCAGTAACTTCGAATGATCATGACCCCAGGTTTCTATACAATGAAATAACTCAACTGCCCAGCTGTGATTTGATTAATAAGTATTAATTATTAATAGCAGTTTAATAGCTATCAATGCTAATAATTTAGTATTCATTATCAATACATTATTAGGGATTAGTCACATAGTTACCTCTTGAGGACGGTTGGAATGGTTGAGGAAGGCTAAAGGGACAGAAGAGTGGGGCCCACTGACTGCAACTAATTTAGACAAAATTATTTTAGGCTGGGAACTAAAGGCTTAGTGTTGTATGTTGCCATTTCATTGGTGAGAAGATGGGCTGGCACAACACAGCAATTATGGAAGAAGATCAGAATTAGAATGACCTGGATTCAAATCTAAGCTCTGCCTCTTATTAAAGGTGTGCATTCAGGCAAGTTATCTCACATCTCTGCCTAGGAAAATTCATTGCTATACAGATGGTACTGTCCTTAGCAGATGCCAATTCTGAGGCTGTATCCACACAGCCACCCTGTCCAGGTCTGCAGAGAGGGACAGTACCTGGGCCAGCTGCCTCTCACTGCCTCAGCACCCCCTTCTGCATCCCCACTCCCTCGGTGAACAGAAAGGCTCTCAAGCTTTTACCTTCCCCCCGAAGCTACCTTGAAAAAGAGGAAGAGAAACAGCTCTGCTTAAAGACTTTAAAAAGTGAATTTTTGTCCAAAAGAGTTATTCATATAAAGATACTGGAATGGAGCAGGACCCCATGGTCCTTGCCCACAACCCCCACCCCCCGCCACCTCCTCTGCTTGCCTTTTTTCTGTGGAAAACTTTAGTCAAAGAATAAGTTTAATCAGAGAAATAAGAAATGCAGAAACAAAGGAAAACAGTCAAAAGAGACTAAATAATAATAATGTAGTCATTAAGCATAGTCAAGGACCTTTAGTTCTTTCTCAAGGGCTATAGATAATATTCTGAGCCATATCCTGTGAGCTATCTTATAGATACCAAAACCCCAGGTGGAGAAGCTAACTGCATGGTGGCCAGACTGTACCCAGGACATGAGCTGCCACAGTTCCAAGAATTGGCCACTAAGAAATAGGAACAAGTGGACCCTGGAACTGAAGATGAACTGCACCTAAAACAACCAAGATGACCCTGGTCAGACCCCTGATGACCAATTTGAAGATGACTGTCAGAGATGACTCTGCTTTTTCTATATGTAGTCTTCCTCCCCTCCCCCCGCCACTTCTGTCTATAAAATCTCTAACTTTCTGCTTGCCAAGGATGGGGGTAGTCGGCCTTTGGACAGGTGTCTGCCACTCTCCCCACTCCCCCCATATCCACTTGCCGGCATCTGAAATAAAGCAAACTTTCCTCTCCACCAACCTGGCTTGTATATTGGCTTTTGAGTTTTGGGCAGCTGGAGGACCCCCTGCCCCCAACACCTTTCGGTTTCTCTAAATATTTATTTTCCTAGATCACTCTTCCGGGAGTTTTGAGTTGCTACCAGAGTAGTCTGACTACCTATATGCATATGCTGGAGGCCACGTGTAGGTGTCCAGAGGACAGCCTTCCACCAGCTGGGGGTCCAGAGGACACCCCCACCCCGAGTCCAGCCTTCCACCAGCCCACCGAGGTGCTAAACACTGAGGGAGCTACCTCAGAACAGACTGAATTACTCACTAGATGAATTCCACCTAATGACTTCATTTCACCATATATGGAGCAGTAAAACTACCAGGTTGAGCCTGGCCCAAATTTCTGATCCACGGAGTCAGAGATAAAATGGTGGCTGTTTAAGCTGACTAATTTTGGGGTAGTCTGTTCTGCAGTGGTAGTCAACTAGTAAAGTAGAAAGTAAGGTAGGATGACAGGGAGGAAGAGGATCTCTGAGATGAGAGTGATGGGACTTAATATGACATTGGGGAAGGCAGGTCATGGTCAAGTAGAGGTGAAGGCCATGAGGAGAGCGTAACCAATGCAGGGAGGACAGCAGGAGAGCAGGGCGGTGGGAGCACGTAAAGAGAGTCCTAAGCTTGTCTGGAGTGACTAGAGAGGCTGATGTGGGTGGAAACAGCAGGAGGAAGAGATTTATGGGAAAAAAAAATGACTGGATAATGTCAGGGCAATGCCTGAAATTGGAGATGCTTGTTGCCACCAAGAAGGCGGTTTCAAGGTGAAGAAGGCTTCACCTCTGGTTATTGCTTCAGTGTCAGAGGCTGTTTATTAAATCTGTCATGATAAAAAAAATAGGTTCACTAGTCCAGACTGAACCCTAAGGTGAGTTTTCTTTCTCTGGCAAGAATATGAAAGGTGTGACTTGCATTAAATGCATCTCAGCTTTGGGCGGTTTTCTGGTCATGAATTAAACCTGAAACCCACATCCCGAGATTCCCAGAAGGAGATTCTGATTGACCCTGACGCTGGTCTCCCTGCAGTGTACCACAGAGCTGTGTGTGAGGTTCTGAAATTTCTCTGTTCAAGGTGATTCTTTTTCAGTTTTCAGAATCCCCCTATTAAGGTATAACAATTCTGTTCATTCATTTATTCAACAAACAATTCTTGGGAACCTAGCATGTGCCAGGCACTGTTCTATGTACTTTCCAACATGGGATAAGATAGTCCTGCCCTGGCCCTGGTCTAGAGCAGCTTATGCTCTAATGGGAGATATTGATGGTAAACAAGTAAACCAACATGATGATGCAAGAGCTACTTAAAAAAAAAGAAAGAAACCAGGGCATATAACCCAAAGCGACTGAAGGTAGGAAATGATAACTGATAAGCGAACATGTAAATCAGTAGGACCCCATGGGGTCTTCCTGGGACAGACCCCTCCCCATATCCACTGCTTTAGCTCCTCTGAAGTACCTGGATAATAACTATCTAATGCACATTTCTCAAGTTGTTTCACAGTTGTTAAAACCACCACCACACAGAAGAAATAGCTACTTGATGACATAAGCATGTTGCCCCCTGACCTATTGGCACCTAAAGATTGACAATGCTAATCCCTGTTACCTCACCACCAACCAATCAGAGAACTGTGCATGAGCCGATCACATACCCAGGACTCCTCTCCCTCACCAAACCTTAACACCTTTTCCTGAAGCCCATGGGAGAGTTCCAGTGTTTTGATCACTAGCTGTCTTGAACCCCTTGCAGGGGACCTGCAGTTACATGCTGCACTTTCCCTCAACTGAACCGCTGACAGTAGATTCGCTTTATTGCACGCAGGTGAGTGGACCCATCTTTGGTTTGGTAACAGTCATGGAAGGCCTCTCTGCGGAGACAGTGTTTGAGTTGCAGTCTGAATCCCAAGGCCCTACCATGTGAGATCTGAGAGGAGGGCTCCCAGGAAGAAGGAAGAGCAAGTGCAAAGACTCGAAGCCGGAAGCAGTTAGTGTCTGAAGCACAGAAAGAAAGAGAGAGAGAGTCACGGTGAGGGAAAGGGTGAGGGGCAGGAGAAGACATCTCGGGGAGTCAGGTTTACATGTTGATCACAGAAATGCTTGTGGGGCCGCCTGGTAAGCAGCTGGATTTCCTCTCTCTCTCTCTCTTTTTTTTTTTAATTAAAAAAGTTGTTCTTTTTTTTTTTTTTTACCCTGCTGAACAGCACAGCATGTGGGATCTTAGCTCCCATGACCAGGGTTCTAACCCGAACCCCTGGTAGTGGAAGCATAGAATCTGAACCATTGGACCACCAGGGAAGCCCAAGGGGATTGGATTTCACCTTAAGTTTCACGGGGAGGAAGAAGAGAGAGCAGGGGTTGATTTCTTTTTTAAACAGATCTCTGGTTGATGGAATAAGTTCTCAAGATCTGTTATGCAGTTATTAAGATGCATCAGGGGTTGGCAAGATTTTCTGCAAAGGGCTAGAAAAGTAAACAAGGCAGGCTTTGAGGAGGTTTGGTGTCTGTGGCCGGTACTCAATTCTGCCTCATGCTGTAAATAACACGTGGATGCAATAAGTGTGGCTGTATTCCACTAAAATAGTTTTTGCAAAGATGGGAGATGGGCTGGATTGGACCCCCAGGCAGTTGTTTGCAGATAGCTGGATTAGATGACAAGATGGCGAGCAGCAGAGTGCACCCGGAGGAAGGTGGTTCACGTTTAGCGGGGGCACAGAGGACTCTACGGGCCACGGCCACGGGATCTGAAACGGGAGGGGTGGCCTGATGGCAGCCACGGAGCTCTCACGTTGCCTGATCTTGCAGGGGCTGTTCCTTGGAGAGCCCGTGGTCAGGCGGTGTCCTGGAGCGGTGGGTTTCATGGGACCTGAGACAACAACTGGGGGAGATTTTGTAAGAAAATGGATAAAAAATGGCAAAAACCAAATTAGGAACAGGGCTCCAGAAAAAAAACCTGCGAGAGTGACAGACCCTGAAGTTCGAGCTTGATTAGCTTCAGGCTAAATCCGCCTCAGCTTGTGTTTATATTTTTTTCCCCCTGAGCTCATAGCAACAAACTGAGCCTCATTATTTTGAGTCAGATTGTTTCAAAAAAGCTTGCTTTAGTGACATCTGGTGCATGACTGATACTTTGAAACACTCAGGATCCTAAAACAGGGAAGAGGCACCTGCTCTGCCTTTGCTGCGAGGTCCGCTGTGTCTGATTTGTCATTACGGGATGTAGGCGCCGAGGACCACCCCCATTCCACAGTCTTCGTAACACAAACAGCAGAGGCTCACCGTGCCCTCACGTCCTGCTCATGTACTCTTGTCTGTATCATCTCAAACGACCCTGGAACCCAGAAGGAATGGATGCCTCAAAGTCAGAAAGATAAAAAATATCGTACATTAATGCATTAAAGACGGAATCTAGAAAAATGGTGCTGATGAACCTATCTGCAGGGCAGGAATAGAAACACAGACGTAGAGAACGGACTTGTGGACCCAGGAGGGGAAGGAGAGGGTGGGACAAATTGAGTAGCACTGAAATATATACATTGTGTGTGTGTGTGCGCGTGAGATCAGTGGCTCAGTCATGTCTGACTCTTTGCGACCATCTAAACTGCAGCCCGCCAGGCTCCTCTGTCCTTGGGACTTTTCAGGCAAGAATACTGCAGTGGGTTGCCATTTTCTTCTCCAGGGGATCTTCAGGACCCAGGAATGGAACCCGCATCTCTTGTGTCTCCTGCATTGGCCGGTGGATTCTCTCTCACTGTGCCACCTGGGAAGCCTATTCAGCACTAAAAGTGAAATATATACATTACTGTGGGTAAAATATATATCTAGTGGAAAGTTGCTGTGTCACATAGGGAGCTCAGCCTGGTGCTCTGTGACAACCTCGAGGAGTGGGATGGAGGTGGGGTGGGTGTGGGAAGGAGGTTCAAGAGGAAGGGGACATATGTATACGTATGACTGATTCATGTTGTTGTATGGCAGAAACCAACACAACACTGTAAATCAATTATCCGTGAATTAAAATTTTTAAAAATTATGGATAAATTTTTAAAAAGAAAGAATGGATGCTGAGGCTTAGGTGATGAAATGGAAGCACTTTTATGGGCTGGATCTATTCTATTGTGTCCTAAAAGATTCTGTATGTGAGGCTCAACCTCTTCTCTGAATTCCACACATCTTTCTTAGGAAAATACTTGGCTAAGCACCTGTACTAAGTGCTAAATCTCCGAGGCAACTGGGTGGAAATCCAGGGGGAAGGGTCGGCTTGGTGGCTTAGTAGTGGGAGGGGAGAGAGCAGGGAGGAGAGAGGGACTTGGAGCCTGTGGTTGGAGGAAGGACATCCCTCTGCAATGTCCTGTCCCTTTGAGTCCCCTCTCTGTCCTTTCCCTTCCTAACAAACTGTCAGTAAAATCAACCAAAGAGAGGGAAGAAGGGAGGACAGGAGTTGGCAGGGAAGAACAAAGGGCTTGATGTGCATGGATCTCTTTAGAAACAGGAGAAGGAGCTGAGTTCTGCAGCAGGAATGTGGGGAAGGGTGTCGGAGGTATATGAGTGATAAACAAAGCAGGTAAGGAAGATGGAAACCATGGCAACTCACAGAAATTATGGGAAGGTTTAGGTGGCCACAAGCCCTGGAGTGAAAGTTGGCTGGAAAGCTAACCACGTCACTGACATGCAGAGGAGTCTACCTGACAGCCGTGATGGCAGCAGGCACGGGACACCCCTGGTGTGGCCGCAGCCAGAGGCCCACGATGTTGGTGAGCTCAGGTGAGAATCCCCAGTGTGCGTGCTCAGTCCCTTCGTCGTGTCCCTGACTCTTTGTGACCCCAAGGACTATAGCCCGCAGGCTCCTCTGTCCATTGGACTCTCCAGGCAAGAATACTAGAGTGGGTTGCCATTTTCTTCTCCACAGAATCTTCCTGACCCAGGGATCGAACCCATGTCTGCCAATTGTAGGCAGGATCTTTACCTATTAAGCTACCTGGGAAGCCCTCATAATCCCCAGAGGCCCTGGGAATATTGGAAGATTAAACAAAGGATTGATTTTCTGCCTGAGTAGGTGCATCCCTGGAAATCAAGGAGATGTACTGTGACCTCCTTGGAGACCCCAGCAAGGTGAAGCCTAGAGATAGTTGGGCTGTTGGGGGTTACATATTTGTCTTCCCTACTTGATGGCATGGCAACCCACTCCAGTATTCTTGTCTGGAGAATTCCATGGACAGAGGAGCCTAGCAGGCTATGGTCCATGGGGTCACAAAGAGTTAGACCCAACTGAATGACTAAGCACAGCACACTTGATTGTATAGTTGTGGTGGTCGTGAGCTTGTTATTCATTTTCATAATCCTCCCCTGTCCTTGAATCACTCTGACTCCATCCTAACCAGAGCCGAGCACAGCCACTAGCATATATTGTATTCACATGGTGATTATATGTGCAATGAATACATGAATAAAGAATGCATGAATAAAACACTGTTACTCAGAAGTCTGTACACTGGCCTGCACCATCCTTCATTCTTGATCAGCTCTAACTTATTTCTTGGGCTTTGGGGCCTATCTATCTGCCATGAGAGAATTAATGTTGCTATCATAGCATTGTTCAGGCTGACATTTAGAATTACAGAATGGCAGCGCTGGAAGGGTCCTTACAGATGGAGTCCAAAGCTTTCCATGAAATCTGAGCACCTTGGAACACCTGAGGCAGTTAACTCCCATTTCTCTGAAAGACAAACAGTCAGGACATGCAAATATCTGGAATCTTTTATACATTCTATGCCATATTTTTATCTTAGACTCTTTGTGGGATATCAAATCCTCTCACTCATACTATCTCATTGAATTCTCACAGTATCTCTTTATTTTTTAAATGAAAAATTTATCCATTTATGTATTTATTGTTGGTTGCACTGTTGTTGCTATGTATGGACTTTCTCTAGTTGCCGTGTGCAGGCTTCTCATTGGGTGGGGCTTCTCTTGTGGAGCACGGGCTCTAGGCTTCAGCAGTTGCAGCACATAGGCTCAATACTTGTGGTACATGGGCTTAATTGCTCTGTAGCATGTGGATTCTTCCCAGACCAGGGATCAAACCTGTGTCCCCCGCATTGGCAGGCAGGTTCTTATCCACTGGACCACCAGGGAGGTCCATCATAGTATCTTTTTAGATAGATCATGAGATCTCCCATTTTACAAAGGTTAAGTTACTTGCCCTGAATTGTTCAGCTAGCAAACAGACACCTGAGTTCAAAGTGGTCTACTGATTTTATGTTTAGGGTGCTATGCCTCATGTGCATTCCATAAAGGACAAATAGGCAAACCCCAAGCATCTCTTGATAAGAAACATCAGTTCCAGGTTTTCTCAATCTTCTATCACTTCTACAGCTTCAGCGCTATGTGGTAACATTCCAGATTTAAGTTAGAACCACTGTTTCAATAATTCTCCTGAGCTGTGACTGGGTCTGAATTCCGTGTTACCTCATATCAAGAGGCTGTACTAGTTACACATTGCTGCTATAACAAATTTCCACACACTTGGTACTTTGGAAGACTTACAGTTCTGAAAGTCAAAAGTGCGAAATGAGTCTAACAGATCTAAAATCGAGGCATGGGTGTTACTGAAAGCTCAGTTTCTCGATACACCGGTGCCGAATCAAATCTCAGAGACAGTTTTGGGTAAACCTGCTGCAGTCCTTGGGGTCACAAAGAGCTGGACATAACTGAGTGACTGAACTGGAACTGAGAAAAGGATATCTTTATTACTTTGCCAGACAAAGGGCAACATAGCAGACTCCTGCCTTAAAAAACCATGTGTCCCAACCCAGAGAGTTTGATGAGTTTTGTGGTTCCAGCATGGGTCTGCTGACAAGATTAGGGTGTGTGTAGGGTCTCAGGTCAGTTGGTCTTCTAATCTGGGTGCGCTTCTCCTGTCCCTGTAATCTTTTTTTAAAAAACTTTTTATTTTGTATTGGGATATAGCCGATTAACAATGTGATAATTTTGGGTGAACAGTGAAGGCACTCAGCCTCACATGTACATGTACCCATTCTCTCTCATGACTCCTCTCCCACCAGCTGGCACACGACCTTGAGCAGAGTTCCATGTGCTATATGGTGGGACCTTGATGGCTACCCATTTTAAATATAGCAGTGTGTACAGAACCTTCCCAAACTCCCTTTAATTTTACTTCAGGTGGTTTCTTGGCTGCTCTTCTCTTGATTAGCAACTGTTGGAATCTGCCCTTTGGAACTCAGGGAAGGTAATGGAGGCTGGAATCTTGCCTACAAGAAACGGGGTACAAAAAAACCTCTGTGTCTGGGAGCCCCGCTTGGTTTCACTGGCAAGGCTGGTTTGTTCTGCAGACTCAGAGGGGAATGCTTTCCTTTCCCTGTCTGGGTTTTGGAAGCTGTTGGCATTCCTTGGCTTGTGGTCACATCACACCAGTCTCTGCTGCCGTCCTCATATTGCTTTCTCCTCTGACTCTGATTCCTCCTACATCCTTTTATAAAGACCTTTGGGATTATGTCAGGTTTACTAGGTAATCCAGGATCATTCCCTCACCTCAAGGATTCTTAATTTAATCACACACGCAAAGCCTCCTTTGCCATATTCACAGGTTCCAAAGATTAGGTCATGACCATATTTGGGGGCCATTATTCAGTCTTCCAAAGAGGAAATCTTTCTTTTCCTAGTGTATCAGGCCCAATGACTTTAAATATATATATATATATATTTTGCTGCACCAGGTCTTAGTTGCAGCATGCAGGATCTTTAGATGAGCATCCAAACTCTTAGTTGCAGCATGTGGGATCCAGTTCCCTGACCAAGGATCAAACCTGGGCCCCCTGCATTTGGGACAATAGAGTCTTAGCCACTGGACCACCAGGGAAATCCCTAGGCTCAGTGACTTAAAGAGAGATTTAAATTTTTTACTTGTCAAGGAATTTATCAGAGGAGAGAATGGGAGGGTTGGAGTACAAAAGCTCATTGCATTTCCAAGAAGGGGGAAAAAGACATCCAAGACTTTCTCGGGGGCCTGTCTTGTCCTCACAGGTGTGCCTCGCCCCCCCTTAGTCTCTGAGTTCAGAGCAAAGGCAGAGGTAGGCAGACTGGTATCCATGCTATTGCTGTTTAGTTGCTAAGTCACATCCTACTGTTTGCAGCCACATGGACTGTAGCCCACCAGGCTCTGTCCATGAGATTCCCTAGGAAAGAATACTGGAGTGGGTTTCCATTTCCTTCTCCAATGTCTCTGTGTCCATGAACAGAGACAAAATTCCTTAGTCCTGGCCTTTGAGCCTCTACCACCTAGAAGTGAGAAGGATGCCAAAGGCCAGGGTTTGTATGTATGTTGACTAATCTTTGGTATCAGTTTGTGTTGGTGGGGGGAGGTGTGGGTCCAAGCTTGAGAACCTTGGCTATCTGTATCCTAGGATGCAAACCTATCTGAGCACCTCCAGGGGACCCATGGAGCGGACCCACCAGACAGGCCTCTCTGCCTCCTGCAGGACTGGAGGGCCCTGCTGGACAGAACTCTCTTACTGCCAGAGGAAAGCGTGCGAGCTTCGTGCTCAGAGCACAAGAAGTTAAATGACATTGGGAGGTGGGCAGGGACCACGTCTGTCACTCAGATCAGCCCCTGCCCCAGCCCCTCGGGCTCATGGCCAAGGAAGTTAAACAGTGAGTGGAAGCTAAAAGAACTGTTTCTCTCAAATCCCCAGGAGGGCATCAAAAGTGCAGAAAAGCCTTGCTGACTTGGCAGTCCGGGGGCCTTGGGCTTGGGCAGCCTTAGAAAGTGGCACAGGGGGGCCCCAGGGCTTCCTGAGCCTGAGCTGGCAGTTAATAGGGGAGGGAACAACAGTCAAAGCATGTTTTAGGATCTTCCCTTGAAGAATGGAAGGGATGAAGAGCTTTGAATGTGTGCTGAGGCTCTTGAAATTGAGGCTTGCAGCCAAACCCGAGAACACCTGTAATGAAATAATATTTTAAAATATTAACAGCAGGGTTTTCTTGGTGCTTCCAATGGTTAAGAAACCACCTACCAATGTAGGAGACATGGGTCTGATCCCTGATCCAGGAAGATCCCACATGCCTTGGAGCAGCTAAGCCGCTGTGCCACAACCACTGAGCCCACGCCTAGAGCCCCAGCTCTGCAACAAGAAAAGCCACCTGTTTGAGAAGCTCACCTACTGAAACTAGAGAAAAGCCTTCACAGCAATAAAGACCTAGCACACCCAAAAACAAATAAATGAATGAACAGACTCTTAAATATACATTAATAGCAGTCTTAATTTTCCTGTTATTTTTTGTTACCCTACAACCCCCTCAACCTTTCTATCTTCAAGTGAGGCATTCATTGCCATGGAGAATGGATGTTATTGCAAAAACAGAAAAAAAGATTTGAGTTTTAAAAGCTTAGCTTTGAGGATACTTAAGGCATGAACAATATGTTTGGACTGATGTCTGGTGAGTAAGGGGTAGACATTTTAGCTCTAGCTGTCTCTAGATTCCCAAGATTTGGGTGAGGGGTGGAGAAAAGTAGAGGGCTTCCCTGATAGCTTAGTTGGTAAAGAATTTGTTTGCAATGCAGGAGACCCCAGCTCGATTCCTGGGTTGGAAAGATTCCCTGGAGAAGGGAAAGACTACCTACTCCAGTATTCTGGCCTGGAGGTATAAAAATGGAGGGGAAGGAAAGAATGAGTGTATGTGGTGACTTGGTATCAGGGGACAGGGGTGTGTTCTCTGTCATCTGGTGGTGAGAGCACTTCCTATTCAACTGGGGAAGACCAAGAAGAAAGACATGTTAAGCCTCCTGCCCAAAATGGCATCCTAGAGCAGAGAAGTGGGAGGGGCCAGAGAAGTGGGAGGGGCCAGAGAAGTGGGAGGGGCCAGAGAAGTGGCTGCCTGTGTGATAATTTGAGGCATGTGGAGTCCTGTACAGTCTCCTGGTCTTATCCTGGTTCAGTGTGGTGCTGAAAAGTTAAAGGGTTAGTCGTTCAGTCATGTCCACTCTTTTCCACCCCATGGACTGTAGCCCACCAAAATTTTCTGTGCATGGAATTCTCCAGGCTAGAATACTGGAGTGGGCTGCCATTCCCTTCTCTAAGGGGTCTTCCCCACCCAGGGATGGAACCTGTGTCTCCTGCATTGCAGAGCTGTGCCTTAGAATTGCCCCTCAGTGGAGCCTGGCTGCAGCTGAGAGAGCTGCACCCAAGCTTTCTGTGCAGATGAGGGACAACCCAGGAATGGCTTTGATGGGAAAGTGAAGTCCTGATGGAACTGAAATGTCTCAGCAGTTGCCAACCTGAAGAGATGATGTCCCCCCTCTCACAATGATTCTGTTTGAACCCTCCCCTCAGATTTACACACACCCCTAAAAAAGGGGGTAGTATCCCAATAGATTGTGATTCAGTGTATGCTTTTTCAGCATAAAGGGAACTTGCAATAGAAATCAGATTAAGTTGTAGAAAAATAAAGAAAATCCCACCCTGGGCATGTCTGAGTTAGGGGACTGCACTTTGCAATTTCTGCTTAATAGTGATGCATTTGCAGTTGGCCCATGTCCCTGGCTTACACAAGGTGTCACTTTTATAGGGCAAAAGTTTACATCTTCTATACAGGGACATGAGTTTTTCATCTGAAGCTACCGGATCACCCACTTTTCAAATTGCTCCTATATGTGAAATCACTCTTACTGAGGGTCTGGAAAAACACATCAATTTAATTTATATTTACCTTATGTATTGCTCAGATTTTGAGGGAGTGGTGGTGGTCAGAGCAAATTCTAAGCCATCATGATTTTTGCGAATCTGAAGAACTGGAACAGCCTTGGGATATATATGGGTCAAAGGTCATCTGTGCTATATCTGACATCCCAGAAAACTGGTTTAAACACAGTTTGTTTTGTGAATCTTGTATAAAATTTTGAACCTACCCTAAATAAGTGCCTCGATGTTCCCATCCTGTAGCTTTAATCGTCAACATGCTGCCAGTCTCAAACTATTAAATTTTGAAACAAGCAACGCTTCATTTTAAAAGTGAGGAAATGGAATTCCCTAGTGGTCCAGTCATTGGGAGTCCTCTTGTCAATGCAGGGGACGCGGGCTCGATCCCTGGTCTGAAGCCCCCGCAACCTAGAACCCACACTCTGCAACAAGAAGAGCCATGAGAGACGCAAGCATCTCAATGAAGAGCAGCCTCCTCTCGTCCCAGCTAGAGAAAGCCCTCACACAGAAACGAAGACCTAGCACAGGCAAACACAAATAAAAATACATAAATAAATGTGAGGAAATGCTGGGCTGAGGGCATATCAATGATCTGCCTAGTTCTCTGAAGTTATTTGGTGCACTAATCAATAGTCAATATTTGATCATCGTAACATTCCACAACCTAGACATTCTGGATAAGCAGGAGGTCATCTTACAATGATAATTTAGCCTGACTCCCCCATAGCATAGCCTTGTCTCTCCTGACCAACAGAGATTACACTGTATTTCTTAAAGAAAGCATTTTCAGTTAAGTAGTGTACCTTCCAGTCTGATGAGATTATGCTATGTCATTGTTTTTTTGGTCAGGTATTTTGATCTCTGTTGCAATCACCAGGCCATGTAACAGCATGCTAATGCTAACAGGAAGCGTTCTCTTCTGGGTACAAATAATCATATCTCTATCTACATCTGAATACATCTCTTCAATATTTAAATGGTACTCATGTTTTATTAGCATTTCACTTGTTTTAAACTGCATTCCTGTTTCCCATTAGAGGTAAGGGTGGGAGAGGAAAAAGATTTTATGGGAGAAGTTGTGTGTGTGTGCTTAGTCATGTTTGACTCTTTGTGACCCCATGCACTGTAGCCCACCAGGTTCCTCTATCCATGGAATTTTCCAGACAAGAATACTGGAGTGGGTTGTCCTTCCCTTCTCCAAGGGATCTTCTTGACCCAGGGATCGAATCTAGGTCTCCTGCATTGCAGGCAGATTCTTTTCTGTCTGAACCACCAGGGAAGCCCCACGGAAGAAGGTAGGTTGTGTTGAATCTTTGTCCTTCCATTGTAACCAGAAAAACAAGACAACCATCTCAATATAAACTTTGAAGAGAAGATTTTGCTGTGTGAAGTCAACTCATCATCTGAAATGAAGTTTGAGGTCTGTCTTACTGGTGACCCCCAACAGTCATAATTCTTAATCTCCTGCTTACAGAATATTTTAAAAAGCACACCACAAATTGAGGAAGAGAGTATAGAGAATCATTCAAATCTGAGACCAAATTCCAGCTACTGACCTGCCTGGCTGTGTGATCTTGGGCAAGAGGCCTAATTCCCTATCCCAAGCTATAAATATGGGGATAATAAAGATGTTGTTGTGACGATTAAATGAGATGATATGTGCGAAGTGCTTAGCGCACAGGGTACTTGGCATGTAGACTGCTTACTAAATGGTCGTTGTTTTTGTTATCACTATCATTTGGCAGGTTTGTGAAATGGAGGTAACTCTAAGGTAGAAAAATCCTTTGAAGAGAAGAAAGACAGAACCTGGGCTGAATCTAAACCTACTCACTACTGAGCGATTGAGATATCCAATATCCACACCAGAGTGGGTAACACAGCGATACAATTTTCTGTGATGAAATTGCTTGTTTCAGCCAGAGGGTGGGGAAGAAAATAGAATGAACTTGTGTTTGCTATTTTATTGCATCCAGTGAAACACACATTTGTTGAGCACAAAGGAGGAACAGGTGGTGTGGTTGAGAGAGGAAAGTGTGCAGAATTCAAACGGGCAAGGATTAGCTTGAATTCTAGCCTTTCCTCTTCCCAGCTCTCATGGGGTCTTGACAGTTGGATTTGTGAATCACAAATGCTCATTGGCATTGACAAAGCCAGGACTAAGAGTGACAGTGGCTGAGTGGCATGCCTCCAGGAGAGGGCAAACCCGCACGATGGCCCCACGAAGGGAGAGAGCAGTGGTACTGCCCGGGGCGGATGTGCTTACCTGACTCACTGCTCATTAGCCTCATAGCCTGGACGGGGTGTGACTGATTTTCACCATTTCCTTGGTGTCTTATTCGGATCAGGCTACTATAAGGAAATGTCATAGACCGAGTGGCTTAAACAACAGAAATTTATTTCTCAGAGTGCTGGAGACTGAGAAGTCCCAAATCGATGTGCCAGCAGATTTCAGCTTCCGTGAGAACTCTGCTCCAGGCTTGCACAGTAGTCATCTTCCTGTAACCTCCTCATCTACAAGAGAGAGAAAGAGGGAGCTGTGAGGTGGAGGGTGTATGCATTTAAGACACATCAGACTTACCAATCTTTACCTGCTCACTGACAGAGCACAAGAATGCCAGGGGCCTCAATCAGTACTACATGCTGTCAAGCTCTCAAGTTTTTGCGAATGTGATGAGGATAGAAAAAGATAGCTCATATGGCTTTAATTTGCATTTCTCTAATTACTAGTAAGGTTGAACATCTTTTCATCTGTTTATTGGACTTTTTTGCTTTTCTTCTATGAATTGCTTGTTTACATCTTGAGCTTATTTCTCTGCTGGGATATTTGTCTTTCATAGCAATTTGCAGAAGCTCTTTATACGTTCTAGATACAAATCCTTTGTTTGTTATACATGTTACAAATATCCCTATTTGTCAGTTGTCTTTTTAACTTGCTTGATGGTTTCTTCTATTGCTCAGAAGTTATGATTTTTTGTGTGACCAATCTGTCAACTGTCTTTTTGTCAGCCGGGGAATTCTTGGGCCTGACTTTTGGAATGCTGGAATATTAAAACTAAGGTATCGCCAAGTCAGAGGCTGGATAGTTCCTTGAGCTGAAAGTCTATGTTTTATTTTTGACTCTTCCCACCAATGGTGGTGTGTTTTTGCTCGGGAAAAAAAGGTTACGTACACACTCAACCAAAACTTGGGGCACTAATCTTTGCTTATGTCAGTTCAAAAACAGAAACAAAACAAGACCAGACAAACCCCAGAGTATTCTAGTCTCATAGCAGACAGTTTCATTAAATACACATACACACAGACAGAATTCTCTGTGAATATAAAATTTGTAATAAGAATGAAAGGCCAGTGTGTATGCTGTGTGTAATGTAAATACCTGTTTCTTAAAAAGCAAGCACTTAGGACTTCCCTGGTGGTCCAGTGGTTAAGAATCTGCCTTGTAATGCAGGGGACATGGGTAGGTTCCACATACTGCAGAGCTACTGAGCCCCCAAGCCATAACTAGAGAGAGTCTGCGTACTGGAACAAAAGATCCATGTGATGCAATGAAGATCCTGTGCAACAAAAATGTGACTCAGCCAAATAAATTTTAAAATCTTTTTTTTTTTTAAAAGAAGGCAAGCACTTAAAATGTACTGTGTATTCTATTATAATCAATGAACAATATTAAAAACTGTCAATCTATGAATAGGATGATGTTTTTGATATTTCCTAAATTGTAAGGCATTAAACTGTAGTTCAGCGATGATAGACAACTTTGTAAAAGGTCAAAGAGCTAGCTGGTAAGTGGCAAAACCAGACCTGAAACCCAGGTGTTCTGACACCAAGCATAGCACCAAGCATGTTCTGGACTGTGTTCATACAGAGTCAAGGGAGTGGGGGTGATGGTGTCTATCTGGGTGCATTTTTTTGTCTCTGTATCTAGATGTGGTGTGTGTATCTGTGTATCTCTGTGTTTGTCTAAATACATGCATGTGTGGAGAGTGAGAGAGAGAGAGATTTATTTATTCTAAGAAATTGACTCTTGTGATTGTGGAAGCTGGCAAGCCTAAAATCTGGAGGGAATGCTGGTAGTCTGGAGACCCAGGGAAGAGCTGATGCTGCAGTTCAAGTCCATGTCAAGTCAAGTCAAGTCTGCTGGCAGAATGCCATCTTCTTCAGGGGAGGCTGGACTTTTTTCTCTAAAGGACTGATTGGATGATGCCCACTCACATTAAGAAGAGTCCTCTGCTTCACTCCGTGTCTGCTGATTTAAATGTTCATCTCATCCCACAAAGTACCTTCACAGAAATATCCAGAATATTGACCAAATATCTGGTTACCATGGCCTAGTTAGGTTGACACATGCACTTAACCATCACAGAGAAGGAGCTGTGTTTTATCAAGTGCATTTTGGCATGTATTGTATGATTTTTCTCCTCTGTTACTATAGGTAATTTTTTCAATAGGCTTTTTTAATATTAGACTTTCTTTGCGTTCCTAAGAGAACTCACACCAGTTTTCACCCACTTGATTTCCAATACTTTAAAAGATTCACAATAACAAGTTTTGGCATGGATATTGGAACACGAATATAAAGTGGTAAAGTCTTTTTGGAGAATAATTTGACAGGATCCATAAAAAATTTTAAGTACATCCCTTATGACCTATGAGTTCTAATTTATTTACCTTGTATCCTTGAAAATACCTTTGCATGATGGGCAAGGTTGTTTACTATTGTGTTGTATGTGGAGTGACAATTTGGAAACAGAATATTATTAGAAGGGGATACATGGATAATGAAATATCTGAGGACTGGCAGAGTCAAAAGAATATGTTTGTTAAAAAAGATTTATTTATTTATTTATTTTGGGCTGCACTGGGTCTTCTTTGGTGCAGGCGGGCTTTCTCTAATTTTGGCAAGTCGGAGTTCCTCTTTACTTGCAGTGTGTGGGCTTCTCCTTGAGGTGGCTTCTCTTGTTGCAGAGCATGGGCTCTAGGGCATGCAGGCCTCAGTAACTGGTGCCTGGGCTTAGTTTGCAGTATGTGGAACCTTCCCAGACCAGGAATTTAACCCACGTGTGTCCTGTGCTTTGGCAGGCAGACTCCCAACCTCTAGACCACCAGGGAAGCCCAAAAGAATCTGTTAAATCTATGTATATACATATCACCTACTTACAATCTTCTGACATTGATAATTCAAAATGAAATCAAATTTCAGAAGTTAGCATGAAATAACATCACTTACATTTTTTTTAAAGTTCAAATTTCCATATGCACATAGTGATATAAATGCAAATAAAATAATTTAAATGATTCGGGTAACACATAAGAATTGTCACCTCTGGAGGGGTATTGTTAGGGAGGACCGCTATTTACCTATATTGTTTGCATCTTTTACAATGAGTAAGGACTCATACATTACTTGCATAATTTCAATTTAATATTAAAAGGTAAAAATTTACAAATTTCACTTTCATGTTAAATATTAGAATTTAGTTTTGAACTTTGACACATCAACTTGGTATATTAAAAGACACATTACAAAGTAATTGACATAATATTTTAAATTTATATCCAAAAATTAAATACTGAATTCTTATATTATTTTAAGGTATAAATACAGTGTCTAATCACTAGACAAACAGGGAATGTATTTTATATCTGATAATGGAGCTTCATAAGAATTTTCTCCTAGTTTGGATAGCACAAGTAGAACTGAGGCCCAATTTTAGCTCACATGTTACTAATTTAGAAAGCAAAGATAGATTACTCTTTCACAAAATATTAGCTTTGTTACAAAACCATCCACAATAGGCTGGGCATTGTGCCTCAATATTTCACAGTAATAACCAGGGGGAGAGAGAAATAACAATATGATTTAAGAAACATAGTTTCATATAAAAAAAAACTAACCAACAAGTGGAAATATTTCTCTACAATTTTATTAAAGAAACTCAAAATGTCTTTTAGATAATAAAAAACTGAAAATTATCTTCTGATACTTTTATTGCACTGATCAATAACATATACAGCTTTCATGAAAAGGTTTTTGGTTTTGAGAGAAAATATAGCATATAAAAATAAAACAATCTCACATTTATTTTTATTCTTATATATGACTTTAAGCTTATTTTTAATAGAATAACGAAAAAAACAAACAACTGCCTTGCCTCGATGTTTAGATGTTGAGGGAAACTTTCTCAAGATAATAATCTGTTCCCAGTCAGCTAGATCCCTGGACCGTTGACAGTGACATGGATCCAAAGTCATTCTCTCTTGAGAAGGACAATGAGTTCCCCTTACATTTATATGGTACTGAATGTGTGTCTCCCCCTCCACCCTCCATCCTCCCATCCTCCATCCCTACCTCCCCGCCCCTGCATCTCTCCACCTTACCTGATTCTCTCAGACCGCAATTCCCTTCATGACCTCACATTTTACGCCTCTTCATTTAAATACCTAAGTCAGAGTCAGCTCTGTGATAACTTGTGCAGTTGCTTAGGTTACCACACTCAGGAGAGTCCCACGATGGTTTGATGCTCTGCCATCACTGTCTTGAATGAAATAATGCCATTTATAGCAACATGGAAGGACCTAGAGAATATCATAGTAAGTGCAATAAGCCAGAGAAACACAAACGTCGTATGATATCACCTATATGTGGAATCGAAAAAAAACTGATACAAATGAACTTACATACAAAACAGAAATGGACTTACAGACATAGTAAACAAATGTGGTTATCAAAAGGCAAAAGGAGGGAGGGATAAATTAGGAATTTAGAATTAATCTATACATACTACTATATTAAAAAAAATAGGACTTACTATATACCTGCTGCTGCTGTTAAGTCGATTTAGTCATGTCTGGCTCTGTGCGACCCCATAGATGGCAGCCTACTAGGCTCCCCCGTCCCTGGGATTCTCCAGGCAATAACACTGGAGTAGGTTGCCATTTCCTTCTCCAATGCATGAAAGTGAAAAGTGAAAGTGAAGTCATTCAGTCGTGTCTGACTCTTTGAGACCCCATGGACTGTAGCCTACCAGGCTCCTCCGTCCATGGGATTTTCCAGGCAAGAATACTGTATAGCACAGGGAACTATACTCAATATTTTGTAATAACCTGTAAGGGAAAACTATCTGAAAAAGAATATATGACTAAATCACTTTGCTGTACACTTGAAACTAACACAACATTGTAAATCAACTATACTTCAGTTTTTTTAAAAAAGTGAGTAGTAGAACAACAACAACAACAAAATGTTTGGTAATTGTGCCTTTGAACTTGGGTTTTGCAAGTAAAGCCTGATGGAATAGTGGAATTCACCCACGAGCAGATGAGATGCTTACTGTGTGAGTATGTCTGTTCTCTGTTGTCTCATTCACCCATAGTGTTCAAGGAGTTCTCTAGCACAGAACTCCGGGGGGCTCACTATGCATGAAAGTTCCAGACGAGTAAGTACAAGGTAAGAGTGTTACCTCTACAACTAAGTGGGGATGCTGATAGCCTGGAGAAGCCATACTTGCTGCTCTAACCAGAACTTGCTTCCAACATGGGAAGAAGGCAAAGGTGTCCTAAGAAATAAGGACGACCAAGAAATCCTATCTTACCCATGTTATTTCCTTGGATCAGCCAAACATTTGAGCTAAAAAATGATGACCTGAAAAAAAAAAAAAGCAAGACAGGGCAATGTATAGTTCCTTTACCTTTAGTCTTTTCTTCCTTATGGGCAGAAAGGTGGGTGGGGTGGGAGGGTGCCTTGCCCCAAGAACTTAGGGTGCTACAGTTTTATAATCAAAGGAAAAGTGAGGAGGGGGAAAAGACCACTTTCTTCCTCACTCTTCAGTAGGCATCAAACTTCCATCAGTAGCCCCTCCTCCACGTCAGGTGGAGGAGTTTTCTTGTCCCTTTCAATCAAGACAGGACTGTCATCACCGGCTCAGTTGCTAAGTTGTGTTCGACTCTTTGTGACTCCAGGGACTGTCGCCTGCCAGGCTCCTCTGTCCTTAGGACAGCAAGAATACTGGGGAGGGTTGCCATTTCTTTCTCCAGGGAATCTTCCCTACCCAGGGATTGAACCTGTATCTCCCACATTGGCAGGCAGATTCTTTACCACTAAGCCACCTGGGAAGCCTATGGTTATTCTAAATTCACTTTACAATTTAATAGCATAAATTATATTCAAAAACACTGTATAAAAGGAAAATTTTACAGCCATGGGAAGTTGAAAATTAAATATTACTCAAAAGTTAAGTTTATATTAAAAAAAACTATGGTGTTGTGATTAAAGTTTACTTTGGTGCAGTTTCCCAGCTGTTGATAAATCTTTGATTCTTTATAGGAAGGCTGATGATGAGGTTGTTTATAAACTGACTCCAAACATTTTCCCTTTGACTTAATTTCAAGTAATCTCATCTCTTGTTTGACAATTTTGAGGAGGTGTTTTTGAAAAGCTTTTTCTTCTTCAGGAACCACAATCATTTCATGGACGGCAAGCTATAGTTTTGTTTCAAAGAGCATTGCCAGCTTGCATTCGACTCTTTCAATTTCCTCATGTGTAGATGGAGTATCTGATGCAGAGCTCCCTGCATCAATTTCAATTGTCATATTTATGTTCCACTTTTTCAAAAAGTCTTTGAACAAGAGTAAGAAATATTCGTCGCAATAGGAAGTTGACTTCATTGATGTCACTTTCATTCTTCTCTTGAGGATTTCCGAGGCATAGATGAACGGTTTCTAAATGAATGCAGTTTTGTTAGATTTGAAATTTTAGGGCAGCAAATAAATTTCTGGGTATATCTCAAGGTGTGAAAAAAAAGCAATTTCAGAATTTAAAAATATGGATACATATATAAAGTGTTGCTCTAGTAAAAACAGAAGTATTTCAATACTTAATGAAAAGCTTGCACTGCAATTGTTTACATAGAGGCCATAAGGATTACAAGAGGCTGGCTCACACACAAACACATCTGAGAATTTAGCAAAATTCTTGTCCATTTCACAATCATTTCATGATGATGTAAGCCCAGTGTGACATGTGGAGAGAAGGTATTTCTTCTCCTGAGAGCAGAAAAGTTCCCCTGATATCTGGCCACAAGAAGGCTGATCAGAGCATCAGAAAGTTTGAAAACTCCAAAGTACTCAAATTTAGACTTGGGCACGTGCTGAAACTCACGGCTGCACACTCTGGTCTTTGGGGAAGCTTTTATATTTTTGTGTGTAAAACCCATTGGCCCCCTCGGGATCCCTGAGCCAGCTGAGAAACTGGCCCACCCCCCAGTACTGCTACATTCAGAATTGAGTCCTCAGAATACTCAGTAATTCTCACAGCACAGCTCTGAATAGCTGGACTCAATGCAGTTGAGGAAGCATACAGAGTAAGTTTGGGGGCAGCCAAGTGGGCAATTGAGACTGAGCAAAGTGAATTGGAGTTTTGAAAGGAGCTTCCAACAGAGCCTGAATCTTTTGCTCTGCTCCATAAACCAAATGTGAAGTTTTAAGTGAAAATCACCTGCAGTTCCCCAGGTTCCTTTCTCTTTATTCAGATTCCCCAAGTGCAGAGGCCTCACAGCTGCCTACTCTAGCCTGGCCTAATTTTCAGTGGCCATCTGGCCAGAGCGGGGCAGGTCTAGCATTTCCTCCTTCCAGGTAGTCAAATCATCCAGGTTCATCTCAGGCAGTTAGGGAGGCCAAAGAGGCTGCTTTTTCAGCAGATCAAATCAAAAGTAGATAGGGAGAGGAAGGTCAGGGCTAAGAGGCCTGGCCATTCTCCATGACCTGTTTCCCCTGGGAGGATGGAGCCCATCCAGATGTGTACACTTCCCTGGAGCCATCCTGTGTTCCTGGAGGTCGAACCTGGGTTGCTTGCCCGTGAGCAGTAAAACCCCAGTCTACAGACACTAGGTTGTGGTGAAGGAAAGTGCAGTGTTTATTGCAGGTGCCAAGCAGGGAGTCCAGGCAGCTAATGCTCAAAAGGTTCAAGTATTCAGGGAAAGGTTTCTAAAGACAGAGTGAGGGAGAGGGTTGCAGTGTGCAAATCCGCACATGGACATTCTTCTGATTGGTTAGTGATGAGGTAACTGGGAGTCAACATCATCAGATTTAGACATGGTCTGTTTTGCAGATACTGAAATCCCCACCAGGTGGAAGAAGTTAACAATATGCTGCCCACAAGCCTGCATACCCCAGGCTGTCTGGAACCAGAAGGTTGACAATGCTGACTCCCAGTTACCTCACCACCAACCAATCAGAAAAATGTCCATGGACCAATTTTTGCCCTGCAACCCTCTCCTTCATGGCTCAGGATATTATCTGGGCTTTCCCAGGTGCTCAGTGGTAAAGAATCCACCTGCCAATGCAGAAGCTGCAGGAGGTGCAGATTCGATCCCTGGGTCAGGAAGATCCTCTGGAGGAGAAAATGGCAACCCACTCCAGTGTTTTGGCTGGGATAATTCCATGGACAGAGGAATCTGGTGGGCTACAGTCCATGGGGTCACAAAGAGACATGACTGAGGAACTGAACACCCATGCAGGATGGTATATCTACAGCCCTTGAAGAGGAATGAGAAGTCCTTGACTTTGTTTAATGGCTAAACTATTATTATTTTGTTTTGTTTGACTGTTTTCCTTTGTTTCTGCATTTTCTCACTTTGATTAAATTGTCCTTTGGAACTCAGGGAAGGCCTGGGAGACTAAGGTTTTTCTATAAACAAGAGGTAGGCAGAGGACTTTGGAAGGGGCATGGAGTGAGGGGTTCCTCACCCCTCCTTGGCCCTGGGAAGACCCCACAGGCTACTGCTTGGTGACAGTTATGCTTCTCACTGTACATGATGCTCTAGATTGAATTCTTAACATCTTAGGAATCTAAAACCACAGTATGTAATAAACTGATAAAAAAAATTTGAACCCATTTGAAATGTAGTTTAATGAACATTTGTGTGCCTTCATATGTCAGACATTATATTAGAAGCTGGGGTATAAAGGCAAAATAAAAATTCAAGCATTCAAGAAGGTCATACTGCAGAGTGCAATTATTCACATAGCTATGAATAAAGACACAGGCATGGCTAAGACACTTTAAAACCCAGAGGACACGAGGCAAGGCTTTAGGCTTCAGCAAGGGAGGTGACCTGCGCTGAGTATTGAGAGGCAAGCAGACTTCATCAGGCATGAATAGGGAAAAGTCATCTACGTAGAGGAGTTGATATGAATGCAGGTAGGGAGCAAGAAAAAACATGACTGTTTCGAAAGCACCATGTGACTGGATGTATGATTTGAGCATGAAAGGAATGACTTGAAATAAAAGTTGGTAAGTGGGGCCGAAACTCAGCTGCAAAGGGCAATGCCTGTGTCAATTTCTATCAAAATTAAGGGAAGAAAGATCTCACAGATTTCAAGCAGGGGAGTGCAGTCACAGTGTATGTTTCAGTGTATGTTTCACTTAGGTGGCAGCAAAAGAGGAATGAAGGCAGAGAAGATAGTTAAGGGCACCAAAAGGAAGAAAGAGGTGGGGTAACAGGTTTCAGGAAGAACAGTATTGAAGAAAGTTGTTTTTTTTTTAAGAGATGGAGGCGATTTTAATGTTGTAGGTTGCAGGTCAGTTGTCACTGGAGATGGAGAGATTGTCAAGACAGGAGAGAGTAGAGATAATTGATGTGGCAAGATTTTACCCAACCTTGCCTCAAGTGAGCTACTTATATGTAACTACAAGCAATGTGTCATATCAGTTCTTTCAAAAAAGAACACACAAAATATTTAATGTCATTGTATATAGTACAAGAACATGTTGAAAGAAGAGCCGGATAGAGAAATGCCTTCATCTCAGGGTAGATGGAATTATATGGACTAAAATAGTCTATCTTGAAAATGTAAAATGATGAATTAAACAAGATCATATCAAAGGATAGTCAAGTTACCAGTCAATCAAGTGATGTGAAGGGCAGTGACGTGAGAGGGACTGCAGTGGAGAAAGGAGACACCATGAACATCAGACAGATGGCACTCAGAAATCAACGACAGTCAGAGGAGGAGATCAACATGCACAGGACATGCTGGTATTTGCCAAAGGGAGAGCAATGACTTGGGGGGTCTGAACCAACGCACAAATCCTGCTTCTACCCTATCTCCCCATCCCCCTCACCTAAGGTGAACGCTGTGACAGACATACCAGCCGCAGCTCTCAGAAAAGAGGCCAGAAGCGTCTGGAACCTTTGGAAATGGTTTTGCAGTGTCTCTGGGTCTCTCGGGTCACCCCTTGGTAAACTGGCTGTCCACCTTTTTACCCCAGCTGAGCCTCACAAGGTAATAAAGAGCGCTGTCCATGGATCACCTGACCCTGAGATCCTCGGATCCATCGTTCCTCCTTTCCCTCCGCCCCTCCTGCCTCCTACACTCAACACAGTGCTATGCGGCATGGGTCAAGGAGCGTTCACCTCTCCCAAGTGACAGATGGGGCTGTGATGGGTCCAGCTGTCCTTACACCCATCAGACTCTTCCATAAAGTGCACTCAGAGCCTGGCTCAGTGCATCTCTAGCTCTAAGGTACCCAGTACTCACCTAGGAGTCTTGCTGCAAAGGCAGGGTCTGATTCAGCAGGTGTGCAGCAAGGAGCCGAGATTCCAGGTTGCTAATGAGGCCCCAGGTGTGGTCCATGAACCACACTTTACATAGTGGCCTAGGCACAGTTCCTCAGACTCCTCAGGCTGCTTGCAGGGTGCCTGCTTGGAGATGCGGTAAGGTATCCCCTCTGCCTCACTACCAGCCTGGTGTCTCTGTAGTCAGTTCAGTCACTCAGTTGTGTCTGACTCTTTGTGACCCCATGGACTGCAGCACGCCAGGCTTCTCAGTCCATCACCAACTCCTGGGGTTTACTCAAACTCACATCCATTGAGTCAGCGATGCCATTCAACCATCTCATCCTCTGTCGTCCCCTTCTCCTCTTGCATTCAATCTTTCCCAGCATCAGGGTCTTTTGCAATGAGTCAGTTCTTTGCATCAAGTGGCCAAAATATTGGAGCTTCAGCTTCAGCCCTTCCAATGAATATTCAGGACTGATTTGTTTTAGGACTGACTGGTTGGATCTCCTTGCAGTTCAAGGGACTCCCAAGAGTCTTCTCCAATACCACAGTTCAAAATCATCAATTCTTCGGCCCTCAGCTTTCTTTATAGTCCAACTCTCACATCCATACATGACTACTGGAAAAACAATAGCTTTGACTAGATGGACCTTTGTTGACAAAGTAATGTCTCTGCTTTTTAATTCGCTGTCTAGGTTAGTCATAGCTTTTCTTCCAAGGAGGTCTCTGCAGAGCTGTCCTTTATTCTGTTTGGTACCATGGTGGACCCGGCCTACGTTTTTGTGACCACCAACGAAGAGGCCCAAGCTTGAAGAAATTTGTGAGTACAATTTCTCCTTCTTTCTTAACGGCCCAGAAAAGACAGGACTGGTGCTCATGGGATTCACCCACTTAGTAGAATAGAATAGATGAGCCCACAGAGAAATCAGATTTCCAAATGACTTTTGCTTATGACCTGATTTTCGTCTTTGCAAAGAGCTCGGGAAATGAGTTGCTTTCCCCATCTACGCCCTTACCTCCTTGCTGAACTTGGTTTAGGGAAAAAAAACAACAAAAAAAACTTGAGGATTTGGGCAAGGTACATTTGACTAGCAAGAGGGATTATGGCAAAGGTTTTCTAGATTTTTTTTATACTTATATTTTTATGTTTAGATTCTGCACAAGGGAAGTTCTGTTTGTCACCCGAATGTGTCACTTTAATTTGATAAACAGCGAGGGTGGAGAGACTGGCATTGAGAAAGCTTAAAACACTGTGTGTTGCTTCATTTAGTTCTGTTACAGTGGATTCTTAAGGAAGCTTTATTTTCAGTTCTGTTGGTGTTAAATTTTGTTCAGTTCAATAAACATGCACTGAGTGTCTGTTGATGAGATCAGACTCTGTGCTGGGTGCTGAGCACCCTGAGGTGAGTGAGGAGGAGCTGCTGACCTTGGGGAGCTCTCAGCACTCTGGGGAACACAAGCAGAGAGAGAAGATCTCTGCGGCATTGTGGTACAAGGAGGTAAGGGAACGGTGTGTGGAGCACAGGTGAGATCTCTTTAACCAGGGATGCAGCAGGGAGGCTGCTTTGAATAGACGACACCTGACCTGAATCTAGAGGCTTGAGTAGGAATTCAACAGATGAAGAAGTTTTAGAATTATGAGTTGTGAAATACTCTTTCCCTGACTATTTTTGGTTCTTATCTTTTGGGCACACAGTTTTTATCCTCTTGAATTTAAGTGTGGCTGATGGACAGTTGTGCTTGAGCCAATGAGATGTGAGGGAAAGTGATGCATGTCTCTGCTAGGTAGAAGCTTTAGCTGCCAGTAGTGATTGACCATTTTCCTGTCTCCCTACTGCAGAAACTGTGGAAACGATGTTAAGATAAAGCTGTCATCAGTCTAGACTCTTTTTGAGTGATGACAATGAGCAGAAACATGTTGTTTAAAGCCATGAAATTTCAGAATGGATGATATGGCAGCAAAAGATTTGTCTGTTCTGGAACTTCCCTGGTAATCCAGTGGTTAAGACTTCGCCTTCCAGTTTGGGGGGTGTGGGTTTGATCCCTGGTGGGTGGGCTAAGATCCCACATGCCTCACAGCCAAAAACCCGAAACATAAAACAGAAGCAATATTGTAACAAATTCAATAAAGACTTTAAAAATTGTCAACATAAACAAAGATCTGAAAAAAGAAAAATTGGTTGATCTGTCCTGAATAAAGGGCACCCTGGAAAGGGGATTTTACTTGCAAAGGCTCAGAGACATCCAGTGTCTTTGGTATGAAAAGTGAACATGGTTAATAATACCCGAATATGTAATACAGCCCAAGGCAAGTGGGGATTGCGGTGGTGTTTAACTTGTCTTGGGTATTGGAATAATAAAGACTCAGGTGGTCGAAGTAAACTGTTGGCCAGATGAGCTAGGAGTTTCTTTTCTAACTGAGGACTTTGATTTTACACAGTTGAATGCAGTTCATGGTTTTCTCCAGGAACCACTTTCCCCAAATTCTTAAGCATGGTTAAATACCCTCTGGAAAGCTTTGGCATTTTTATAAATTCGTAGTACTAAACATTGTGCAGAGTTTGTGTTATCTTCACTAGACAAAGTTCCCTGATGGCAGAAAACATTTCTGTTTTCCCAAGATCCTGTACAGTGCATAGGAGTGTAAAAAGTGTTGAATAAATGAAAATGCAAAGCTTCTTTGTGGGTGTATGTTAGGCACCTCTTGAGACTGTTTGGTCTCACCTGTCTCCCTATAGTCCATAGGCTACATAACTCCACCTAAGCTATCGCTATGGCCAGTTGATTCCCTGTGAGACCATTTGGCTCTGCTCCCTGCAGGCAACCAACCACAGAGCCTTTTGCTCTTCCTACCACTTCCAAAGGTACAAGTACATGCTGTAGTTTCCCAAGCACCTGCTGAAAAGGCAAAGCCAACCCTAATAAGTCTTTGGGCAAATGTTTACCAGTGGTAGATGGGAAGCAGCCAGCAGATCAATTCTTTCCCTCCCTACCATGGGGTATATACACCTACCTGTATGGAGGTGTCCCACATGGCTGAGTACGTAAAAAAAAAAACTGACAACTCATTGTGAACCAGTGTCCAGGTGGTAGCACATTATACCTTTCATTGCTTTCTATCCTCTGTGCCTAACCCTGTTTTTTCTTATTCTCACTGTCCTGGGCTCGGAAAACATATTAGCACATCATCTCTGGCATAGGTTGAAATTGGTGACTGTGGGATCTGAGAACTGTGGGATGGATCCAGGAGAATGAGCACACATTGTGGGGATCTTTAAGGTTCATATTAGTGTGAATCAAAAAAACATCAGCTGCAGGTAAAGCTACCAACTCAGCTGGCACCATCCTTAGGGAGACCACCCAGACATCTGGTGGCAGGCTGACTTATTTTGGGTTCCTTCCTCTCAGAAAAAGACCATGACTGACTTAGTGGAACTGACATCTGCGGCAGATGTGGATTTGTGCATTGTATCCTGTATATCATTGCTTCAGACTATACATAGTTTATTGCAGATCAGCCCTCTTTCCTAACTCATCCTGCTGGAAATACAGGGTTTCTCTTAGAGTTGCAGCCACCATCCCTATTTCACCTGGGGAGAAATGAAGAGGGAAAGAAAAAAAAATGGCAAGAATCACCTTCATACTGTTTTTACAACAAGAGCTTTAAATTTATTTTTTATTTTTAAATTTATTTTCAATCAGAGGATAATTGCTTTACAGTGTTGTGTTGGTTTCTGCCATATAGCAACATGAATCAGCCGTAAGTATACATGTGCCCCCTTCCTCTTGAATCTCCCTCCCACCCCACCCTTCTAGGTTGTCACAGAGCACTGGATTGAGCTCCCTTTGGCATACAGCAACTGTCCATTAGCTATATGTTTTACATATAGTGATATATATGTTTCAGTGCTATCTCTCAATTCCTCCTCCTCTCTCCTTCCTCTGCTGTGTCCACACATCTATTCTCTATGTCTGCGTCTCTATTCCTGCCCAGCAAATAGGTTCATGAGTGCCATTTTTTCCTAGATTCCATATATATGGATTAATAGATGATATTTGTATTTCTCTTTCTGACTGACTTCACTCTGTATAAAGGCTCTAAGTTCATCTACCTCACTAGAACTGACTCAGATGCATTCCTTTTGCATGGCTCATATTCCATTGTGTATGTGTGTGTGTATATATAGTGGCTGTATCACTTTACATTCCCACCAACAGGGCAAGAGCATTCCCTTTTTTCCAACCCCTCTCCAGCATTTATTGTTTGTAGACTTTTTGGTGATGGCCATTCTGACCAATGTGATGTGATACCTCATTGTGGTTCTGATTTGCATTTCTCTAATAATGATCGATGTTGAGCATCTTTTCATGTGTTTGTTGGCCATCTGTATGTCTTCTTTGGAGAAATGTCTGCTTAGGCCATCCACCCGGTTTTTGATTGGGTTGTTTGTTTTTCTGGGATTGAGCTTCAAGGGCTGCTTGTATATTTTGGAGATTAATCCTTTGTCAGTTGTTTCATTTGCAATTATTGTCTCCCATTATGAGGGTTGTCTTTTCATCGTTTATAGATTCCTTTGCTGTGCAAAAGCTTTTAAGTTTAATTACTTACATTTGTTTATCTTTTGTTTTTATTTCCATTACTCTAGGAAGTGGGTCAAAGAGGATATTGCTGTGATTTGTGTCAAAGAGTGTTCTGCCTATGTTTTCCTCTAAGAGTTGTATAGTTTCTGTCCTTACATTTAGGTCTTTAACCCATTCTGAGTTTATTTTTGTGTCTGGTGTTAGGAAGTGTTCTAATTTCATTCTTTTATATGTAGCTATCCAGTTTTCCCAGCACCACTTATTGAAGAGGCTGTCTTTCCTGCCTCCTCTGTCAAAGATAAGGTGCCCATAGGTGGGTGGGTTTATCTCTGGGCTTTCTGTCTTGTTCCATTGATCTATATTTCTGTTTTTGTGCCAGTACTGTACTGTCTTGATGACTGTAGTTCTGCAGTATAGTTCGAAGTCAGGAAGGTTGATTCCTTCAGTTCCATTCTTCTTGCTCAAGATTACTTTGGCTATTCAGGTTTTTTTGTGTTTGCATACAAATTGTGAATTGTTTTTGTTCTAGTTCTGTGAAAAATGCCATTAGTAATTTGATAGGGATTGCAGTGAATCTGTAGATTGCTTTGGGTAGGATAGCCATTTTCACAATTTTGATTCTTCCAATCCAATCAAGGACATGATATAGCCCTCCATCTATTTGTGTGGGACTTCTTTCCCCCTAGTCCCTCTCTTAAGAGAGAGAGGTTTTATCTCAGGATTTTCAGATGTTCATGCTACTGTGGCAACAGTGTGACTGGCATTGGGACAAGTGGGTAGAGAAGGAAGAGGGGAAAACAGTAAGGATTTTTGCCACACTCTACAGCTTCTAATGAGCCCCTATTGTCAGTCCTTTGGCCAGAAAGATGGATTTTGTGAGTTTTGTTGTTCAGTTTCCCTATTTGGCTTGCCTTTGGGTCAAAGCTAGAAGGTACAGGGAGAAAAAACAAAAACATAAAACCAGGAAATTCACTGTTGCCACATCAGTTGTTCAAGTTTTCACTTGTTCTGCAAATCACCCACCTGCTTCTGTTGACTATTCCGAGTCCTTAAGAGGTTACTATTTTTATTTTGTCCGAAGTTTTGCCTCTGATAAGTCACAGCAAGATCTGTTTTTCTATCTTGGCCAAGTCCAGAAGGATTTATTGAAAAGATCAGATTATATCTGTACCCCTCCACCAGCAGCTTGTCTTCTACTTTTCTTGCCAGATCAACTTGAGGCTCCTTTACTTTTGGGTGGAGAGATCACACAGTTTAAAGAAGAATGCATAGGAAGTTTGCAAAATGTAGCAAGGACTAGAATAGCTAAAATAGTCTTATTTAGATCAACCTGAAAACTTGAAGTTGCCCTGAGCTTTCTAAAATAATGGGTGTTTCTATGGAAAATCAGTTAGGATATAAAACAGAAGTCTGCAGTGAAAATGTTACTGATATAACCTATTGAAGAACTAACACATTGCTGTTGGGGAGGGGAGGTTTGGGAAGGGGAGCTCGGGAAATACAGGCCATGGATAGGGATTGCAGTACCCTGAACCTGTGGCGTGGGCAGTTCTGAACTTTGAAAACACCCCATTGCTGAGTGATCATTTTTAAAAAGCCTGAAAAGTAGAGTCCCTCCTCTCCATCACCAGCATCTCTAAGGATTTATAGAAAATCAAGGCCGGCAAGGAGTTGAGTTCTTCTGTGGCCAGTTGCCAATGCTCTGGTTGTGTCATGGTCTTGGACACTCCTAGCCTCAGCCTTCTGTTTCACTAATGGCTTCCATGCAAGGAGAATTAAGCATTGGGGTGAAAAAGACAAAGAGAATGCCATGTAGTCAGTAGATCTGGGATGTGGCTGTTTATCGTTTGGGGAGACTTGGCTCAGCCATATGCTTCCTAAGGCTCCACAGCATGGTCTGTAAAGCAGAAATGATAATGCCCCGGTTAAAGGGCTGTGGGAGTAAATGAAGTTGTGCAAAACTGTTCCTCACACCTGACTCCTCTCCCCTTGCAGGCTCCAGATGATATTTGCATTGTAGATCACATTATCTACAGTATTACATCTTTCTATCGTCATCTGTAGAGATTTTTATCTTCAAATGGCAAACTCTGCCTATAAAGTACTGCATAGTAAACACCTACAAGAGATCCCTAATGGAGCAGTTAAAAATGATTCAAAATCCACATGTATCATTTACATATAACTGCTGTTTGAAAAATGTTGAAGCTTACTACAGTAGAAGAATCTAAGGCATTTCCTGTTTATATTTTATATAAATTGTTGGTATAGTAATCTCTCTTCTTAGAAAAACTTGAGATTAATAGGGCTGGAATTATTGATATTTTATTTCCCTACTCTAAAGGACTGGGTTACTTTGTTCAACTTTTAAAGCATAATAATCTCTTCTTGGGAAAACTTGACATTAGTAGGGCTAGAATTACTGATATTTTCCTACTCTTAAAGGACTGGGTTACTTTGTTGTTCAACTTTTAGAGCAAAATTGTAACTTTTAATCATTTTCTTCAGACCACACACAGAGACCAGCATTATGCTTTGCACTTAGCAGGTACTTAATAAATATTGGTTAAAGTAATTAATGACCAGTATCTCTTGAGTTTTTGACTGCTTCTTATATCAGATTGAGAGGATTGGTTCAACTCAAATATTAACATCAAGAGGAAAATAGAAGAGGCTGAAAAGCATGGGTTTATTAATTCTCTGGACCTTCTAAATTTTGGTCACTTGGAAATCAAAAGTTCTCAGCATAATTACTCATTTGCATCCAGATTGAATCCCTGAGCTTCTTCAACTGTGTGTGTAGTCCCACTTCCAGCCAAGCAGTTTCACCAGGTCTGCAGTTTGCAATTATTATGGAAGTTCAGTGTAACACATTGTTGACTAGGGGATTTTTGCAGAAACTGCCTGTGGCTGGCAATTTGTTATGTAAGTGAATGTTGAAACATCTCTGGTCAGCGATGTTCGGGTAACAAAAGATGTATTAATATGTCTCTGGTCAATAAGTTGGTCTGAAGGGTGGAAAACCTCCAAAACAACAAGTAATTTATCACTATTTCCAGACTTTAGTTTTTTTTTCCTTCACGGTGACATTCTGTCAAGAAAGATGACTTGGGAGTTTGAGTAGACAAGGCGCATTGGCCGGCGATGAGGCCGTCGTGACGTGGGCTACAGGGGGTCAGAGGAGAACGGCAAGGAGGGTATGAATATTCCCTGAGTGTCTGCACCAGCAGCTTTAGGTAATTCATCTCACAGCCTTCTCTCCACAGCAACCTGTGAGGGAATAATAAGTGGTCTTTCTCGAGGGCTTACTCTGGGCCCAGACTTCTGCAGTCATTACCACAGTGAAATCTCAGAACAGCCCATGCTGAGCTATAACATGTGTGTCAGAAGTAAAGCTTGGAGGGTTGAATATCACACAGCTGCTCAGAAGTGGAACCAGAATTTAGAGGCACTTAATCTAACTTCCAAATTTGAACTTTGAAGTTCCCTTCTTCTCAAAATAAAAATACCCTTTTCATGTTTAAATAACGTAAGCCTATGGCAAAAAAAAAAAAAATCAACTCAGAAATACTCTCAAATATTTAATTTCTGAATATGCAATACCTTTACATACGTAGAAAAACAAAAACTCTTTCAAAAGAGAAGCACTGTTGATGATCTTTCGACTCTTTCTGGAGGCTTTTCATGTATATATGGATGGTTTTCTGCCTTTGTACAGTCATGATAGCATGGACACACTATACCATAAGTTGCTTTTTATTTTTTATTTAACAATATCTTAGAGTTCTTTACAAATCCGAGCATGAAGAGTTTTCTTTTTAAATAGTTGCATCATGTTCTACTTCGTTAATTTATAAAAGCTAATTTCAGAATTTTAACTTTTTTTTAAGAATTTTTATTTTGTATTGAGGTGTAGCTAATTAACAGTGTTATGGTAGTTCCAGGTGAATAGCAAAGGGACTCAGCCATACATACACAGGTATCCATTCTCCCCCAAACTCCCCTCCCATCCAGGCTGCCACAGAACATTGAACAGAGTTCCCTGTGCTATACAATAGGTCTTTGGTGGCATCCATTTTAAATATGGCAGTGTGTACATGTCCATCCCAAATTCCCTAACTATTCCTTCCCCCCATCCTTATCCCCTGGCTACTATAAGTTTGATCTCTAAGTCTATAAGTATCTTTCTGTAAGCAAGTTCATTTGTATCATTTCTTCTTAGACTCTACATACAAGGGATGTCAAATGATCTTTCTCCTTCTCTGTCTGAATTACTTCACTCCATAACTTGATGAAAGTTCTGAGGTGGTTCTCAATTTTGTGCTGCTGCAGACATTGGTGAAATCAACCACCCTCTCCTGAGCCACGTGTCTTTCCCAGTGAGTGCTAGGGTATCTGTAGGTTGTATTACTGCATCAGAGGTAAAGGGGAGCATTTGTAATTCTGATAGGTACTGACGAATCGTCTTCTCACCCGCAGAGTTTAACATGCTTCTTTCCCCATTGCTTTGGCAATAGTTTTCATCAGACTCTTGGGGTTCTGTCAGTTTCATAGGTGAAAACTAAGTCAGGGTAGTTTGACTTATTTCTCTTTTGTATAAATAAAGTTGACCATCTCTTCATGTTTGAGATGAGAGATGTGTATTTCCTTTTCCATGCATTACTTATTCATACTCTCTATCCATTTTTCTACTGGGCATTTTTTATATATTAGGGAGATAGCATACTCTGATATGAACTGCAAATAGCTTTTCTTAGTTTCTCTCTTGTTTTGGTCTTTTATAGTGTTTCTCCCCATAGAAAACTTTCTATTTTAGGTCAACTTTACCAGTCTTTTCTTTTATCACTTCTAAATTTGAGTCCTAATTAGAGAGAGCATCATCAATCCAAGGCTATAACTCCCTTATGTTTTTGTTTAGAACTTTGATGGTTTCAATGCATTTAAGTCTTTAATCCATTTGGCAACAATCCCACTGTGTCTGTTGAAACCTGCATCCAACTTTATGTATTTCTAGGTAGTTTTCCAACTACCCCAATATCATTTATTGAACCAGTTTGTGACAGATTTGAGATGTCTTTGTCATATGATTTCAAGTCTCTCTATAGATACGTGTGTGTGTGCATACTTTGTACTCCCTATTCCCTTCCATCGATCTATTAACATATTATTATCATCTTGTTCTAATAAGAGAGGGTGTTTTTTAAGAGAAGGTTTTAAAACATGTTTTAATATCTCATATGACTATTTCCACCTCCCTCGCTCTACCCCATTGTTCTTTTTCAGAGTTTTCCTGGTTATTGCAATTTATGTTTTCATGTGAGCTTTAGAATCTTCCCCTCCTACCCAGTAAACTTTGGGGTGTTTTAATTGGGATGTATTGAACTTATAAATTAGGTTATAGAAATTTCACAGCTATGTCATTGTGTGTGTTTCCATTAAAAAAAACAAAACAAAAAACTTCTTAGTTCTTCAGGAGTATTGTAAATGTTATCTTAGGGGCCCTACATATTCTCATTAATTCCTGTTTTGGTTGCCATATTCATGTAGTCTTTTCTTAGATTATATCATCCATGTGGTTGTGTTTGTGAAAGCTGACATTTCTATTTTTATATCCCTAATATCTTTTTGAATTATCTTATTGGTTATGGTAACTTTTCAGTTGGTTTCATATGGTAATAGCACCTGCAAATAATTTTTCATGTTCCTTTTCAACTTTTAGAATTATTTCTTTTTCTTACCCAGGTGTATTTCTTATACTTGTAGCACAACATCAAGTTCTATTTTTTACTTTAATGGGAGTATTTCTAGTGCTTCCCATTAGGCATAACACTTCCTTTGGGGTTACAACAGAAGTATTTTATCTTGTAACAATCTAATTTATCTAACACTATTTCCTTGCCATTTCTAAAAATTAAGAATGGATATTTAATTTTGTCTGTAATACTTTACATACCTTTTCCCCTTGCTTAAATAATCTCAAGGAGTTTTGTCACTGACTTATAAAACTGGGATTGTTACATATCTGTATATATATTATATGTACACACTTATCTGTATCTTGTATTTTCAGTGTATAGCATTTTGTAGAATTCACCAGTTACCTCACATAGATCCAGCTCAGGGTTCCAATGGCTGCATAATCCATTGTTTGGATTTAGCCCATTAATTCAGCCATTTCTGTGTAGTAGGCATTCATCTTTCCTTTTGTCCCCCTACTATAAATGAATCATCTTTATATGTATAGTCTTAAGTGATTGGTTCTTTTACTTCTAAGGACAATATCCTCAGGGTTGAGAGTGCTGAGTCAAAGGTTGTATATAATTTCAATAGCCACTTTGCTGTACTATTCAAGATCTTACAGCCAGAGCTGGGATTCAGTGAGAGCTCTGATTCCAAGGCTCACTAAACCAAACTACTGCCCAGATGAGAGCCACAAAAAAAGCAAGTCATAAGAAATGACTGTGCTCATAGTCACTAGTGAATTCTGTGCTTCATCTAGTGGACAGAATGTAAACATCAGGATAGTCGCTCAAGAGAATCTTTATCCTGCAAGCGTGAGACTTTGTAATTAGGCTTTGGTTTCTGTGAACTTGGATGAGTAATTTTTTCTCTTTTTTTCTCTTCTGGTATATGGGAGTAACAGTACCTGCCTTACACATTGGATGATGCTGGGCCTGTGGCGGGGGTGGGGGCAGGGAGGGAAAGGGAAGTTAGTGTTTAATGGGGACAGAGGTTCAGTTTAGGAAAGTGAAAAATCCCAGAGATGGATGATGGTGAAAGTTGCTTAACAATGTGAATGTATAGTGCCATTGAACTGTACAGTTAAATACAGTTAACATAGCATGTTTTATATTATGTGACTTTTATCCCAATAAAAAATTGAAAAAGACATAGTATTGATTTCCTTTTGCTGGTTACAACAGATTGCCATAAACTGAGTGACTAAAAGCAACACAAATGTACTCTTGTAAGGTTTCAGAGGTCAGATCCAAAATCAGTCTCACTGCGGGAAAGTGGGGTAGCAGGGCTCATTGTTTGCAGAGGCTCTAAAGGAGAGGGTTTCCTGGTTTTTTCCACCTTCTGGAAGCTGCCTGCCTTCCTTGACTCATGACCCCTGCCTCCACAGTGCATCTCTGCAGCCTTTGGTTCCATTGTCACCTCACCTTTTCCCTCCTTGACCCCACCTCCTCTTCTAAGGACCCTTATCCTATTCAGTCTACCTGGATAACCCAGGACAACCTCCCCGTCTCAAGGCTCATCCTCTTAATCCCATCTGTAGAGTCCGTTTCTCTGGGGAAGGTGACTTGGGTCACAGATTCTGGGGTTGGGATGTGGGCATCTTTGGAGGGATGTGTTGTTCTACCTGCACAGACATATACATATACCTGTGGCAACAACACCCACCATCTGCTCTTTGGAGGCTTGTCCTAACACTAAACAACACCAGGTTCTTCATTTTCCTTCTCTCTGTGTCCCTAAAGAACTTCATGTTTGCTTGGCTAAATCCTTCTCTCTTGCCCAAAGAGAAAAGATACGACCCCTTTTGTTGCCTTCTTCTATAAGAGGGTCTTCACTGGTGGCTCAGATGGTAAAGAATCTGTCTGCAATGCAGGAGACCCAGGTTCAATCCCTGGGTCAGGAAGATCCCCTGGAGGAGGGCATGGCAACTCACTCCAGTATTCTTGCCTTGATAATCCCCATGGACAGAGGAGCCTGGCGGGCTATAGTCCATGGGGTCACAAAGAGTCGGACACGATAGGGTGACCTTAACTTACCATGAGAGAAAAAGTCTGGGGAAGACATGGTCATCCTCCTTAGCCCCTAATGCCAGAAGGGCTGCATTTAAGTCCTGAGGAGCAGAAATAGTTTCAACTCCCTAAAATAGAAAGATTAAGGAGAAAGGGGAAAGGGTGGGGAAAAAAATAAAGCTTTTAAAATCATAAATTAAAAAGAACTTGGGTTTCAAGAGGGTTTCTAGGAAAACAAAAACAAGGCATAAATTCATTGATTCTCAGGTATTTGCTGTAATGCCATAAAACAACGTAGGTATCTCCTAAATGCACTTACCTGTGGGTTAGAAACTTGCAGTCAGGGCAGGGAGGGTTTATGTACCCAGAGAAACTCTGCTGACTTTAAGGGTTACCCTGAGGCAGAGATTAGAGTTAGAACTCTTGTTCTTGCCTTCACCCCAGAAAAGGTGGCCTCTCTGTTTCTCTCCATGCCTTGGAGTGCGTTTGAGTAGGTTGAGATCAGTCAGAGGTTCAGTGAGATGTTGGGGGAGAGATGAGAGAGTGGAGGAGGAAAAGAAACGTAAGAGAAAATAAATCTCTTAGCCCTTGCCCTCCCACATGTGTTGAAAACATCTTACTTAGAACTCTTTATCTTGAGGAAGAAACTAAATACAGTTTCCAAAAACCATAATCTTTTCCAAATGATGTTCATTCTGTGACCTCCCCCAAATGAGTTTCCATGCATTTACTATCAGAATAAAGAAACTTCCTTTCTTTCCTCCCTTCTCAGTGTGAATTTTCCACATTTTTCTTGGTCCTGTTTCCCATGGCCCTTTTACCCTGCAAAAGGGTGTGTACCTGTGCATATGTATAAGAAATGAAGAAAAATTAATAAACTAGCAAGAGGATTAGAGGGCAAGTTTTGAAAGGAGGGTGAAGAGCTAAATTTATATAACCTAGAAAAAGAAGGCTCTGGAGGAACATGATAAAGTTACACTTCACAGAAGCAATATAAATGAAGGGAGGGAATTATTCAGAGTCTCTGAAGATGACAGGACAGAAGGGCTGGCCCCAAGCCAAGGCTGGGAAGGGAGTCATGATGGATGATCAAGGCAGGAGACCCGAGGGAGCTCATGATGTAGGGACCACAGCTTGATGCCCACTTCCCCTCCCCCACCGTGCTTCCAGTTCACATCTGATGGACATGAGGATCCAGCAAGTTCACGTGCTCAGCTGAGTGGGGCCACATATGGATTTTTCCCACCCACAGCTTCCTCCTGGACTGGGAAGGAGTCTGGCCCTGTTAGGGACAGTGGGGTCAGAGAGAGGGATTCTGTCTTTGTGGACCTCTGAAAGTAACTTTGAAGAGCCAGACTCCCCTCCCTGAACACAGAAATAATTGCCAGCGTAACACTCCAGTGACTTGCGTTCATTTTTATATTCTATCTTGCTGCGTTTAATTTTTGATCAATTGCAGCTATTTTAATGCTTGTGAAGTTTTCTGTCTAGCCAAGAAAGGAGGACAACTCTTTTTATTCTGAGCTTGATAGCATGGATGTCTGCTGGCTGATTAAAGGGACCCCGTGCTGCCAATACTTGTGGAGCACAGAGTGGTGAATGGAAGGCAGGGGTCGAGGCTCCATGTCTTACTTGGCCAACGTGTTAATTCTTTGGAGCTGCTTGGATATCGTGGTTTGTATCAAGATAAATATTGATCTTCAACTCCGTTTCTGGCATGGAGCTCCTGAAACACTTGCAATTTCCTAAAGGAAGAAAATGTTTTTGTTATGTTCCTGGGGTGACTCTTGGACCCCACTTTAGGATGGCAGCTGGTTGCCAGGAGACCCAGTATTGTAATAAGAGGGTTGCAACTTTCAGCTCCACCCCTGACTTCCAGAGAGGGACTCGAGGTTGAATCAATTGCCAATGGCCAATGATTTAATCAGTTATGACTATGTAAGGATGCCTTGCAAACCCCCCAAAAGGACAGGGTTCAGAAGCTTCCAGTTTGGTGAACACATGTAGTACTGGCGGAGCAGTAAGCTTGGAGAGAGCATGGACACTAAGCTCTTTCTCCATACCTTGCCCTCTGCATGTCTTTAGTCTGTCTGTTCCTGAGTTACATCATTTTATAGTAAACAAGTGAACTAGCAAGTAAATGTGTTTCTCTGAGCTCTGTGAGCTTCTCTAGCAAGCTAATCAGACTCAAGGAGAAAGTTGTGGGAACCTCTGATTTATAGCCAGTCATTCAGAAGCACAGGTGATTGGGATTGGCCTCGAAGTGGTGGGGGGAAGGGCAGTCTTACAAGACTGAGCCTGAGTCTGTGGAATCTGATGCTGTCTTTGGATAACAGTGTCAGAGTGGAGTTGAATTGTAGGACACCCAGTTGTTGTCCCAGAGAATTACTTGCTCAGTGAGGGAAAAACCCTCCTCAGAGATTTGCTTATTAACATGGAGAACCCCACCCCGACTCTTCCATTGAAATTGGTACCAGAACACTTTTGGCTGTATAACAAATAGCTTAATGGCTTAAAGCAACAACTTGAATCTCTGTGTGACTTAACTGGGTCTTCTGCTTCCGGCTTTCTCCACAGCTGCAATCCTGGGTTAGCCCAGCGTCTCTAGAAGACAGTCATAAGGTTGGGTCTGGCCACATCATCTCAAGACTTGAGTGAGGTTGGGATCAGCTTCCAAGCTCATTGAGTAGTTGTGGGCTGGATCCAATTCCTCACCAGCTGTTGGCTTGAGGACTACAGTTCCTTGCTCGATATTGGCCAGACACCACCCTCAGTTCCTTGTTACGTAGGCCTCTCCAACATGGGAACTTGGTTCACTAAAGTGAACAAGCCAAGAGGGAAGGAAAATGAGCAAGGGTACTAGCAAGACAGAATGCGAGCAAGACACAGTCTGTCTCATATAACCTATCCTGGGAAGTGACTTCCTTCCATTTTCCCTGCATTGTATTTGTTAGAAGCAAACCACTAGATCCAGCCCCCACACAAGTGGTACGTATTATACAAGAAGTGGGTAGCAAGAAGTAGGACCATTGGGAGCCTTTTGGAAGTCTGACTGACAATCTTCTCCAAATAAGTGGCCTTGGGTCTTGGTTTAATATGATAACACAACATTTTACAGGTGGTTGAGCTAAATCAGGGCAGTAAATTCAGCTGCCTGTCAGAGTATAGTAGATTATATTAATCTGTGAAATGGGTCACATGTGAGATGATGAGCAGTGAATATGAGAACTCCTGATGGTTAGACTTGCTCTGCTATGCTTATGGTATTCAAGATCAAATCACATAAAATTATAAGTACTGAGTTTGAGCAAACTCCAGGAGATAGTGAAGGACAGGGAAGCCTGGTGTGCTGCAGACCATGGGGTCACAAACAGTCAGACATGACTTAGTGACTGAACAACAATTCATCAAAAAAGACCTCTCAGTCCAGACCTCTCAGACCTGTATCTGCAGCCCACCAGTCTGACACAATTGCAGGTAGCATGTTGTTCTAAATGGTTGGCACATAGTAGGGATGCTGTTTTCCTCCTCCTATATTCTCCTCTTCAGAGCATCTGGCAGAAGCAAATGGTACAGGCTCTCATGTAGGTCATAATTTCCAGCTCTTATGTGGAACTGAGCAGCAATAATGACCCTACAGAGGAAAGTTTCATCAAAACACAGAGTGGTTCTTGATTTAAAAAAAAAAAAAAAAGTGAACATTAGGTACCAAAGGGAAGGTAAGCTGGCTACCTGGTTCTCCTGGGCAACATCCAGCCCTAGTCATAGAGTCTCACCAAACTAACTGGCAGGGGCATTATCTAAAATAAGGTTGAGTCAAGGCAGTACTTTAGGATGATGGGATGTTTGATAAATTATCATGGCTTCAGCAAATACTGAGTACCTGCTCTGCCTGGAGCTGCATTGACTCTGAGGATGCCAAGATTCATAAGACCCACTTCTTCTAGTTCTCCCTGTCTATGGAAGACACACTTGTGCCACAAAGAAGGGCAGATGGGAGGGGACACCTTGGTCTGTGTAGGTAGGTAGTGATGGCTTCAGAGTGGACAGTGATGTGCCTCCCCCCAAGAGGCATAATCCTTAGCTCCCATTTTTGCTTTTGATGTCAAAATGTTCTATAGTAGGATTATCTCATTAATCCTTCTAACACCCTAGGATTGCAGAAAGTCACAGGTATTATTCTGCCTGATAGAGATCTGAGGTGGGATCCGACAATATAAACTGAAAGTTCCCCTAAATCCCACTCCAATGCCTAACAAGATCCCAAGGTAGGAGTATAATCCAGTCTCTGGAAGGAGTTGGTTTGCTCAGCCCCCCTGTTCTCGAGTGAGAAGCTTGTTTGAAATCACAGTTCTCATGGCATTTACACACTGCTCCTTTGGGATTAACTATCATTGAAGTGGCTAGTAATAATAAAAAGCAACTGTAACAGCACTGTACTTTTTTATATGGTATTTTAAAAACTTTCTTATTTGATAGCAGCAAAGAGGTCTGAGTTTAGAAAGAGGATGCATTATATTCTTTCATTAAGCCTTGAATGGTCCAAATTCAAAGTTCTTACAGGGATCCTCTAAATATTAATTGAAGCACTAAATCCAGAATAAAGTGCTTATATGGAATGTATGATTACTCTATTTTAGATCTAAGGGTCACTTTCTCTTCTTGTCATATCCTATTTGAAAAAAGTTAAAAAAAAAGAAAAAAGCAGTGTTTCCTTCCTTTCTCCTGCCCTAAGCTCTTCCTAGCCCAGGTACTATTTGTAAAGCTACTGTTTTGTCATTAGATACCCGGCTATTTCCCCCCAAAAGTGCATATTGAAGTTATATAGGAAATTGCTTTGATTCTCTGTCTCATTTTGTGTCTATCAGTGAATCCAAAGTGCTGCTTTTCTATGATCAGAGGGAAGGGAAAAAGTTCTGTGTTCATCATCCGGGAGCTGTATACTCGTCACTCTGTCAGCCCTGAAAGGCAGTTCAGACAGCATCCATTTAGATTGGAGACCAATTAAATAATTATCAAAAGTATCAGGAAGAGAGCAGGGATAAGACTCAGAGGAGCACATGGAATCTGACAGGAAAACATAATTACTGTTTTGAGTTTTTCCCTCTCTTACCATAGACTAAACCGGGAGCTTCCATTGACCTCTGCATATCAAACAGGGTTTTGGGCAGCTACTTTTGAATCGACCAACCTCCCTGAGCACAAAGGAGTTTCCTGGGGGTTTTCAGGCTTAGGAGGAGATGCATTTTTCCCCCCAGTTAAGCTGCCAGGCCATTTGGACTTGCAGAAATGAGCCATTGGTTCAGGCCTGTGTGAGTCTGTATTCTGGCTGCCTACATATGAGGAGTTTGAGCCTTTGAGCTTTGCCTAGCATGTACTCGGTCCAGCCTGATGTGGCTGTCATCTCTAGGATGCTCAGGGAGAATGGTAAATTTCGTCCTTGTTTTCTGTAGGTTTGTTTCTTCGCCTTGATTCCTTTTCATTCTGTTTTTGCCTTGATCAAAGAAACCAACCCAGGAAAATCTGAGCCAGCACCTTCCGAAAATGAACTAAAGCCAGCCTCCTCAATCCTGTGCACCTGCCTGGGGGTCCTCACAGGGCTGCCCTCGAGGGCTGGGCATTATCTTGTGACCTCCCCATTACTGAGAGAGAAGGAAGGCCGTGTGCAGCCATCCTGCTACGGACAAGCCCTGTACCTTCACCCTTGCTAGAGAAACAAATGGTCATCAGTCGGCCTATTCAGAGCGGGTTTGGAACTCATCATCTGTCTCTGAAAACTGGAAATCTCTGAGGTGGCCCAGCACAAAAGGATGCAAATGACAACGGGTCAACAGCAGATGCCGAATAATGGAGTAGGAACAAATAGCATTCATGAGCTTTGTGTCTGGATGTCTCCCACAAACGGTGCCTCATTCTTCCCAAGTCATTTTCAATTTCAACCATTCCTATTTTTTCATGTCCAAGGGAGGCATGCTGGGGGCATCTGGGCTGATTTCCGCTTGAGGTATGCTGCCCTTGGATTGAAGTGGGCCTCTTCTATTTCTTTACAGAATAGTGACATGTGTCTACAAAGCTTTGCAACAGCCACCCCTCCTGCCCCGTGTTGCAGAGACGTCTGTATTTTCATGCTGAGTGGGAGGGATGGCATTGATGGAAAGTTTGCAGAAAAACTTGGAATCCTAAACAAAGAAAGTATGGGCTTGCCAGGGTTGTCATTGACCTTGAGCTTGAAAGCAAAATACTAGATCTATGATTTTTATTAATTTGAGATCATTCTCTGATGTCAGAAACCAAGGGGGAAGTGTATACAGATACATACCCACACCTCTCTACATCTGAGGGGGAGGCATGGGTTCCAGCCAGGATGTCCAGCCTCCTCTGAAACACAAGAGGAGAAAAGCGAAACGTGGCTATTTCAGTGAAACTGCAGGTACAATATCTCTGAACTTGTCCAACTCCATCAATACAGGGATAGGTGTTCTCTCACATGTGATCATAACGAATATTTAATGAGGTCTGATTTCCAAGGACTCATCTAAGAGCTTCACAGTGTTATCTTACCTGACCCTCTTATTACTGTGAGATATGTGCTTTAATTATCCTGTTTCTCACATGAGAAAATTAGGTGCAAGGAGCTTGAATAAACTGTCCAAGGACACAGAAATAAGCATGGGAGAGCTGGCATAGGACCCCAATGAAAGTTGCTCCAAACCTAGGTCACAACCAGGGGATCTTATCAGCTAGAACTTGACAGAAACATGTATTGATATTAACAGAAAACAGTAAGTAACCATGAGCCATTACACACGTAGGTTTATTTTCTGATTCCTTCTAGTAATAATAATCTGGAAGTAGCCAATCCAGGGTTGGTATAACTTGTTGCTGTCATTTGATTGCTAAGTCATGTCCAACTCTTTGCTACCCCATGGACTGCAGCACACCAGGCTTCCCTGTTCTTCACTATCTCCAGGAGTTTGCTCAGACTCATGTTCATTGATTCGGTGATGCCATCCAACCATCTCATTCTCTGTCATCCCCTTCTCCTCCTGCCCTCAATCTTTCCTAACATCAGTCTTTTCCAATGAGTCCTCTCCGCATCAGATGGACAAAGTGGTAGAGTTTCAGCTCCAGCATCAGTCCTTCCAGTGAATATTCAGGGTTGATTTCCTTTAGGATTGACTGGTTTGGTCTTCTTCCTTTCCAGAGGACTCTCAAGAGTCTTCTCCAGCACCATAATTTGAAAGCATCAGTTCTTCAGCACCCAGCCTTCTTTAATGGTCCAACTCTCACTTCTGTACATGACTACTGGAAAAACTATAGCTTTGACTATATGGATCTTTGATGGCAAAGTACTGTCTCTGCTTTTTAAAATGCTGTCTAGGTTTGCCATAGCTTTCCTTCCTAGGAGCAAGTATCTTTTAATTTCATGGCTGCATTCACCATCCACCGAGATTCTGGAGCCAAAGAAAATGATATTTGTCACTGTTTTGACTTTTTCCCCTTCTATTTACCATGTAGTGATGGGACTGGATGCCATGATCTTTGTTTTTTGAATGTTGAATTTTAAACCAGCTTTTTCACATTCCTCTTTCACCCTCAAGAGGCCCTTTAGTTCCTCTTTGCTTTCTGCCATTAGAGTGGTATCATCTGCATATCTGAGGTTGTTGATATTTCTCCTGGCCATCTTGATTCTAGCTTGTGAGTCATCCAGCCTGGCATTTCATATGATGTATTCTGCATATGAGTTAAATAAGGAGAACAACAATGTACAGTTTTGTCATACTCTTTGAACCAGTCTGTTGTTCCATGTCCAGTTCTAACTGTTGCTTCTTGACCTGCACACAGGTTTCTCAGTAGACATGTAAGGTGGTCTGGTATTCCTGTCTCTTTAAGAACTTTCCACAGTTTGTCTTGATCCACACAGTCAAAGGCTCTAGCGTAGTCAATGAAGCAGAAGTAGACATTTTTCTGGAATTCCCTTGCTTTCTCTATGATCTAACAAATGTTGGCAATTTGATCTCTGCTTCCTCTGCCTTTTCTAAATCCAGCTTGCACATCTGGAAATTTTTGGTTCATGTACTGCTAAAGCCTCACTTGAAGGATTTTGAGCATTACCTTGCTAGCACATGAAATGAGTGCAATTGTGCAATAGTTTGAACATTCTTTGGAATTGCCTTTCTTTGGGATTGGAATGAAAACTGACCTTTTCTTTCTTTTTTTAAAATAAATTTATTTTTAATTGAAGGGTAATTGCTTTACAGTATTGTGTTGGTTTCTGCCAAATATTAACATGAATCAACCATAGGAATACATATGTCCCCCCCAACTTGGACCTCCCTACCACCTCCTAACTTCCTGGATGGTGACCCAGAAATCTAAGAAGGAACCACATCCCCAAAGACAGGGAGTAGTTATACCTATCAGTGGTTGTCTGAGGAGGCTTTACAAATAGCTGAGGGAAGAAGAGAAGTGAAAGGCAAGAGAGAAAGGGAAAGATATACACAACTGAAAGCAGAGATCCAGAGACTAGCAAGGAGAGATAAGAAAGCCCAATAGAATGGGAAGGACTAGAGATCTCTTCAAGAAAACTATACATATCAAGGGACCATTTCATGCAAGGAGGGCATGATAAAGGACAGAAATGGTATGGACCTAACGGAAGCAGAAGAGATTAGAAAGAGGGGGCAAGAATACATAGAAGAACTATACAGAAAGGTCTTAAAGATAACCACAATGGTGGTGTCACTCACCTAGAGCCAGACATCCTGGAGTATGAAGTTAAGTGAGCCTTAGGAAGCATTCCTATAAACAAAGCTAATAGAGGTGATGGGATTCCAGCTGAGCTATTTCATCATCCTAAAAGATTATGCTGTTAAAGTGCTGCACTCAACGTGTCAACAAATTTGGAAAAATCAGCAGTGACCACAAGACTAGAAAAGGTCAGTTTTCCACAACAGTATGAGACTAGATATCAATTACAGGGGGAAAAAATGTAAAAAACATAAACACATAGAGATTTAACAATAGGTGTCTAAATAACAAACAGGTTACTGAAGAAATCAAATTAGATATCTGGGTCACCATCCTAACTTCGGGCTTCCCTAATAGCTCAGCTGGTAAAGAATCCACCTGCAATGCTCGAGACCCCAGTGTTCGATTCCTGCATTGGGAAGATCTGCTGGAGAAGGAATAGGCTACCCACTCCAGTATTCTTGGGCTTCCTTGTGGCTCAGCTGGTAGAGAATCCACCTGCAATGCAGGAGACCTGGGTTTGATCCCTGGGTTGGGACAATTCACTTAAGAAGGTAAATACCCACTCCAGTATCCTGGCCTCGAGAATTCAGTACATGGGGTCGCAAAGAGTTGGACATGACTGAGCGACTTTCACTTTCAGGACCTTCAGATCATAGCTTCATATCTGCCTTTGATCCGTAAGCCCGCTTTATGATACAAAATATTTTTAGGACCATAGCCATCGTATCCAATTCCAGAAAGCTAAGAGTAAGGGAGAAAGGTCAAAATGTACTTGAGCAGCAGTCTACTCCTCCTTTAAAGAGAGTTTTCCTGAGTCTCCACCCGCCCACTTCCACTGAGCATTCATTGCTTGGAACTTAGGTGGCCACACCTACCTATAAGGGAGTGGGGCCATTTGACTTTCAGAGTAAGTTGTCACCTTGAATATAATTAAAACTTCATTTTCAAAGAAGGGATGAATGGATATCAGTAACCAGCAGGATGAGCCAAAATTCTCATGGGCCTAGTTCTCTAGAAAAAACAGCTGTGTAGACTTGGGATCATCTCTGCAGCCCACTTGTCTCCTTGCTCCCCTACTTATCATGGGAGCCAAGGAGCCCCCTGGACACACATCATGGCATGTCCTGAACCGACCTTGAGACCCTTTGGTGGGGTTGAGTGTGGAGGACCTTCGAAACCACTCAGAAAATGAACCTTCACCAAGAGGAGAGGAAGGCATCTGTGAGTCTGGGTGGGAGGTGAGCACTACTCTGAGTAAAGCTTGGCAGCTGGTACTGAGATTCTCTCTGACTCTCCTCTGGCAGTTTGTCCATTTTGGGGACTAAGAGGTTTCTGCCTATAAACTCAAGTGTGACTGTATTATTAAATTCAAACATGTCAGGACAAATGGCTCTGCTGTGGAGGTCTGTCTGAATGTAAGGCAGACAGAGGAAGCTATTTCTTATTTTTCAAGCCATTGATTTGTTGAGATGACTTGAGGATTAAGCATATGGCAGCCAGGGTAATCTGCAATGATGTGCGCCCACAGGGACAGGCACGGAAGGGAATGTGATAGGGATCAGAGGAACATTGTGAGTGATGGATGTAAGATAATCCTCGATGGCCTACCAAGTTACCAGCAGGGGTTCTTTTCATGGGGCTGGAAATCATGTCTTGGTCTGGCATTAGATTTAGTAACATGAAGATTTAACAGTTAGTGTCATTCATTCATAAACATGCTGAGACCCGGGGGTATTCAAATTAAACTAAGTTCACACAGGCTTCAACTGAGTTGTTTTTTTTGCTAAAACACCAAATCCCGAGTCTGAAAAACACAGCTCAGGTGAAACTAATGTAACTCTCTTCACTCCCCACTCCTAAATTCCTCTGCCCCATGTCATACAAACTCAAATGGGAAAGAGAAAAAAATAGGAGAGAAAAGACAGAAAAGACAGCAAGAATGCAAGAAAGAAGAGAGGCAATGAGGGAAGAGAGGGAGGAAGAAAGAAAAAATGCAGAAAGAGGTGGGAGAGAAAAGACCCAAACCCTCAAAATGGTAATCATCAGTAGAACTATGAGCCATAGTTGGCCAACTATGAGCCAACTTTAGAGCCATCCATAAGTGATATCATACAGGATTTGTCTTTCTCTGTCTGACTTGTGTCGTTTGTCATATGCACTCAAGGTCCATCCATGTTGTGGCAGGATTTCCTTTTTCATGGCTAAATAACATTCCATTGTGTGCATATACATACGTATATGACATGTACATACATACACATATATAAATAAATAAAACTTCTTTATCCATTCATCCATTGACCAGATGTTTATGGGACTTTCATATCTTGACTATTGTGAGTAATGCTGCAGTAAACATGGGTGCACAGACATCTCTTCAAGTAGTGATTTCATTTTCTGTGGATATACCCTATAAGTAGTAATAGACTAGAGATCTCTTCAAGAAAATTAGTGATATCAAGGGAAAATTTCATGCAAAGATGGGCACAATAAAGGACAGAAATGGTATGGACCTAACAGAAGCAGAAGATATTAAGAAGAGGTGGCAAGAATACACAGAAGAACTATACAAAAAAGATCTTCATGACCCAGATAACCACCTTGGTGTGATCACTCACCTAGAGCCAGACATCCTGGAATGTGAAGTGAAGGGGGCCTTAGGAAGCATTTCTATGAACAAAGCTAGTGGAGGTGATGGAATTCCAGTTGAGCTATTTCAAATCAAAAAAGATGATGCTGTGAAAGTGCTGCATTCAATATGCCAGCAAATTTGGAAAATTCAGCAGTGCCCACAGGACTGGAAAAGATCAGTTTTCATTCCAATCCCAAAGAAAGGCAATGCCAAAGAATGCTCAAACTACCACACAATTGCACTCATATCACACACTAGCAAATTAATGCTCAAACTTCACCAAGCCAGGCTTCAACAGTATGTGAACTGTGAACTTCCAGATGTTCAAACTAGATTTAGAAAAGGCAGAGGAACCAGAGATCAAATTGCCAACATCTGTTGGATCATAGAAAAAGCAAGTGAGTTCCAGAAAAACATCTACTTCTGCTTTATTGATTACACCAAAGTCTTTGACTGTGTGGACACAACAAACTGTGGAAAATTCTTAAAGAGATGGGAATACCAGACCACTGCTTGCCTCCTGAGAAATATGTACGCAGGTTAAAAAGTAGCAGTTAGAACTGGACATGAAACAACAGACTGGTTCCAAGTCAGAAAAGGAGTACATCACGGTTATATATTGTCACCCTGCTTATTTAACTTATATGCAGAGTATATCATGTGAAATGCCAGGCTGGATGAAGCCCAAGCTGACATCAAGATTGCTGGGAGAAATACCAATAACCTCAGATATGCAGATGACACTGTCCTTATGGCAGAAAGCAGAGAAGAGCTAAAGAGACTCAATGAAAGTGAAAGAGGAGAGTGAAAAGGTTGGCTTAAAACTCAACATTCAGAAAACTAAGATCATGGCATCTGGTGCCATCACTTCATGGCAAATACATGGGGAAACAATGGAAACAGTGACAGACTTTATGTTTTTGGGCCCCCAAATCACTGCAGATGGTGACTGCAGCTGTGAAATTAAAAGATGCTTGCTCCTTGGAAGAAAAGCTATGGAGCATATTAAAAAGCAGAGATATTACTTTGCCAACAAAGGTCCATCTAGTCACAGCTATGGTTTTTCCAGTAGTCATGTATGGATGTGAGAGTTGGACTATAAACAAAGCTGAGCGCCAAAGAATTGATGCTTTTGAACTGTGGTGTTGGAGAAGACTCTTGAGAGTCTCTTGGACTGCAAGGAGATCCAACCAGCCCATCCTAAAAGAAATCAGTCCTGAATATTCAGTGGAAGGACTGATGTTGAAGCTGAAACTCCAATACTTTGGCCACCTTATGTGAAAGAACTAACTCATTGGAAAAGACCCTGATGCTGGGAAAGATTGAAGGCAGGAGGAGAAGGGGATGACAGAGGATGAGATGGTTGGATGGCATTACCGACTCAATGGAGGACATGAGTTTGAGCAAGCTTCAGGAGTTGGTAACAGACAGGGAAGCCTGGCATGCTGCAGTCCACGGGGTCGCAAAGAGTCAAACACGACTGAGTGACTGAATTGAACTGACCCTATAAATGGGACTGCTAGATCATATGGTAGTTCAGTTTATTTATTTTTTAACAGGTGGATTATTTATTTATTATTTTTGGCTGCACTGACTCTTTGTTGCTGTGCCTGGGCTTTCTCTAGTTGCTGGCAAGTGGGGCTGCCACAAGCTTCTCCTTGAGGCAGCTTCTCATTGCAGAGTATGGGCTCAATACTTGTGGCACATGGGCTTTGTTGCTCTGCAGCATTTTGGATCTTCCTGGGCCAGGGATCAAACCCATGTTCCCTGCACCAACAAATTCTTAACCACTGGACCACCAGGGATGCCCCGGATTGCGTTTTTGAAGAAGTACCATACTATTGTCCATATGGCTGAAACATGTTATGTTCCCACCAACAGTGAACATATAAGGGTTTCCTTTTTACCATGTCTTTGCCAATAGTTGTTATCTGTTGTCTTTTTGATAATAGCCATCCTAACAGATACAAAGCGATGTCTCATTGTGGTTTTTATTTGCTTTTTTCTGATGATTAATGCTTTTTAGCATCTTTTTATATCCTATTGGCATGTCTTCTTTGGAAAAATGTCTGTTCAGGTCCTCTGCACCTTTTTAAATTGAATTATTTGCTTTATGGCTTTTGAATTGTATGAGTTTCTTCATGTATTTTATGTATTAACCCCTTATCTGGTATATAGTTGGCTTATGTTTTCTCACACTCTCAAGTTTGACTTCTCAATTTATTATTTCCTCTGCCATACAGAAGTTCTTCAGTTAACATAGACCCACTTGCTTATTTTCATTTTTGTGGCCTGTGCTTTTGGTATCTCATCCAAGAAATTACTGTCAAGACCAATGTTGAAGATGTCTTTTCCTGAGTTTTTTCTATGAGTTTTATGGTTTTGGGTCTTATATTTAGATCTTTGATCAATTTCATATTAATTTTTGTGAGTGATCTAAGAAAGGGGTCCGATTTTATTCTTTTGCATGTGTATATCCTGTTTGTCCAAAACTATTTATTGGAAAGACTCCTTTTCCCATGGTATGCTCTAGCATCCTTGTCAAACTTAGCTGACCAGATATGCATGAGTTTATGTCTAGGCTTTCTATTCTGTTCCAGGAGTCTATTGGCCCATTTTTATGCCAATAACATGCTGCTTTGATTACTGTAGTTTTAAAATACAGTTTTATACTATAGCTTTAATTCAGGTAATGCTTTCATTTTTGTTGTTCTTTCTCAAAATTGCTATGGCTATTTGGGGTGTCTAGTGGTTCCAAGCAATTTTTTAAAATAGTGTTTTCTGTTTCTGTGGAAAATGCCATTGGAGTTTTGGTCAGGATTGCATTAAATATGGAGATCACTTTGGGTAATATATTTTTGCACTATTAATTATTCCAATCCAAGACCATGGGATACTTTTCTATTTGTCTTCTTCAGTCTTTTTCATTAATGTCTTACAATTTTCACTGTATAGGTCGTTCTCTCCTTGGTTAAATTTGTTGATTTTGATGCTATTATTAAGAGGAATTGCTTTCTTAATTTCTCTTTCAGATAATTCATTGTTAGTATATTAAAATGCAACTGATTTTGTATCCTGCAACTTTACTGAGTTCATTTACTAGCTCTAACATTTTTTGGTGACGTCTATAGGGTTTTTACATATAAAATCATGCCATCTGCCAATAAAGATAATCTTAACTTCTTACTTCCTGCTATGTCTTTCTTCTTGCTTAATTCCTCTGGCTGGGACTTTCAGTACTATATTGAATAGAAATAGAGTAGACATCCTTGTCTTGTTCCTTATCTTAGAGGAAAAAAAGTAACTTTTCACCATTGAGTAAGACATTAGCTCTGGGCTTGTCACTTATGGCCTTTATTATGCTAAGGAAAATTTCTTCTATCCTCAGTTTGTCGAGTGTTTTAAGAATTTGCCTGCAGTGTGGGAGACCCAGGTTCAGTCCCTGGGTTGGAACGATCCCTTGGGAGAAGGAAATGACATTCCACTCCAGTATTCTTGCCTGGAGAATTCCATTGACAGAGGAGCCTGGCAGTCTACAGTCCATGGGGATGCAAAGAGTCTGACACAACTGATCAACTAACACTTTACTATGAAAAGATATGTTTTATCAGATGCTTTTCCTGTATCTATTGAGATTATCATATGATTTTTATTTTTTATTAATATGGTATATCACATTTATTGATTTTTATAAGTTAAAATCATCCTTAAATCCCAAAGATAAATGTATGATTCTTTTAATGTGCAGTTAAATTTGACTTGCTAGTATATTGAAAATTTTTGCATTTATATTCATCAGGGATATTGGTCTGTAATTTTCTTGTAGTGTCATTATCTTGTTTTGATATCGGGGTGATGCTGGCCTTGTAAAATGAGTCTGATAGTGTTCCCTCTTTTTCAGATTTTTTTGGAGGAGAAAGATGGGTATTAATTCTTCTTAAGTGTTTGGTAGAATTCACATGTGAAGCTATCTGGTCCTGGGCTTTTGTTTGTTGGGAGGCTTTTGATTATCAATTCAGTCTCTTTGTTGTTGATCTATTGAAAACTCTATTTCTATTTACCCCAGGAACGATGAGGCAGGGCTCAGGGCAATAGAGGCTGCCCTTGTAATGATAAGATAGAGTCTTGACTTAGGGCGGTGGTTGGAATATAGAGCAGTAGCAGCTCTTGCCCTGTGAATGATGAGATGTGGTGGTGTCCTAAACCTGGAGAGTGGGCCCAGTAGCAGCTGTGGCTCCTGAGGGCAGATCTCACCACAGCTGCAGTTACAGCCTCAGAGAGTAGGTTTAGCCATGGAACTCCAGGGCAGCTCTATCAGCTGGGGTCAGCATTGGTAAGGACCATGATAGAACTCTGTAACAAAGGTTGCAAACTTTCACAGTAGTGAGGCTTCCTGGGTTCTCTTGCTCTTCTTTTACCTGTGGGGTGAAATTTTTCGGAGGAAGTCCTTCTTGATGCAGAATTGCTTTTGACTGGGAGATGGAGTGATGCAGATAATATGCCTCAGAATTTTCTCTGTGGTCACCCTTGATTTTTTAGCTCTGCTTAATTTGTTACTGCTTCTTCATAGTTCAGAGTTTTCCCTGAGATACTGCCTTTGATTTGTAGTTTATTTATTGTTTTGTGTTTGTTTTTTTTTCTCTCTCTATTTTTGGGGAGGGTGGGGGAGACAAGTATTGAGACCTCCTAGCCCTCCATCATGCTTAAATGAAAAACTTCTGGCAGAGGAAAAATGGCCTAAGATGGAAAGCCTGAAATGCAGGAAGGAATGAAAAGAAATACAGGGGAAAATATTTTAAATATATGATTATACCTGAAAGAGCTCAGATTGAATAAAGTGATAAGACATTGTCACATAAATTTGAAAAGAAATAAGATACAAGTAATATACAGACAACAGTAGCATATAAGTAAGGAGAGGAGAATTCATAAATTTAAGAGCATAATAATGGTATTGATTAACTTTAAATTTTAATGTTATTTGTAATAATCACAAGAAATGGAGAAATAATTAGAATAATTATTATTAGAATTAAAATAATTAGAATAACATAGCTACCACTGTAGCAAGTAGAAAAATACGTGGAGTGTGAAAAAATCAATCCAAAGAATAAAGGCTATGAGATTAAAAACAAACCATAGAAGAGCAAAAAAAAAAAAAAAATTGATATCACAAAATAAAATGATAGATTTAAAACATGTATGTAATTAATTACATTAAGATAAGTGGACCAAACCCTCTAATTAGTAGGCAGAGATTGTAGGCTGGATAGAAAATGAAAATAATAACAATAAAATCTAACTCTAGATCATTTTCAAGACACATACCTAAAATATCAGAACCAGGAAAGTTGACAAATAAAAGGATATGTAAATAATATAGTTGATTTTGCTACTTCTGTATTGAATAAACTTTAAGGCAAAATACACTGCTAGAGATAAATAGGATCCTTCATAAATGTACATTTAAAAGTGTAAAATAACTTCTGTGTTATGAATTAACACAACCCTCTTACTAAAACTTCAGTAGGACAGTAATAAGAAGGGCTGCTCTTCCTCGTTAATATAGGAGCAAAAGTCATAAACAAAATATTAACAAACAGTCTAGGAATAGGTAAAGAGGACAATACAGTAGGACCAAATTGGGTTTATTTCAGGAATGCAAGGTTAGTTTAAAAATCAGTTTAGAATACCAATTAATATAGTTAACTAGATTAAGATATTAATGGAGAAAAATAATCACATCAGTGGACAATGAAAAATCTTATAACATGCAATATCATTTATGATTTAAAATATTTCTTAGCACATTAGTTGTAAAAATGAAACTACCTGATTGAGATAAAGAGTTTCTATGAAAATGCTACTTAGCAGATGTCATGCTTAATGGTGAAATGTTGAATACTTTCCCTTTAAAATCAGAAGCAATGAAGTTCCTTTTATTACTGTTTCCATTCAGTACTGCACTGGAGAGCCTAGTCAGTGCAATAGGTCAGAAAAAATACTAACATTGAAAATAAAACTCCTTTTCTCACGGGTAACATAATTTTTTTATTAAAAAATACACCAAAAATTGATTAGAATTAATGAGTCCAACAAATTCCCAGATACATAATGCAATATAGAATAATTACAGTCCTATATATCAGCAATAAACAGAAATTTTAAAAACTACAAAGCTCTTAGGAATAAATCTAACAAGACATATGAAAGACCTGTAGAGAGAGAATGATTAAACTTTTTTGAAAAAGTTTAAGATGACCTAATAGATGCAGAGCTAGAATATGTTTGTGGTTTGAAAGTCTGAATGTAGTAAAAATCATAGCATCTCCCAAGTTGATTTCTTGATTCAGTAGGACTTGTGGAAGTTAATAGGTTAATTCTGAAATTTATATGCTACAACAAATGGCCAAAAATAGTCACATATGCTCTTAAAGAAGAACAAGGTGGGAAGAATTGTTCTACCAGTTTCACAACTTCTTTTATAATGAAGACAGTATAATATTGGCGTGGAGATACACAAATACAACAGTGAGACAGCAAAGGTAACCTAGAGCGCACATCAGTGCGCGTATGGCCACTATGTATATAGAGGCCCCAGGGAAAAGTAGAAAGGAAAGTTACCTACAGTCAGTGGTGTTGGGACAAATGGGTAGTAATAGGGAAAAAGTATTGACCCCTGGGTCACACCATACACAAAGTGGATTCTAGTTGAATTAAAGACCTCAAGTAAAAGGCAGACTATAAAATTTTGCATCATCAACTCAGTGGACATGAGTTTGAGGAAACTTTGGGAGATAGTGAAGGACAGGGAAGCCTGGAGTGCTGTAGTCCATAGGGTCACAGAGTCAGACACACCTGAGCAACTGAACACCAATGTAAAGCTTTAAGAAAGTAATGAAGGAGAGTATCTTAAAGATAGGGAAGAATTTCTTAAGACAAAAAAGGCTTAACCAAAAAGATTGACTTAACTACACTAAAAATCGAGTACTTATGGCCATTAAAAGACAGCATAAATAAAGTGAAAAGGAAAGCCATAGAGTGGTAGAAGCTATTTATGCTACATATAACTTATGAAGGACTAGTATCCAAAATACTCCTAGTATCCATATTCATATCAGAATATGAAGCTCAAAATATGACCCAGCAAGTCTACTCCTAGATATATATCAGCAGAAACTCATGTACATGTGCACCAGGAGACATGGAAAGAAATATCCATAGCAGCATGAGTTATTATATTGCAATAATGCAAATTTTCATTAACAATAGAATGAATAAATAAGTGATGTGATACCCATAGGATAGAGTACAATTAGATGATAATGAGCAAACTGGTAAATGTAACAGCATGAATTAATCTCACATGTCTAGTGTTGAGCAAGAGAAACAAGTTGGAAAAAGTCATATGGTATGACTCTATTCTTGAGAAGTTTCAAAAAAAATTGGCAAAACTGAAATATAAGTGACATTTAGGTTAAACTATCAACTAAAAAATCACGGTCACAAAAGGTAGGATAGTGATTACAGAGTCGTGAGTGAGAAAGGCGTACAGGAGTCTTCCAGAGTGCTAAGTAATGCTGTCCCATTGAATCTAGGTCAGGAGTCAGCAAGCTTTTTTGGTGAAGGACTAGCTAATAGTGAGTTTAGGCTTTGCGGGCCATTGGTTTCTGTCACAACTCTGATAGTAGTAGACACAGATAGTACATAAAGGAATGGGCATAGATGTGTTCCAATAAGACTTTATTTATCATAAGATATTCAGCAGAATGGATTGGGCCTGTAGGCTATATTTGCCAACTTCTGTTCTAAGTGATGGTTACATAGGTGTTTGCTTTATGATTATCTATTTTATGCATTTTGGGGGTATGTATGCCATAATTCACAAGAAGAAGGATGCAGACTGATGAAAGAAGTTTAGCTTGGGTATTTAGCTTTAGGGCTATGGAATCAGAAAGCTGGGGTGTGATTTGTGTCTTACTCACAAGGTACTGGGACTTGGGCAACACATATAATATATACCTATAAAATGAGGGTTGTGATAATACCTACCTAATAGACCTTCTCTGAGAATTAGCTGAGTTGGTAAAGTTAGATGCTTAGTAGAGCTCTGAGCACATTGTATATGCTCAAGAATTTTTTTTCCTCTCATATAATAGGGTCTTTAAAGCACATTCAACTACTTTTAACAAGACTACAAAGACATTCTGGTTGCTACTGAGGAAAACTACCTACTCTGAAAGGAATTCATGAAAGAATAGGAAACATACATAATCTCCTCTACACATAACATGGAAAAGTAATAAGTAAACATGGTATGCTGCCTACTATTTCTTGGAAACACTTTTTCCTTAACATACTTTTGGTGCTAAATAGAGGACTTGTAAAAAATATTTTTAACTATGTTCCAAATGTAAATTAAAAGAGGAAAAAAATAGTGTGAAGGAAAAAGTTCATTCCTGATTTCCCAAACTGGAATGACTCTGTTTTACACCTCAGGGAAGTTTTATTAAAGGGATTTAAAAAAAAAAAAAAAGAAAAACCTGATTTTTTTTAACGAAAGGGTAGAAAAAATTTTCACATCCTAATTCCAAGAAACTGTGAGGATGTTACCTTGCTTGGCAAAAGGGACTTTGCAACTGTAATTGAGCTAAGAATCTTGAGGTGGGGAGATTATCCTGGATTCCCTGGGTATTCTCAGTAGAATAAAAGGGTCCTTATTTGAGAAAAAGGGAGGTAGGGGAAGATCAGAGCCAGAGAAAGACTGGGAGATGCTCTAATGATGGCAAAAAGGGCCACAAGCCAAGGAATGTTAACCTCTAGAAGCTGAAAAAGGCAAGAAGTGGATTCTCCCCTACATCCTACAAAGGAAAGGCAGCTGTGCCCTGACCTTAATGTTAGCCCAGTAAGAGCCATTTGAGATTTCTGACCTCCAGAACTCTAACCCAAATTTCTGTTGTTTTAAGCCACTAAATTTGGAGTAATCTGTTATAGAGGCAATTGAAAATTAATAGAACTCTCACATGGATGGAATTGAGCTAGGCTGAACCAGACCAAGCATAACTCCTTAAACTCATCCCATGCACTTATTTGAGGAATTTTTATTGTATAATCTAAAAAGTGCTATTGATAACCTCCTGGGTACCAGGGCTAGTTACAAAGATGAATAAACATGATCCTACTCCCCCAGAGAGCTTAGAGAATAATTATAGAGTACTAGTATTGGGAGACTGTCTCTTACCTTTCTGCGTATCTTATGAGCAGAGTCACAGATTGTCTTTGCTCAAGACTATCTTTTCAAGGATATCTGCCTGTATAATGAACAGCCTGAAAAGATAGTATATGTCTGTAGCACAAAGCGCAGACATGCTTACAGTCTGATACAGAAGACTGAGGCTCCCTAAGCTCAGCGTCCCTCTCTTGGAAGGCAGCCCCCTGAGCGTGCATGTGTCATGTGGCCCCCTTTGAGCCACCATGGGAGAACTGGGACTGGAAAACCAGCCCAAGAAAATGCTGACACTCTGCTGCTGCTATTTCTGTTGAGTCGTAAGTGATCCTCTCTCTCTGATCCAGGGATTTTGTGGCTTCTGTCAGCGTCCATGAAACCTAAGGAAGTTAACCTGTTAGCTTGTAAGTAGTCTCAATCCCTTCACAGTTCTGGACAAACGGTAAAGAGAAGAGTGTACAAGATCTCTGGGATCACCGTGGGTCACAGACTACTAAGACTGTTTCTTCATAATAGAAATGGAAAAGAGAGAGGGAATATGTCTACTAGGCACCAGGTTCTCTGCCAGCACTTTACAAATACTCTCACTGAGTTTTCACACTGCTCTGTAAAGAGAGATGTTCCAACTGCATATGTCAGCTAGGATAACCTGGTTGCTTCTGATTCAGAGCAAATGGACTCACCATATCCCTATTACCTCCCTTATGACATGCCCTTAAGAAAAGTCAGTGTCCCCTAGAAGATTCCAGAACAAGTGGTTCTCAAAGGGGGCTATATTCCCCTGTTCTGGCAATGGGTGAAGACGTTTTTGGTGGTCACAATTTGGGGTATGGGTATTATCAGTGTCTAGAGGCTAGAAGCCAGAGATACTGCTGCATGAAAGTCCTACAATTGATAGGAGCCCATACAACAAAGAATTATCCAGTCCAGAATGTCAATTGTGCTGAGGCTGAGAAGCCCTGCCCTAGAGTATAACCATCTCTGACTTTGATTTCCCGAAATCCACTGATTCTTAACCTTACTTTGGTGTTTATCCAAACTTCCATCCTTCCCTTCCTAAAACAAGATCCCACTTATTCAAAGTTATTGCATGAAGGAGAAAATTTTAAATTTTTGAAGGTATGAGGCAGAAGGTACAAAAATCACATTGTCCAGCAAATGAAACAAGTAGTGTATTACACAGACCTGCTCTTTTTTTTTTTTTTTTTAACATTTTGTTTTGTACTAGGGTATGGCTGATTAACAATGTTGTGACAGTTTCAGGTGAAGAGCAAATGGACTCAAATCTATACCTATAGATGTGTCCAATCTACCCCAAACTCCCCTCCCATCCAGGCTAGCACATAACATTGAGGCCCCATAGTCCCTTGTTGGTTATCCAGTTAAAATATAGCAGTGTGCAGATGTCAATCCAAAACTTCTTAACCATCCGTTCCCCACATCATTCCTGCCCACCACCACCCCCCAACCCATGTCCAGCAGTCATAAGTTCATTTTCTAAATCTGTGAGTCTGTTTTTGTTTTATAAGTAAGCTCATTTGTACATCATTTCTTTTTAGACTCCACATATAAGGGATGTCATATCTCTCCTTCTCTGTCTTAGGCAGGCTTGCCCTGAAAGTCCCTTCAGCCATCACACCAGTGGGGCTGGAACTTTCTCACGGCTCATGTGACCTTATGCAGGCTCCCACCATCTAGACCACTCCATCCTACTGGCTCCATTCCTTGTTTGTGCACTTCTTAGACTACACCCAGAGCTCCAACTTCCTCTCTATTATGCAGAGCAGGTGTTCAGTTCTCACAAGCCTCTGCATCTAAACTCAATTCCAGACCTATCCCAGTGGCTCTCAAGTTGGAGCAAGCCTTAGAGTCACCCAGGGGCCTATGATGTAGCTTGCTGGGTTTTGAGCAAGTAGGTGTGGGTGAGAAGATGGGTTTTTTCCAATTCCCAGATGATGTTTATGCCACTGGTCTGGGAACAACCCTTTTAGAGCCACTGGAAAAAAAAAATCCATACAAAAGAGCCACTGATTTCTGCAGCAATACAAAGGCCCTACAGAAGCCCTCAGATAAAGGTCTTTCTCTTCCTTTGATCTGCCCCCTCTTCAGAAGACAGTGTAGTTTTGTAGAGCACTGCCCAGCCGCCTCAATCAAACACAGAAGAGGAAATTGGGGCTGGAGCTCAGAGAAGTTAAGTAATGAGAAGACTGTGACCCAGAGCCCAGGCTAATTCTGCAAACCCTGTTCAATGGAAAGGAAGCAGCAGAGCCCTCCAATTTGTGCAATGGTATCGAGAAGGCTTGGGGAGTAGAATTCACAAATGTAACTCAGGAATGTATTTAAAAATTTTTCTTGTACCAGCATTGGTGATAAGAACTCACGATCAGTTTTCATTATAAGTAATTCCCTAGGACAAATAAGATAACAATGCCATCAAATGACTGGTACTTGCAAGAAGCTCTGATGTGGTGCTTGGTGACAGAAAGTAGTAGATGTACACATGTCAGTGTTGTGTGCAGGAGGAACATGGCCTGAAATGTCTTAAATCCAAACAAAACCTTTGAGAATTGAGCATAAATGACCTTCAGAATGAAGACAGAACAAATTTCAGGATGTCAGGATGCCATACAGTAGCCTCTTGTACAACATGGGTTTAAACTGCACGGGTCCATTTGTACCCAGATTTTTCCCTAAGTAAATACAGCACCACCCTACCTACAGTTGGTTGAATCCACAGATGCAGAACCATGATACAGAGGAAATGCAGATACTGAGGAACCTTGGGTTGGAAGGGTCCATAATAAATTATAGATATATTTTCAGCAACATGGTACATGGGCACCCCTTTCTTATTCCAGGGTCAGTGGTACATAATTTTCAGAGAAAACAGCCCACCTATGTTCCTTTTATCATTTGGGTCACTGGAATAGTATAGCCTAATCCTGGCTGGGAATTCAGCTTCTAAGATCAAAGATTGGTAACTTAGGACATAATACTTCTTAGAAAGTGCTGCTTTTTACGTTTCCTGATACATTGCTTTGTGTTTATTTCATCTATATTCTGGACAGGTTTCTACATCAAAGCAATCTCATTCAAAATTATGACTGCCAGGACAAAAATCAACTCATGAAAAGTAACTTTCAAATGGGCTGAAGGTAAAACAAACAGCTCAGAGGTGTCTGATTATCATAGAAAATAGGCAATAATTGATAATAGGTATGGTGGTGGCTTCCCACCACCATAGGCTTCCCTGGTGGCTCAGATGGTAAAGTGTCTGCCTACAATGAGGGAGACCTGGGTTTGATTCCTGGAGAAGGAACTGGCAACCCACTCAAGTACTCTTGCCTGGAAAATCCCGTGGATGGAGATCGTGGTAGCTTACAGTCCATGGGGTCGCAAAGAGTCAGACACGACTGAGTGACTTCACTTTCTCTTATGGTAGTGGTGGTGGTGTTTAGTTGCTCAGTCTTGTCCAACCCCGAGACCCCATGGACTGAAGCACATCAGGCTTCCCTGTCCTTCACCATCTCATGAAGTTTGCTCAAACTCATGTCCATTGAGTTGGTGATGCCATCCGACCATCCCATCCTCTGTTACACTCTTCTCCTACCCTCAATCTTTCCCAGCATCAGGGTCTTTTCCAACAAGTTGGCTCTTTGCATCAGGTGGCCAAAGTATTGGAGCTTCAGCATCAGTCCTTCCAATGAATATTCAGGACTGATTTCCTTTAGAGTTGACTGGTTTAATCTCCTTGCAGTCCAAGGGACTCTCAAGAGTCTTCTCTAAGCACCGCAGTTTGAAAGCATCAAATCTTCAGTGTTCAGCCTTCTTTACAGTCAAACTCTCACATCCATACATGACTACTAGAAAAATCCTAGCTTTGACTATCCAGACCTTTGTCAGCAAAGTTGTGTCTGCTTTATAATATGCTGTCTAGGTTTGCTGTAACTTTTCTTCCAAGGAGCAAGTGTCTTTTAATTTCATGGCTGCAGCCATTGTCTGCAGTGACTATGGAGCCCAAGAAAATGAAATGTCACTGTTTCCACTTTTTCCCCATCTATTTCCCATAAAGTGATGGGACCAGATGCCATGATCTTCATTTTTTGAATGTTGAGTTTTAAGCCAGTTTTTTCATTCTCCTCTTTCACTTTCACCAAAAGGCTGTTTAGTTTCTTTTCATTTTCTGCCATTAAGGTGGTGTCATCTGAATATCTGAGGTTGGTGATATTTCTCCTGGAAATCTTGATTCTAGCTTGTGACTCATCCACCCCAGCATTTCATGTGACGTGCTTTGCGTATAAGTTAAATAAGCAGGGTGACAACATACAGCCTTGATGTACTTGTTTCCCAATTTTGAACCAGTCCATGTTCCCTCTCTGGTTCTAACTGTTGCTCCTTGTCCTGCATACAGGTTTCTCAGGAGGCAGGTAAAGTGGTCTGGTATTGCCGTCTCTTTAAGAATTTTCCACAGGTTTTTATGATCCACACAGTCAAAGGCTTCAGTGGGGCAGAAATAGATGTTTTTCTGGAATTCCCTTGCTTTATCTATGATCCAGCAGATGTTGGCAATTTGATCTCCGCTTTCTCTGCCTTTTCTAAATCCAGCTTGTACATCTGGAAGTTCTCGGTTCATGTACTGCTGAAGCCTAACCTGAAGAATTTTGAGCATAATCTTGCTAGCATGTGAGATGAGTGCAATTGTGCAGTAGTTTGAACATTCTTTGGCATTGCCTTTCTTTGGAATTGGAATGAAACTGACCTTTTCAAGTTCTGTGGCCACTGCTGAATTTTCCAGATTTGCTGACATTATTGAGTATAGCACTTTAATAGCATTATCTTTTAAGATTTGAAATAGCTCAGCTGGAATTCCACCAACTCCACTAGCCAGTTTCGTAGTAATGCTTTCTAAGGCCCACTTGACTTCATACTCTAGGATGTCTGGCTCTAGGTGAGTGGCTACACCATAATGGTTATCTGAGTCACTAAAACCTTTTTTCTATAGTTCGTCTATGTTTTCTTGCTACTACTTCTTAATATTTTGCTTCTATTAGGTCCATACCATCTCTGTCCTTTGTTGTTCTCATCTTTGTATAAAATGTCCCCTTGGTATCTCCAGTTTTCTTGAAGAGATCTCTAGTCTTTTCCATTCTATTGTTTTCCTCTATTTCTTTGTATTGTTCACTTAACAAGGCTTTCTTATCTCTCCTTGTGGTTCTCTGAAACACTGCACTCACATGAGTATATTTTTCCTTTTCTCCTTTGCCTTTCACTTCTCTTCTTTCTGAGCTATTTGTAAGGCCTCCTCAGACAACCATTTTGCCTTTTTGCATTTCTTTCTCTTGGACATGGTTTTGGTCACTGCCTCCCGTACAATATTACGAAGCTCCATCTGTAGTTCTTCGGGCACTCTATCAGATCTAATCCCTTGAATCTATTTGTCACTTCCACTGTGCAATCATAAGAGAATTGATTTAGGTCACACCTGAAAGGCCAAGTGGTTTTCCCTACTTCAGTTTAAGTCTGAATTTTGCAATAAGGAGTTCATGATCTGAGCTGCAGTCAGCTGCAGGTCTTGTTTTTGCTGACTCTATAGAGCTTCTCCATCTTCAGCTGCAAAGAATATAATCAATCTGACTTTGGTACTGACCATTTGGTGATGTCCATGTGTAGAGTCTTTTCTTGTGTTATTGGAAGAGGGTGTTTGCTATGACACGTGTATTCTTTGCAAACTCTGTTAGCCTTTGACCTGCTTCATTTTGTACTTCAGGGCCAAACTTGCCTGTTACTCCTTCATAGGGTACTGATTATATTTAGGTTCCTCACATTGGCTCTTAGCCAAAATGCTGAAGATTCCAGTTACAGCTTTAAAAAACCTCAATGGATTTTCCTTCCCAGCATCCAGCTCCAAGCAATTGCTCAGTCGTGTCCGAGTCTTTGTGACCCCATGGACTGTGGCCTGCTAGGCTCCTCTGTCCATGGAATTTTCCAAGCAAGAACACTGGAGTGGGTTGCCATTTCCTACTCCAGGGGATCTTCTCCACCCAAAAACTGAACCTACGTCTTTCATGTCTCCTGCATTGGCAGGTGGATTCTTTACCACAGTGCCATCTAAGGAGACTTATATATATATATATATATATATATGGGTCTTACTCATTGCAGTTTTGTTTAATTTTGTTTTTGGTCTCTATCTTTGCAGCGCCAGCTAGCTACATGTGTGTTTGCCTTTGTATAGGTGTCCTATCAAACTTCTAGTTCTAAAACGGACTCTTGCCCCTCTACCCCACCATGGAAGGTTGCTGAATAATCAGGAGCCTAACTTACTTCTGGTCTCTTCGCCTCTCAGTGGTCTATTTCTTCTCTCAACAAATTTGGTTGAGCACCAAAAAAGGCAAGCTTTTCTCCAAATGCTGAACTACAGCTGTTCCCAGACTCTAGCACCCTACCCGCCTGGTGCCTCCAGCCTGAAAAGCTTGCTGCTTAGTCAACTGTAAGCTGCTTCCACACAAGATCTATGTCTGCTCCATCTGGGTATCCATCAGTTCCTAGGAAAGTGCCTTTGTCACAGTAGTAACTTAATACTGTAGCTGTTTGCTATATAGAGGCATAAAAAGTAAATTGCTTCAGAAAATAAATCAGTTTTGCTACAATCTTTGCAGATTTTTTCTTTGCATGAGGGCAAATCAATCTAGCAAAAATACAAAAATCTCTAGACACTAAATTCTTCTGACCATTAATAGGTGAGTGGGAATAAATTTTCCAACCAACTGGCTTTCAAAATTGAACTGGGAGAGAATAGAAGGGAATACCTGCTCTGGATCATCCAGGATTACTCAGGACAGAGGTGGCAGTTATTGTGGGCACCCAGGGATCAAGAGATAGTGCCCAAGAGGGTCAAAATAAGAGTTGGAAACTTAAAAGAGAAACTTTGCTAATCTCACGACTGAAAACTACTCAGAATTCTTACAAAGAGAAATGTATCTGACCCACGGAATATTTTAAATGTTTGCAAAGAGCCTCTGGCAATAACTATGGAAGTTGCAGTTCATATATCTTGTCCCATTTGGGAGTTGGTGGACAAAGATGAAATGTGGTTTCTTCCCTCATTGCAGGGAAAGAGCCTGCCCTGCAAACATACACTCAAACTGATTTATCGTCAGATTTACAAAAAGTGACCTAGTGGGAAATTCCCTTTTGAGCAATATTAGCTGCTAGAATTCTTGGTTTTGTGAAAGCAAATGTTAGCAAATTCAGAAATATGAGCAAAATTTAAAATGTGAACCACAATTTGAAGGTAAACAAAAATGTGACATCCTTATAAAAAGACCCTGTAATCTTTCCTTATTGACAGCCTATTTGTTAATCATTCATGCAAATATTAATGGAAAACAGATGAAGAATCAATTTTTAAGAACTGATATTTGTTTAAAAAAATGTATAAAGGAACTTCTACTACAGTGACAAAAACTCAACTATAGATCCTGAATCTTTTTAAAATTTGGAGTTGAGTTGGCCTCAGAGCTAAAGTAAAAGTCAAAGTGAAGTCGCTCAGTCATGTCTGACTCTTCATGTCCCATGGACTGTAGCCTACCAGCCTCCTCCATCCATGGAATTTTCCAGACAAGAATACTGGAGTGGGTTGCCATTTCCTTCTCCAGGGCATCTTCCCAACCCAGGGGTTGAACCTGGGTCTCCCGCATTGCAGGCAGATGCTTTACCGTCTGAGCCACCAGGTAGAACTTAGAATTGGATAGGACAAATTTCAGGTAGGACCTGGTCAATTTCCATAGGACTTACTGACTTGACAACTTGGAACTTGGGTGTCTTAGGTTTTATTTTCCTTTTGGAAACTTTTGAGTGTCTTTGACCAGGTTACTTTTATCTCTTAGTGTCTAAAGCAAGAAAGTAAACAACAGAAGGAAAAAGAACATCTACGGTTTTGTAAAAGCACACATGCATGTATATTGCATAATTGCTGACACAGAAGCATGTGGAAATACTTCATCTTGCTTTTATTAAAATGTCTTAGAATAGTTTAAGTAGGGTATCTATTTAGAGAAACAGACTAACTTTTTAAAATTCAAGTTTAATTACTTCATTTCCCTCCTTAAAAAATCTTCTAGAGGTCCCCATTGACTTTGGATTAAAGTTTAAATTCTTGGCATGTTTTACTCTTTATAATCTATTCCTTAGCCTTATCTCCTGGCAACCCCACCCCCACCCCAACCATGGGCCCCTGTTGTCTTTCCTTTCCTGGCATAGAGAGTACCCACTCTGGAAAATCTACCCTGAGTCTCCACATCATGTCAAGTGCCCCTCCTCTAAACTCCCAAAGCACCCTCTGCATAGTTCTGTCTTATCTGATAGTGATCTGTTCACATGTCAGTCTTCCTTCCTAAACTGTGTGCCCTCTAAGGATGTCCACATCATCCCAATAGCACCAGGATGTAGCTCAACACAGCATCAGTTCAATATGATGACTCACTGAACTGAATAGAATTGCATCAGTTAAAACATTTACTGTATGTAGGCATGGTTAAAAGCCACCCAAGTGGAATGGAAGCTGAGATGACTCTCCTGACACAGGGCAAAGGCCCGTCTGTAGACAACATCTCAAAGAGATATACCCCTGTGCTAGAAAAAAGGTGGAAGCAGAGGTGACATGTTCTGTTTTTTCCCTCTGTTTCCTCTCTTGCATCTGGCCCTCTCATTTCTTCTCTTTCCTGCTTATTTTTCCATCCAAACACAAATGCACTCAAAGGCACCCACCACATAAAATGGTCAACTGCCCACCCAGACTCTTTTATATTAATTATATTTATTTATTTTTAATTGATTGATGATTGCTTTGCAATATTGGTTTGACTTCTGCCATATATCAACATGAGTTAGCTATAGGTGTACATATGTCCCCTCCCTCTGGAAACTCCCTCCCACCTCCCATCCTTTCTGACCCCTCTAGCTTATTACAGAGATCCAGTTTGAGTTCTCTGAGTCATACGGCAAATTTCTATTGGCTATCAATTGGCTATGGTAGTGTATAAGCTTTCATGCTACTCTCTGCATTCATCTCACCCTCTCCATTCTCTCCCCTGCTCTTGTCCCTAAGACTGTTCTCTAGGTCTGCATCTGCACTGCAGTCCTGCGAATAGGTTCAACAGTACCATCTTTCTAGATTCCATATATATGCATTAGTATATGATATTTGTTTTTCTCTTTCTGACTTACTTCACTCTATATAATAGGTTCTAGGTTCATCCACCTCACCAGAACTGACTCAACTGTGTTCCTTTTTATGGCTGAGTAGTATTCTGTTGTACATATGTACCACAGCATCTTTATCCATTCATCTGTCAATGGATGTTTAGGTTGTTTTCATGTCCTAGCTATTGCAAATAGTGCTGCAATGAACATCAGGGTACATGTGTTTTTTTCAGTTTTGGTTTCCTCAGGGTATATGCCTAGAAGTGAGATTGTTGGGTCATATGGTGGTTTTATTCCTAATTTTTAAAGGAATCTCCATACTGTCTTCTATAGTGGCTGTATCAATTTACTTTCCCACCACCAGCACAAGAGCATTCCCTTTTCTCCACACCCTCTCCAGCACTTGTTTGTGGAATTTTTGATGATGGCCTTTCTGATTGTAGTTTTGATTTGCATTTCTCTAATAATGAGTGATGTTGAGCATCTCTTCATGTGTTTATTAGCCATCTATATGTCTTCTTTGAAGTAACGTCTGTTTAGGTCTTTTGCCCACTGTTTGATTGAGTTGCTTTTCTGGTATTGAATTGTATGAGCTGCTTGTACATTTTGGAAATTAATTCTTTGTCAGTTGTTTCATTTGCTATTATTTTCTCCCATTCTGAGTGTTGCCTCTTCACCTTGTTTATAGTTTCCTTTGCTGTGCAAAAGCTTTTATGTTTAATTAGGTCTCACTTGTTTATTTTTACTTACATTACTCTAGGAGGTGGGTCATGAAGGATCTTGCTGTGATTTATGTAAGAGAGTGTTCTGCCTATGTTTTCCTCTAAGAGTTTTATAGTTTTTGGTCTTCCATTTAGGTCTTTGATCCATTTTGAGTTTATCTTTGTATATGGTATTGGAAGCTGTTACAATTTCATTCTTTTACATGTAGTTGTCCAGTTCTCCCAGCACCACTAATTGAAGAGACTATCTTTTTCCTATTGTATATTCCTGCTTACTTTATCAAAAATAAGGTACTCATAAGAGCATGGGTTTATCTCTGGACTTTCTGTCTTGTTCCATTCGTCTATCCTTGTGTTTTTGTGCCAGTACCATACTGTCTTGATGACTGTAGCTTTGTAGTATAGTCTGAAATCAGGTAAGTTGATTCCTCCAGTTCCATTCTTCTTCCTCAAGATTGCTTTGGCTATTCAGGGTCTTCTGTGTTTCCATATGAGTTGTGAGATTTTTTTGTTATAGTTCTGTGAAAAACACCATTGGTAATTTGATACGGATTGCATTGAATCTGTAGATGCATTTGGTAGTATAGTCATTTTCACAATATGATTCTTACAACCCAGGAGCATGGGCTATCCCTCCATTTATGTCATCTATGATTTCTTTCATTGGTATCTTGTAGTTTTCTGTATATAGCTCTTCTGTCTCCTTAGGTAGGTTTATTCCTAGGTAATTTATTATTTTTGTAGAAGTGGTAACTGTGATTGATTCTTTAATTTCTCTTTCTGATTTTTCATTGTTAGTATATTTGATTTTGTATCCTGCAACTTTAGTAAATTCCCTGATCAGCTCTAGTAATTTTCTGATAATATCTTAGGGTTTTCTATGTAAAGTATCATGCAAATAGGGAGAGTTTTACTTCTTCCTTTCCAATCTGGATTCCTCTTATTTCTTTTTCTTCTCTGATTGCTGTAGCTAAGACTTCAAAAACTATGTTGAGTAATACTGGCATGTGAGTGGACACTCTGGTCTTGTTCCTGATCTTAGAAGGACAGACTAACTCTTGACTGGGGTATGAGAAAGGTTGAGACTGACTGGCTTTTATGGAGAGCTAGCATAAAGTAGGGAACACAGATTTAAATGACTTCAAGAGCCCAGCATCCATTGTAACTATGTGAAAAGCATTCAAACCAAAAATAAAAATAAAAAAAAGCTGTAACAAAAACCTTACTGACCACTGAACCATGGTTGACTGATATTTCACTGACTGGTTTTCTAGTTTGGGATCTCTGGCCTAGACTCTTGGTGAAAACTTTAATAGTAGTCCCAGGAATCAATGGCCTGGAACTCAAATCACAAATGCAAAGTATTTAGAGGAAGAATGTATTAAAAGAAAAAACATGGGGCCCCAGCATAATCACTATTGGAAGAATGTGCCTCCTAAATACAAAATGACTTTAGATAAAGCTGGTGACTCAATGTACACAGACATACAACACTTCAGAGGTCAAGACCTGCAGACGTTCATGTTTGTAAGTCCAAACATGCTCAGTCTATTTCATATGTTCTTGGTTCTCTATTTGTTTACCATCCATAAGCTACATGTGGGCCAGATACTGGGATGGAGCAATGAATAGATGTGGTTGGGGTTTTTTTGTTTTTGATTTTTTGATTTTGTATTTTTGAGAGTTTAACTTCTTTCTTTCCATGTTTTTGATTTTTTAAAAAAAAACTTTAAACTTTTTATTTTGTATTGGGGTTTGATTCCTGAGTTGGGAAAATCCCCTGGAGAAGGGGGATTTTCTGGAGAAGGAAATGGCAACCCACACCAGTATTCTAGCCTGGAGAATTCCATGGACAGAGGAGCCTCATGGGCTACAGTCCATGGGGTCGCAGAGTTGGGGTGAGTGACTGAGTACAGTACTGAGTGACTAACACTATAGCTGATTAACAATGTTGTGGTAGTTTCAGGTAAATAGTGAAGGGACTCAGCCATACATATACAGGATCCATTCTACCCCAAACCTGCCTCCCATCCAGGCTGACACATAACATTGAGTAGAGTTCTATGTGCTATACAGTAGGTCCTTGTTGGTTATCCATTTTGAATTTAGCTGTGTGTATGTCATGCTCCCAAAGTCCCTAACTATCCCTTCCCCCTGACAACCATAAATTTGTTTTCTAAATCTGTGAGCCTTTCTCTGTTTTGCAAGTTCATCTATATCATTTCTTTTTAGATTCCACATATAAGGGATGTCATTTGATATTTCTCCTTCTCTGCCTGACTTACTTCAGTCAGTATGATACTATCTAGGTCCATACATGTTGCTGCAAATGGCATAATTTCATTCTTTTTCATGTGTTCTTTTTCAAAGTAATATTCCATTGTATATATGTACCACATCTTTATTCATTCCTCTGTCAGTGGACATTTAGGTTGCTTCCATGTTTTGGCTGATGTAAGAGAGGTGGGTTCAATCCCTGAGTCAGGAAGGTTCCATGAGAAGGAAAGACAACCTACTCTAGTATTCTTGCCTGGGAAATCCCATCAGGGTTCAGCCCATAGGGTCACAAAGAGATGAACACAACTGAAGTTACTTAGCTTGCATGTGTGCATGTCTTGGCTATTGTAAACAGTGCTGCAGTGACTATTGGGGCACATGTGTCTTTTTGGATCATGTTTTTCCCAGATACATGCCCAGAAGTGGGATTGCAGGGTCATTTGTTAGCTGAAATAAGATCATTCCTTAACTCCATACACAAAAATAAACTCAAAATGGATTAAAGACCAAAATGTGAGAGCCGACACTATTAAACTCCTAGAGGAAAACATAGGTGGAACACTCACTGACATAAATCACAGCAACATCTTTTTTGATTCATCTCCCAGAATAATGGAAATAAAAACAAAAATAAACAAATGGGACCTACTTAAACTCAAAAGCTTCTGCACAGCAAAGGGAACAATAAACAAAATGAAAAGACAACCCACAGACGGGGAGAAAATACTTGCAAATGATGTGACAGATAAGGGATTAGTCTCCAAAATTTCTAAACAGTTTATGATGCTTAACAGCATCAAAACAAACAACCCACTCAAAAATGGGCAGACCTGAGTAGACATTTCTCCAAAGAGGACATACAGATGGCCAACAGGCAGATGAAAAGATGTTCAACATTGCTAGTTATTAGAGAAATGCAAATCAAAACTATAATGAGACATCACTTCATACCCATCAGAATGACCATGATCAAAAAATCCACAAATGCTGGAGAGGATGTGGAGAGAAGGGAACCCCTCTACAGTGTTGGTGGGAAGGTAAATTTGTCCAGCCACTACGGAGAACAGTGTGGATGATCCTTAAAAACAGACATGATTGTTATTCTCAAGGACTTACACGTTAGCAGAGGAAGGCATTCAGTCATTTCTATTAAAAGTGAACTGAAATATCACAAGGAGTAGTGGGGTCTGCAGAAGAGAGTGGCCATTCCTATCTGAGGACGTCAAGACAAGTCTCCTCAAAGGGATAACCATTGAGTTGCATTTTTCCAGATGAATGAAGTGGTGTTTCCTGGGGAGATGGGGCCACAGAGAGAAGCTTGAACACAACCCCTGAATCATGACAGTGCCTTGGAAACCATCGTCATTGTTGTTCAGTCACTAGTTGTGTCAGAGTCTTTGCGACCCCAGAGACTGCAGCATGCCAGGCTTCCCTGTCCTTTACTGTCTTCTGGAGTTTGCTCAGATTCATGTCCATTGAGCCAGGGATGCCATCCAATCATCTTATCTTGTTCTGCAGGGCTTAAGAGAGAAAAATAAAGACTAGGAAAGCAGGCAGAATCCATATTATGGAGGCCTTAGAGGTCTGGCTAAGAATTTTGAACTCTAATCTGGAAGAAAAAAAAAAGAGTATTTGAGGGTGTGGCAGGAAGATTTATTGTAATTATTAATTTATATTTTCCATGTACCTTCCTTCTGTCAGGAAGGTATGTGAGTGCGTACTTAGTCACTTCAGTCGTGTCCGACTCTCTGTGACCCCATGGACCAAGGCCCACCAGGCTCCTCTGTCCATAGGATTCTCCAGGCAAGAATACTGGAGTAGGTTGCCGTTTCCTTCCCCAGTGCGTGAAAGTGAAGTCGCTCAGCCGTGTCCGACTCTCTGCGACCCCATGGACTGTGGCCTACCAGGCTCCTCCATCCATGGGATTTTCCAGGCAAGAGTACTTGGGTGGGTTGCCATTTCCTAGCCTGAGCTTTTCTCTTCCCTCACCCTAGGGTGTTGGCAGTGCCCAAATGAGAAAGTATTGGAAGAAGAACATTCTTTCTTTTGTGCTCAAAGTCTCATATTTTAGAGGAGATTATGTTCAACATCCTGGCTGGGGAGGGGAAAGAGGAGAGGATCTGGGAAAGAAAGGCTGAGGAAGGAGAGAGAGATTCACTCTGTCTGGGAGAAAATAGAGATTGTCACCTCCCCAGAAGTCAGAGACACGAACCCGATGACCTGGATGTCAGGAACTCAGAGAGGTGCCTTAGAGAAACCAAACCTAGGCACTGTTGCCCTCTCCTAAACAAGTAGCTCAGTAGCACAACAACTGGAGAGGCCCATATTTCAGGGCCCATGTTGATTTGGAGAATGGGGCTATGGGTGGCAACTGTGACAGACTGAATGTTGGAAGCCATCCATTTTTCTGGGCACCATGGTTCCTGGAAACTAGCTTCCTGTTTTCATGGACTACTCTAAGGAAAGAGAAGGACCTCCACTGAGTGCTGTGTGACTGAATTTCCTGCTAGCTATAGAAACAGGGGCTTAGAATTAGATTTAATTGGATTTTTAAAAATATGACATTCGTCAAACACTCAAATCTGCAAAGTAAAATTTACATATACACCATGAAAAATTTTACAAAGGAAATAAATAACATGCCCAGACTGGTGTTAAAGGAAGGATAATGTTTGAGAAAATTTCTGACATTGATGAACTTTATTGCAAGTGGGGAATCCGATCTTTCCAGAAAGTAGTAAAAGGGGACAAGGGACCAGAGAGAGGGTGCACAAGGGAGACAGAATATGAGTCTTCTAGAAATATAAGCCTCACCTCCCACCCCAGAGAGGAGGAGCATATCCTGACATCTGTGCCAGTGGATGTACTGTTAACACGTCTGGAAATGATAATGTGATGAAGACTGCCCAATTCAGTCTTGAAGATATCTGTGTCAGTGAAATATATTTTTTAATGTTAGCCACAGGGTACAAACTTTCAGTAATAGGATGAATAAGTTCTGGGGATCTAACGTACAGAATAATGGCTTGATAATACTGTGATGTACACTTGAAATTTGCTATGAGAGTAGACCATAACTCTTCTCATCACACACACACGTGCTAGCAGTGTGAGGTGATAGATGTGTTAATTAATTTGATTGTGGCCACTATTTCACAATGTATATGCATTTTATACCATCACACTGTTGTTGCTGTTCAGTTGCTGAGTCATGTCGACTCTTTGTGACCCCTTGGACTGCAGTACACCAGGCTTCCCTGTCCATCATTATCTCCTGGAGTTTGCTCAAATTCATGTCTGTTGAGTTGATGATGCTATCTAACCATCTCATTCTCTGGCTCCCCCTTCTCCTTTTGCCTTCAATCTTCCCCAGCATCAATTGTACACCCTAAATATATACAATTTTTGCCGATCATACCTCATTAACAATACCTCAGTAAACCGATTTTTGTTTATTATACCTTATAAAACAAAAACAAAAAAGTTTTTAATAAAACTTAATAATTTTTTTATCTTAGAAATACATGTAAAATATACAAAATAAGTTTTTGTTGTCAAATATGTATTTCAAAGTCTCACATGTGATCATAGGTCTGAAAAAAGAACCTCAGCATTATTGTGTCCAAGTTCATTCCTTCAGGCATAAAGTATTGCTGTTCCTATTTAAAAGATAAAAATCTAAAATCTCAAAGAGATGAAGTTCATTAAAGTATTTATTCGGTGTACATGACCTTAGCACCACTGTATCCCAGACATGATATCAAGAATGACCTTGGAGAAGCTGAGTGATGGGAAACAAATACATAAGTAAAAGTTGATAATACACATCTTGATAAGTGGTGCACACTTGTACATTTTTCTTTGGAATATCTGCCACTGACAGTGACCCATTTTCTCAGAAAACTCTCCTCCCTCTCTCTCCCCTCAGTACTGACCTCTGGCAGATGTGTTTTGCAATTTAATTCAACAGTCTGGTTTTAATTAATTGTATCTGTTGTGGCCACTGGACTAAAGAGGGTACAATTAAGTTCCCTTTTCAGGGAATTTAGAATGGGCTTGAGTAATGGTTTCTTAGTCTGAGTTTGTCTCACAGGTCAAAGACAGTTTTAGTGGATTATGTATTTTGATGAATTTCATCAAAACTTTCTAAATTATTCACATAAAGTTCAGAATAACTTATCTTTTTATATCTGCAGCATCTATAGTGGTAGCCTCTTTCATTCCTGAAATTGATTATTTGTGCTTTTGTGCCCCCCCCAGATTAGTCTTGCAGTATTACAAAAGGTTTGTGAATTATATTAGCTTTTCAATAACCAATACTTGACTTTGTTAGTCCTCTCTATTTTATGCTTGTTTCTGTTTCATTAAATTTTGCTCTTTATGATTTTCTTTCTTCTACTGTCTTTAATTGTATGGTTCTTTCTCCAAATATCTTGAGATGAATGCTTTGCTCATTAATTTTTAACCTATTTTCCTCTCTAATTAAAATATTCACATCTATACATTTCTAACTACTGTTGAAATTGCATCCCATATGGTTGGAAATTTTGCTACAGCTAAGCTGAAAATCTTCCAAATTTACATTATGATTTCTGCTTTGAAATCATATATGGGCTTTTGAGAAGGGTATTTCTTCATTTCCAAATATAAAGGAAAATTTCTAGGCATCTTTTTGTTATTGACTACTGGTTTTACTGCACCATGGTCAGATAGCAGAATTTCAATCCTTTGAGATATGTATAGTGTTGTCCAGGATGTGACCAATTTTTGTGAATGTTTCATGTTTGCTTGGAATAATTGTATCTTCCGCAATTCTGGAGCACAGCATTCTATTTTTGTTGCTGTTCAGTCACTCAGTTTTGTCCTATTCTTTGCAACCCCATGAGCTGCAGCACACCAGGCTTCCTCGTTCTTCACTCTCTCTCTGATTATCTATTAAATAAAATTTGTTCATGTTTAAATCTTCTATGAGAGCTTTGTTTTTTGGCTTTTGTGTTTTGTTAGTTCTTTTTTGTAATTTTATTTTTGGCCTTGCTTCGTTTTTGTTGCTGTGTGGGATTTTCTCTGGGTGTGGCGAACAAAAGCTGCTCTCTAGTCATGGTTTGCAGATTTTTCATTGCACTGGCTCCTCATTGTGATTACTTCTCTTACTGCAGAGCATTGGCCCTAGAGCATGCGGGCTTCAGTAGTTGTGGCACATGGGCTCAGTAGTTGCAGCTCTGCGGCTCTAGAGAATGGGCTCAATCGTTGTGGTGCATTGAGATTAGTTGCTCCACGGCATGTGGGATCTTCCAGATCCAGGATTGACCCCATACCTCCTGTATTGGTAGGCAGAAATTTTTTTAACAACTGAGCCACCAGGGAAGCCCTCTATTTCATTAGTTCTTAACAGAGTGTGTTAATATCTCCCAACATGATTGCAGATTTGCTTATCTCTTCTTAGAATTTTTCTTTTTTCTTTTTTACATTTTGGTTTACATATATTTGGTTTACATATATTTACATATATTTGGTTTACATATATTTGAGGCTATATTATTATGGACATACAGTTTTGAAGTGTGTTGTATCTTCTTGGTAAATTTAACTTGTAATAAACTGCTTGGCTGACATAGTTTTTTAAGCCTTTAAGTTTATTTTGTCTGACGTTAATATACATATACACTTCTGTCTCTTGTTAGAATGATACATCTTTTTCTGCTCTTTAACGTTTTAACCTTTTGATGCCCAAAACTCTGTACGCTGGTACAGGATAAAAGCTTGGAGACATGGTGTGGGTGAAGTAGAAAAGAATAGCTTTATTGCTTTGCCAAGCCAAGAGGGACACGGCATGCTCCTACCTCTCAAAAAGTCTTGTGTGCCAACTGGGAAGGATTGGATGAGAGGTTTGATTAACACTTCACACTTTATAGCAACAGTTCAAGGGTGGGGTTGCTGATAAGATTAATGTGTGTGTAGGGGCTGCATTCCTTTTACCTGGCCTTAGGTGATCTTCAGATGAGCTTCTCTGGATTTCAAGGCCATCAAAGTGTGTCCTCCTCTCTGGAATGAGGATTGCTTCATCTCCCATATATTGAGGGTTTCAGTTCTGTAAAGAGCTTGAAAGATGTTGTTAGCTGTATCCCTTGAGGCTGCATCAGGACCCTGTCCCAAGCTACACTGTTGTTTCTTGGCTGCTCCTCCCTTGCCTCTGCCTCTCCTCCGTTTCCTGACTAGCAGCTGTTCAATTCTGCCCTTTGGAACTCAGGGGAGGTCATGGAGGCTGGAGGCTGTTCCCTACAAACTAAAAATGAGGGACATAGAAAGGCTTCCATGCCCAGGAGGCCCACAGGGTCCCACTTCATGTCACTATCCATATTCTTTTATTTTATGTGACTCATAAATAATATGTTGTTAGGTTTTTTATCCAGTATGTTGATCTTTATCTTTTAACTAGACCACGGTGGTTCATTTATAATTAATCATTTGTATGTTTGGGTTATTATTTACTATCATATTTTGTGTTATCTCTTTGGTTTTGTTTCTTTTTTGACCCCATGCCTGTTTTCTTTTGCATTGATTAAGCATTTTTTCTTATTTCCTTTTTTTCCCTATATTTGTTCAAAAGTTATATATTCTGTTTAAATTCACTAATGGTTACCTCTCCTGGAGGAGGGCATGGCAGTCCACTCCAGTATTTTTGCCTGGACAATCCCATGTACAGAGGAGCCTGGTGGGCTACAGTCCATGGGGTCCCAAAGAGTCGGACATGACTGAAGTGATTTAGAACACACTCAATGGTTAACCTACAAATTACAAAACACATTTTTTACATCTATACTTAATACATTCAGCATCTGCCTTACAAGTTTTTAGACCTTATTAACTCAAATAAACTGCCACCATCCTGTAACTTAAATATCATTTATAGTCAATATCTATTTATATTTCCTACATATTAGTGTTTTCTCTTCTTCCCTTCTTACACCTCAAACCTTCCATTACAGATCACTTTATCACTTCTTTTCAACCCAAAGAACATTCTTTAAAATGTCCTTTAGTGAAGGTCTGGTAATGGTACACTTTCTCAGGCCTTGTTTCTTGAAAATACTGTATTTCATGTCACTATTGAAAGTTATTTTGGATTAGATGGAAGTTCTGGGTTGGACAGGGCTTCCCTGGTGGCTCAGACGGTAAAGAATTTGCCTACAATGCAGGAGACCTGGGTTCAATTCCTGGGCCAGGAAGATCCTCTGGAGAAGGGAATAGCACCTCCATTATTCTTGCCTGGAGAATTCCATGGACAGAGGACCCTGAAGGGTTACAGTCCATGGGGTCACAAAGAGTCAGACATGACAGTGACTAACACTTTTCACTTTCTGGGTTGAACGTTATTATTTCTCAGCACCTTAAAGATACCATTCCAGTATATTCTAGCTTTCAATTTTACCACTGAGATGTTAGCTTTCAACCTGTTATTCGGACAATATATCACTTTTTCTCAAAGTTTTCAGACTTTGTCTGTATTGTCTTACAGTTTTTCTATGCCATGTCATTGTGTAGATTTCTTTCAGTGTATCCTGCTTGAGGTTCATTGGAATTCTTAGGAAAAAAAAATTTATGGGTCAGGCACTGCATCTGTTGTCAAAACTATCTTGTTATTATACTTTTAAATATTGCCACTACCAGATTCTCTTTTTCCTTTCCTCCATGAAATCTAATTAGAACTATAAATTTTAGACCTTCTTTTTTTCCTTCAAGTCTTTTAAGCTCACTTTTATTTTCCATTTCACAGTCTTTTATGGATTGTGGGTAATTTTTGAGGCTTCAAACCATTAACTCTTCAGCTAAATTAATTTTCTGTTAAACTTGAATTTTAAAATTAAAAGTATTATTTTTTGGCTTTGTTTCTTGATTTAAAAAAAAAATCTGCTTGTTCCCTATAGACAATTTCAAGTTTGTCTTTTATAATGTAAACACAGTACCTGTAGTTATGTAGCTTCTATGTCTGATAATGCCAGCATTTGAAATATTTGAGTCTTTTGCTGTCTTTTGTTGATGTTCTTTGTGTTTGTGAAGCACTACTTCATGTTCTTGAAACATTTGTGTTTTTTGTGTACTTTCCTTGGAAAAATTGAGGATTGTGATAAAGGTTCATTCCCCTGGACAGAATTTGCTGTTTCTCTGCCATGAACCCATGAGTACTACAGCCTGAGTTCTTTTAATAATATGTTTTTTTAAAAAGTTAATCATTTGTGTTTGTTTTTGAACTACTTGGGTGATTTGAATTTGGGCCGCAAATCCATATCTGATTGTATATTTGCCTGCTCTTCTTTTAAAAGTACAGGCATCTGGGGGTGTTCTAGTCTTATGAGAGATTATGTATTGGATTCCCTCCTTTGGGGAGGTCTGGGCTTTCTTTTCTATCCCTTATGCATATGATCCCATGAATACTTAGACTCAAGTTTATCAGGTTTAATAAATGCCTTCAAGGCAAAAGCAACTTCTGTGTTCCTCTTGCATCTTTGGCTTTCTACGTTCACTTGGATTTTGCACTGATAAAAATCTCTTTATCTTTTGCCCCTCTATTTTCCTCTTAGATACTTTTAAAAGGTATTTTCTATCTTTTATCATTTATTTCAGTTCTCAACATTAGAAGGGTTTGTCCAGATACTAAGCTAAATGTGTATCAAAAAGAGAAGTCCACTTTACTTTTGAATGGTCATTTAATGTTAATCCTTAAAAGTAGTTTTTTATTTTTCTTTTTTAAAAAATTTTATTTATTTATTTTACTTGGAGCATAATTACTTTACAATATTGTGATGGTTTTTGCCATACATCAATATGAATCAGTCATAGATATACAAGTGTCCCCTCCATCTGAACCCCCACTCCCACCTCCCTCCCTACCCCATCCCTCTAGCTTGTCCCAGAACACTAGCTTTGGGTGCCCTGTGTCCTACATCAAATTTGCATGGGTTATCTATTTCACATATGGTAAAGTTTATGTTTCAACGCTATTCTCCCAAATCATCCCACCCTCTTCTTCCCCTGAGTCCAAAGTCTGTTTTTTGTGTCTGTGTCTTTTTTGCTGTCCTGTATATATGATCCACAGTACCATCTTTCTAGATTCTGTATATATGCATAAATATGTGATATTTTTCTTTCTCTTTCTAACTGACTTCACTCTGTATAATAGGGTCTAGGTTCATCCACCTCATTAGAACTGACTCAAATGTATTCCTTTTTATAGCTGAGTAATATTCCATTGTGTATATGTACCACAAATTCTTTATCCATTCATCTGCCAATGGACATCTAGGTTGCTTCCATGTCTGAGCTATTATGAATAGTGCAGTAATGAACAACACTAATGTAGTGTAAAAGGTACATGTGTCTTTTTCAATTCTGGTTTCCTCAGGGTATATACACAGTAGCGGGACTTCGGGGTCATATGATAGTTTTACTACTGGTCTTTTAAGGAAATTCCATACTGTTCTCCATAGTGATTGTATTAGTTTGCATTCCTACCAACAGTGCAAGAGGGTTCCCTTTTCTCCATATCCTCTCCAGCATTTATTGTTTGTAGACTTTTGATGATGGCCATGCCGACTGGTGTGAGATGATACCTCATTGTGGTTTTGATTTGCATTTCTCTAATAATAAGTGATGTTGAGCATCTTTTCATGTGTTTATTAGCCATCTGTATGTCTTCTTTGGAGAAATATCTGTTTAGGTCTTCTGCCCACTTTTTGATTGGTTTACACCTTTTTCTGGTATTGAGCTGCATGAGCTGCTTGTATACTTTAGAGATTAATTCTTTTTCAGTTGTTTCATTTGCTATTATTTTCTCCCATTTTAAGGGCTATCTTTTCACCTTGCTTATAGTTTCCTTCATTGTGCAAAAGCTTTTAAGTTTAATTAGGTCCCATTTGTTTATTTTTGTTTTTATTTCCATTACTTGGGGAGGTGGATCATAGAGGATCTTGCTGTGATTTATGTCAGAGAGTGTTCTGCCTATGTTTTCCTCTATGAGTTTTATAGTTTCTGGTCTTATGTTTAGCTCTTTAATCCTTTTTGAGTTTATTTTTGTGGATGGTTAGAAAGTGTTCTAATTTCATTCTTTTACATGCAATTGACCAGTTTTCCCAGCAGCACTCATTGAAGAGACTGTCTTTTCTCCTTTGTATATTTTTACCTCCTTTGTCAAAGATAAGGTGTCCATAGGTGTCTGAATTTATCTCTGGGTTTTCTGTTTTGTTCCATTGATCTGTATTTCTGTTTTTGTGCCAGTACCATACTGTCTTGGGCTTTCTTTGTGGCTCAGCTGGTAAAGAATCCACCTACAGTGTGGGAGACTTGGGTTCGATCCCTGGGTTTGGAAGATCCCCTGGAGAAGAAACAGGTTACCCAGTCCAGTATTCTGGCCTGGAGAATTTCATGGACTGTGTAGTCAATGGGGTCACAAAGAGTTGGACACGACAGAGCAACTTCCATACACATACTGTCTTGATGACTGTAACTTTGTAGTATAGTGTGAAGTCAGGAAAGCTGATTCCTTCAGTTCCACTCTTCTTTCTCAAGATTGCTTTGGCTATTTAGGCTTTTTTGTGTTTCCATACAAATTGTGAAATTATTTGTTCTAGATCTGTGAAAATTATCATTGGTAGTTTGATAGAGATTGCATTGAGTCTATAGATTGCTTTGGGTAGTATAGTCATCTTCACTATATTGATTCTTCAAATCCAAGAACATGGTATATCTCTCCATCTGTTGATGTTGTCTTTGGTTTCTTTCATCAGTGTTTTATAGTTTTCTGTATACAGGTTTTTTGTCTCTTTAGATAAATTTATTCCTAAGTATTTTATTCTTTTTGTTGCAATGTTGAATGGAACTGTTTCCTTAATTTCTCTTTCTGACTTTTCATAGTGTTTAAGAATGCAAGGGATTTCTGTGTATTAACTGTATATCCTGTGACTCTACTATATTCATTGATTAGCACCAGTAAATTCTGGTGGCATCTTTAGGTTTTTATATAGAGAGAATCATGTAATCTGCAAACAGTGAGAGTTTCACTTCTTCTTTTCCAATCTGAATTACTTTTATTTATTTTTCTTCTCTGATTGTTGTGGCTAGAACTTCCCAAACTATGTTGAATAGTATTGGTGAGAGTGGGCACCCTTGTCTTTTTCCTGAATTTAGAGAAAATGTTTTCAGTTTTTCACCATTGAGGATAATGTTTGCTGTGGGTTTCTTATATATATGGCTTTTATTCTATTGAGTTATGTTCCTTCTGTGCCTTCTTTCTGGGGAGTTTTATCAAAAACAGGTATTGAATTTTGTCAAGGGCTTTCTCTGCATCTACTGAAATAATCATATATGGTTTTCATCTTTCAATTTGTTAATATGGTGTATCACTTTGATTGATTTGTAAATATTGATGAATCCTTGCCTCCCTGGGACAAAGCCCACTTGATCATGATGTATGATGTTTTTAACATGTTGTTGGATTCTGTTCCCTAGAATTTTGTTGAGGATTTTTGCATTTATACTAGTCAGTGGTATTGACCTATAATCTTTTTTTGCAGCATTTTTGTCTGGTTTCGGTATCAGGGTTATGGTGACCTCATAGAATGAGTCTGAGAGTTTTCCTTCCTCTGCAATTTTCTAGAAGAGTTTGAACAGGATAGGTGCTAGCTCTTCTCTAAGTTTTTGGTATGGTTCACCTGTGAAGCCATCTGGTCCTGGGCTTTTGTTTGTTGGAAGATCTTTTTTTTTTTTTGACAAGCTGATTAGTTTAGAACATAAATCAGGGATTGACTTGCAAGTTTTCATTGTACATGTTCATATGGAGACAAAAAGCAGCTGCTCCAATTTATTGATTCTCTTTTGAAATTATTTTTTGTATGTTGTTGTTGTTTAGTTGCTAAGTCATGTCCAACTCTTTTGAAACCCCAAGGAGCCCACCAGGAATCTCTGTCCCTGGGATTTCCCAGGCAAGAATACTGGAGTGGGTTGCCATTTCCTTCTCCATGCTGGAAGATTTTTGATTATAGTTTTGATTTTTGTGCTTGTGATTGGTGTGTTTATGTTTTCTATTTCTTCATATTTTCTATTTCTTCCTGGTTCAGGTTTGGAAGGTTATACTTTTGTAAGACTTTGTCCATTTCTTCCAAGTTGTTCATTTTATTGGCATATGGTTGCTCATAGTAGTCTCTTATGATCCTTTGTATTTCTGTGTTGTCTGTTGTAGCTTCTCCTTTTTCATTTCTAATTTTATTGATTTGAGTCATCTCCCTTTTTTCTTGATGAGTCTGGCTACAGTTTGTCTATTTTGTTTATCTTCTCAAGCTAGCTTTTAGTTTTATTGATCTCTGCTATAGTCTCCTTCATTTCATTTTCATTTATTTCTGCTCTGATCTTTGCAATTTCTTTCCTTCTACTAATTTTGGTATTTTTTGGTTCTTCTTCTAGTTGCTTTAGGTGTAAGGTTAGGTTGTATATTTGATGTCTCTCTTGTATCTTGAGGTAGGCCTGTATTGTGATGAACTTCTCTCTTAGCACTGCTTTTACTGAATCTCATAGGTTTTGGGTTGTCATGTTTTCATTGTAACTTGTTTCTATGCATATTTTTATTTCCTTTTGAATTTTTTCAGTGATTTGTTGGTTATTCAGAAACGTGTTGTTTAACCTTCATGTGTTTGTGTTTTTAAAATTTTTTTCCCTATTGTTGATATCTAATCTTATAGCATTGTGATCAGAAAAGACGTTTGAAATGATTTCAGTTTCTTAAAATTTACCAGGGCTTAATTTGTGGCCCAGGATGTGATCTGTCCTGGAGAATGTTCCATGTGCACTTGAGAAAAAGGTGAAATCCATTGTTTTGGGGTGAAATGCCCTATAGATATTAATTAGGTTCAGCTGGTCCAATGTATTGTTTAAAGCTTGTGTTTCCTCATTAAATTTTTTCTGGATGATCTGTCCATTGCTGTGACTGGAGCATTAAAGTCCCCTACCATTATTGTGTTACTGTTGATTTTCCCTTTAATAGTTGCTGGTATTTACCTTTGTATTGAGGTGCATCTATGTCAGATGCATATATATTAGTAATTGTCATGTCTTCTTCTTGGATCGATCCCTTGATCATTACATAATGTCCTTCTTTGTCTCTTATAATGGTCTTTATTTTAAAGTCCATTTTATCTGATATGAGTATTGCTACTCCCACTTTCTTTTGATCTCCATTTGTATGAAAATTTTTTTCCACCCACTCACTTTCAGTCTGTATGTGTCCCTAGGTTTGAGGTGGGTCTTTTGTAGACAGCATGTTTAGGGGTCTTGTTTGTGTATCCACTGGGCCAGTTTATGTCCTTTGGTTGGAGCATTTAACCCACTTATGTTTAAGTTTATTATTGATAAGTATGATCCTGTTACCATTTACTTTATTGTTTTGGATTTGTTTTTATAGGGCTTTTCTGCATTTCCTGTCTAGAGAAGGTCCTTTAGCATTTGTTGAAGAGCTGTTTAGTGCTGAAATCTCTTAGTTTTTGCTTATCTGTAAAGCTTTTGATTCCTCCTTCAAATCAGAATGAGATACTTGCTGGGTAGAATAATCTTGGTTGTAGATTTTCCCCTCACATCACTTTTAAGTATATCCTGCTTTTCCCTTCTGGCCTGCAGAGTTTCTTTTTAAAGGTCAGTTATTAGCCTTATGGGGATACCCTTGTAAGTTATTTGTTGCTTTTCACTTGCTGCTTTTAATATATGTTGTGTTTAATTTTTGTTAGTTTTATTTGTTTCTCCTTGGGTTTATCCTGTATGGGACTCTGGACTTCTTGGTCTTGGGTGGCTATTTCCTTTCCCATTTTAGGGAAGTTTTCAACTATTATCTCCTCAAGTATTTTCCTCATGCCCTTTCCTTTTGTCTTCTTTTTTAGGACATCTATGATTTGAATGTTGGAATGCTTAAAATTGTCCCAGAGATCTCTGAGGCTGTCCTCATTTTTTTTTAGTCTTTTTTCTTTATTCCACTCTGCTTCATTTATTTCTGGCATCATATTTTCCAGCTCACTTATCCATTCTCCTGCCTCAGTTACTCTACTGTTGGTTCTCTCCAGCGTGTATTTAATCTCAGTTATTTTATTGTTCATTGCTGACTGACTATTCCTTACTTCTTCTAGGTCCTTTTTGAACATTTCTTACATCTTCTCATTCTGTGTCTCCAGTCTATTTATCTGTATCTCTATTTTGTTTTCAAGATTTTGGATCATCTTTCTGAAAGGGTAAGAGGCAAGAAGCCCAGGGGTCTCCAAACAGAGGAAACAGGCTGCCAGACATTTTTATCTCTCTTAAGCGGCAGGAGGAAACAAACTGGTGATATTTTTTTCCTTATACAAATTTAAAAGGTTTCTCTTAAAATGCTGTGTTGCTATGAAACCTGGTTTCACCTGAAGCTAACTATTCTCAAACCTTGAGTTAGCCAATACATTTTTTCTTATGGAAATGTTTGTCTTAAGCTATGTTAATGTACCCCAGGCTCTGTCTTCAAGTTGGTTCCACCAAATGGCTCAACCTACTTGATAAACTGGTATGTTATACTCAGATATTGTTCCCCTAATCTATGTGAATGAAACAATTTGTATGGTAATCTGCCCTTCTACAAGATTCAAGTCAGTCGTTTTATGGCCTGGGATGAATCATCTGGTGCCAAGATTATCACAAAATGCAATTTATGGATGAGGGGCCTGGTGCCATTCTGAGTTTTAAGACATTCCTTTCTTTCATTAACAGACTGCTAGTGACTATATAACGTCCAGCTGAAGACTAGCAGGGGGGTACTCTTTCTGCCCCCTTCTGATGCCTATGTCAGAAGTTTCCTCCATCTCCTTTATACTTTAATAAAACTTCATTACACAAAAGCTCTGAGCATTTTAATTTTGCTTAGTTTTCCATGTTTGGGGTCTCCTTTCTGCAGGCTGGAGGGTCACAGTTCCTCTTAATTGTGGAGTCTGCTCCCTTTGGGTGGGGTTGAACTAGTGCCTTGTGAAGGTTTCCTGGTTGGGGAAGCTTGTGCCTGTGTTCTAGTGGATGGAACTGAATTTCATCTTTCCACCACAGCAGCCATAAGTTCATTATCTAAGTCTGTGAGTCTGTTTTGGTTTTGTAAGTAAGTTCATTTGTATAATTTCTTTTTAGATTGCACATATAAGGGGAGTCATATGATATTTCTCCTTCTCTGTTATAATCATTTTTAAATGTACAGTTCATTAGTTGTTGTTACTGTTCAGTCACTCAGTCATGTTCGACTGTTTGCAACCCCATGGACTGCAGCATGCCAGGCTTCCCTGTCCATCAGCAACTCCCAGAGCTTGCTCAAACTCATGTCAGTTAAGTTGGTGATGCTATCCAACCATCTCATCTTCTGTCATCCCCTTCTCCTCCTGCCTTAAATCTTTCCAGCATCAGAGTCTTTTCCAAGAGTCAGCTGTTCGTATCAGGTGGCCAAAGTATTATAGCTTCAGCATCAGTCCTTCCAGTGAATATTCAGGACTGATTTCTTTTAGGATTGACTGGTTTGATATCCTTGCTGTCCAAGGAACTCTCAAGAATATTCTCCAGTACCACAGTTCAAAGACATCAGTTCTACAGCCCTCAGCCCTTTTTCGTGTCCAACTCTCACATCTATACATGACCACTGGAAAAGCCATAGCTTGACTATATGGACCCTTGTTGACAAAGTAATATCTCTGCTTTTTAATATGCTGCCTGAGTTTGCCATTGTGTTTCTTCCAAGGAGCAAGCATCTTTTAATTTCATGGCAGCAGGCACAATACACAGTGATTTTGGGGCCCAAGGAAATAAAATCTGTCACTGTTTCCATTGTTTCCCCATCTATTTGTCATGAAGTGATGGGACCGGATGCCATGATCTTAGTTTTCTGAATGCTGAGTTTTAAGCCAGCCTTTTCACTCTCCTCTTTCACCTTCATCAAGAGGCTGTTTAATTCCTCTTTACTTTCTGCCATAATCTCTGCATATCTGAGATTATGGATATTTCTCCTAGCAATCTTGGTTCTAGCTTGTGATTCATCCAGCCAGGCATTTCTCATGAAGTACTCTGCAGTTAAACTTATTAACTTAAGTTTAATTAAATTTAATTAAACTTATTAAGTTAAACTTAAGTTAAATAAGCAAGGTGACAATATACAGCCTTGACATACTCTTTTCCCAAGTTTGAACCAATCTGTTGTTCCATGTCTGGCACTAACTGTTGCTTCTTGATCTACATACAGGTTTTTCAGGAAGCCAGTAAGGTGGCATGGTATTCCCATCTCTTGAAGAATTTTCCACAGTTCATTGCAGTCCACACAGTAAAGTTAAAGTAAAGTAAAGTTAAAGTCAAAGACTTTAACATAGTCAATGAACATAAGTAGGTGTTTTTCTGGAATTCTCTTGCTTTTCCTATGATCCAACAGATGTTGGCAATTTAATCTCTGGTTCCTCTGCCTTTTTGAAATCTGGCTTGTACATCTGGAAGTTGTAGGTTCACATACTGCTGAAGCCCAGCTAGAAGGATTTTGAGCATTACTTTGCTAGCATGAGAAATGAGTGCAATTGTGTGGTAATTTGAACATCCTTTGGCATTGCCATGCCACCTTACCTGCTTCCTGACAAAGCCTGTATGTAGGTCAAGAAGCAACAGTTAGTGCTGGACATAGAACAACAGATTGGTTCAAAATTGGGAAAAAAGGAAATGAAAACTGGACCTTTTCAGTCCTATGGCTAATGGTAAGTTTTCCAAATGTTCTGGCATGCTGAGTGCAGCACTTTAACAGCATCATCTTTTAGGATTTGAAATAGCTCAGCTAGAATTCTATCAACTCCACTAGCGCTGATTGTAGTGATGCTTCCCAAGGCCCACATAACTTCACACTCTGGTATATCTGACTTTAGGTAAGTAATCACACCATTGTGGTTAGCCAGGTGATTAAGATCTTTTTTGTATAGTTCTTCTGTGTATTCTTACCACCTCTTCTTAATATTTCTGCTTCTGTTAGGTCCATAGCATTTCTGTCCTTTATTGTACCCATCTTTGCATGAAATGTTCCCTTGGTATCTCTAATTTTCATGAAGACATCTCTAGTCTTTCCCATTCTATTATTTTCCTCTATTTCTTTGCATTGTTCACTCAAAAAGGCTTTCTTATCTCTCCATGCTATTCTCTGGAACTATGAATTGAGATGGGTATATCTTTCCTTTTCTTCTTTGCCTTTCACTTCTCTTCTTTTCTCAACTATTTATAAGACCTCCTCAAGCAACCATTTTGCCTTTCTTTTTCTTGGGGACAGTTTTGATCACTGCCTCCTGCACAATGTTATGAACCTCTGTCCATAGTTCTTCAGGCACTCTATCAGACCTAATCCCTTGAAACTATTTGTCACTTCCACTGTATAATCATAAGGGATTTGATTTAGGTCATACCTGAGTGGCCTAGTGGTTTTCCCTACTTTCATCAATTTAGGTTTGAATTTTGCAAAAGAAGTTCATGATCTGAGCCACAGTCAGCTCCAGGTCTTGTTTTTGCTGACTATATAGAGCTGCCCCATCTTCGACTATAAGGAATATAGTCAATGTGATTTCGTTATTGACTATCTGGACAGAAGTTATTGACTCATGTCCATGTGTAGAGTCTTCTCTTGTGTTGTTGGAAGAAGGTGTCTGGTATGACCAGCACATTCTCTTGGCAAAACTCTGTTAGTGTTTACCCTGCTTCATTTTGTACTCCAAGGTCAAACTTGCCCGTTACTCCAGGTAACTCTTGACCTCCTACCTAGGCATTCCAGTTCCCTATGATGAAAATGACATCTTTTTTTGGTCTTAGTTCTAGAAGGTCTTGTAGGTCTTTATAGAACCATTCAACTTCAACTTCTTCAGCATTAGTGGTCGGGGCATAGACTTGGATTACTGTGATATTGAATGGTTTGCCTTGGAAACAAACTGAGATCATTCTATCATTTTTGAGATCACACCCAAGTACTGTCTTTTGGACTCTCTTGTTGACTATGAGGACTACTCCAGTTCTTGTAAGGGATTCTTACCCTCAGCAGTAGATATAATAGTCATCTGAATTAAATTCATCCATTCCCATCCATTTTAGTTCACTGATTCCTAAAATGTCAATGTTCAGTCTTGCTATCTCCTGTTTGACCACTTCTAATATAACCTGATTCGTGGACCTAACATTCCAGGTTCCTATGCAGTATTGTTGTTTACAGCATCTGACTTTACTTTCACCACTAGACATGTCCACCAGGTATAGTTTCTGCTTTGGCTTAGCCTCTTCATTCCTTCTGGAGCTATTTCTCCACTCTTCTCCAGTAGCATATTAGATACTTACTGACCTGTGTAGGAAATTCATCTTTCAGTGTCATATCTTTTTGCCTTTTCATACTGTTCATGGGGTTCTCAAGGCAAGAATGCTGAAGTGGTTTGCCATTCCCTTCTCCAGTGGACCATGTTTTGTCATAACTCTCCACCATGACCCATCCATCTTTGGCTCTCCACGCATGGCTCATAGTTTCATTAAGTAGGCAAGGTTGTAGTCCATGTGATCAGTTTGATTTGTTTTCTGTGTCTGTGATTTTCATTCTGTCTGCCCTCTAATGGATAAGGATAAGAAGTTTGTGCAAGCTTCTTGATGGAAGCGACTGCCTGTGGGGAAAACTGGGTCTTGCTCTGGTGGGCAAGGCCACTCTTTGTTGTTGTTAAGTCTCTCAGTCATGTCCGACTCTGCAACCCCATAGACTGCAGCTTGCCAGGCCTCCCTGTCCTTCACCATCTTCCAGAACTTGCTCAAACTCACGTCCATTGAGTCTATGATGTCATCCAACCATCTCGTCCTCTGTCATTCCCTTCTCCTCCTGCCTTCCATCTTTCTCAGCATCAGGGTCTTTTCCAATGAGTCAACTCTTTGCATCTGGTGACCAAAGTATTAGAGCTTCAGCTTCAGTCCTTCTAATGAATATTCAGGATTAATTTCTTTTAGGATTGACTGGTTTGATCTCCTTGCAGTCCAAGAGACTCTAAAGAGTCTTCTCCAACATTTCAGTTTGAAAGTATCAATTTTTTGGTGTTCAACCTTCTTTATGGTCCAACTCTCACATCCATGCATGACTACTGCAAAAACCATAGCTTTGACTATACAGACATGTGTGGGCATAGTAATGTCTCTGCTTTTTAATACACTGTCTAGGTTTGTCATCATTTTTCTTCCAAGGAAAAGGGTCTTTTAATTCCATGACTGCAGTCACCATCTGCAGTGATTTTGAAACCCAAGAAAATAAATTCTGTCACTGTTTCTATTGTTTCCCCATCTATTTCATCTATTTGCCATGAAGTACTAACTGTACTAACTGTTGCTTCTTGACCTGCATACAGGTTTGTCAGGAAGCAGGTAAGGTAGTCTGGTACTTCCATCTCTTTAAGAGTTTTCCACAGTTTGTTGTGATCCACACAGTCAAAACTTTAGTGTAGTCAATAAAGCAGAAGTAGATGCTTTTCTAGGATTCTCTTGCTTTTTCTATGATCCAACAGATGTTGGCAATTTGATGTCTGGTTCCCCTGCCTTTTCTAAATCCAGCTTGTATATCTGGAAGTTCTCAGTTCATGTACTGTTGAAGCCTAGCTTGAAGAATTTTGAGCATTACTTTGCTCGCATGAGAAATGAGTGCAACTGTGTGGTAGTTTGAACATTTTTTGGCATTGCCCTTTTTTGGATTGCTCAGTCTTTAATCCAATTTTCTGCTGATGGGTGAGGCTCTGTTTCTTCTCTGTAGTTTGGCCTGGGACCAGACTATGGTTAAGTGCAATGGCAGTAATGGTGACCTCCTTCAGAAGGACGTATGCCATTAGCCTGGGCCTCTCAGGACTATTGTAGTCAGTGCCCCTGACCCCACGGCAGGTCACTGTCAACCCATGCCTCTGCCAGAGACTCCCAGACGCACAGGCACATCTGGCTCAATCTCTCGTGGGGTCACTGCTCCTTTCTCCTTGGTCCTGGTGCACACAAGGTTTTGTTTGTGCCCTCCAGGAGTCTCTGTTTCCCCAGTCCTGTGGAAGTTCTGTAATCAAATACTGCTGTCCTTCAAAGTCAGGTTCCCTGGGGATACTCAGTACACTTGCCAGATCCCCAGGTTGGGAAGTCTGTTGGGCCTAGAACTTTCACAGCAGTGTGAGAACTTTTTTGGTATAATTGTTCTCCAGTTTGTGAGTCGCCTGGCAGGCAGCTCTATAGGGCAACTAATGGAAACTTTCCCCAAAAGGACTTATGCCACGCACTGTGACTTCCAGGGCTGCTGTTGCCAGAACCCTGTGTCAGGCCACGGCTGACTCATGCCTCTGCTGAAGACCCTGAAACACTCAAGGCAGGTCTGGTTCAGTCCCCGGTGGGGGTCACTGTACCGTTCCCTTGGTCCTGTTGTGTACAAGGTTTTGTTTGTGCCCTCCAAGCATCTCTGGTGGGTATGAGGTTTGATTTTAAATGCGATTGTGCCCTTCTTATCATCTTGTTGGGGCTTCTCCTTTGCCCTTGATTGTGGGGTATATATTTTTTTTTTTTTTTTTGGGGGGGTATATTTTTTTAGTGGGTTCCAATATTCTCCTGTCAATGGTTGTTCAGTAGTTAGTTCCAGTTTTGGTGTTCTTGAAGCAGAAAGTGAGCACATGTCCTTCTACTCCACCCTCTTGGAACTGAAGGTTCCTCCAAGCTTTCACATTTTTGGGCAATGAATGTCTAGAATTCTTCTCATCTTGCAAAATGGAAACTTTGTACCCATTAGCCAGTAATTTCCAATTTCCCCCTACCCTCATCCTCTGGCAACCACCATTCTACTTTTTGTCTCTATGGGTTTGACTGCTCTAAATACCTCATGTAAGTGAAGTTACACAATATTTGTCTTTTTGTGACTGACTTATTTCACTCAGCATAATGTTTTCAGGTTTCATCTGTGTTGTGGTATGGGTCTTTTTCCATCATATGTACATACCACATTGTGTTTATCCATTCATCTCTTGATGGACATTTGAGTTGCTTCTCTTTTTCAACTAATGTGAATAGTTCTGCAGTGAATGTGGGTGTACAAATATCTCCTCTAGACACTGTTTTCAGTACTTTTGAGTATATACCCAGAAGTGGAATAGCTAGATCATATTCTTTGTTTCCTATTTTTTAATAGGAAACATACTGTTATAGAAAACACACTGTTTTCTGTAGTAGATGCACGGTTTACATTCCCACCAACAGTACACAAGTATCCTAATTTCTTCATGTTATTGTCAACATTTGTTATTTTCTTTTCCTTTCTTTCTTTTTTTTTTTTTTTTTTTGATGTGAAGCAATACAGGCTATGAGGTTAATTCTGTTACTTTTTGTTTTTAAATATATTTGAAGTTATGTTTATAAGTTAACAAACATTTACATTTTATAAAGGATTAACTTACCTCTTTATAATTATAGAATACCTGTCTCTTTCTTTAATGATATTTCTTGCTTTAGAGTATATTTTTTTCTGATAGTAGTAATGCTACTTTGAACTTATTTTCACTGGTGTTTGCATGTATATATTTTTCTATTCCTTTACTTTCAAAGTCTGTCTTAATGTTCATTGTGCAGCAGATAATCAAAGATTTTTAAAAATCTAATCTGATAATTGTAGTCTTTTATAATTGGCATGTTTTGTCCATTTACATTTAGTGCAATTATTGACATGTAAATCTGGTTTTGGATTATTGATATCCAAAACTCCAGGCTCTTTCCAACAGGATCCACATTGCAGTTTAATGTTACCTTCCACATTGCAGCATTAGTTTCTATGCTCATCATTTTGGTTATATATATACTCTGCTTTTTGGAATCTAAATGTTTCTCATCCTTTTTATCAAGCTCAGTTACATTTATTAAAAACTTTTCACCATGAATTTGTTCATATTTTTGTCAGGAAGGAGAATGGAGAAATCCACATTTAGTTCACAATAGTGCTGAAACCGTAAGATCCCATGCCAATAAAACAAGGGGTCTAGAAAGTGTCTGAAGTCCCTTACATATTTGAAATTCTTTTACTTTCAGTGCTAATGTTGACTCTTTATTGAACCCATCTTTGCATGAAATGCTCCTTTGGTAACTCTAGTTTTCTTGAAGACATCTCTGGTCTTTCCCATTCTATTGCTTTCCTCTATTTCTTTGCACTGATCACTGAGGAAGGCTTTCTTATCTCTCCTTGTTATTCTTTGGAACTCTGCATTCAGATGGGTATGTCTTTCCTTTTCTCCTTTGCATTTCTCTTTTTTTCACAGCTATTTGTAAGGCCTCCTCAGGCAACCATTTTACTTTTTTGCACTTCTTTTTCTTGGGGATGGTCTTGATCCCTGTCTCCTGTACAGTGTCACTAACCTCCATCCATTGTTCATCAGGCACGCTATCAGATCTAGTTCCTAAATCTATTTCTCACTTCCACTGTATAATCATAAGGGATTTTATTTAGGTTATACCTGAATGGCCTAGGGGTTTTCCCTACTTTCTTCAATTTAAGTCTGAATTTGGAAATAAGGAGTTTATGGTCTGAGCCACAGTCAGCTCCCAATCTTGTTTTTGCTGACTGTATAGAGTTTCTTCATCTTTGGCTGCAAAGAATATAATCAATCTGATTTCGGTGTTGACCATCTGGTGATGTCCATGTGTAGAGTCTTCTCTTGTGTTGTTGAAAGATGGTGTTTGTTATGAACAGTGTGTTCTTTTGTCAAAACTCTATTAGCCTTTGCCCTGCTTCACTCTGTACCCCAAGATCAAATTTGCCTATGACTTTAGGTGTTTCTTGACTTCCTACTTTTGCATTCCAGTCTCCTACAATGAAAAGGACATCTTTTTTGGGTGTTAGTTTTAGAAGGTCTTGTGGGTCTTCATAGAACCATTCAACTTCAGTTTCTTCAGCACTACTGGTTGGCGCATAGACTTGGATTGCTGTGATATTGAATGGTTTGCCTCAGAGATCATTCTGTTATTTTTGAGATTGCATCCAAGTACTGCATTTTGGACTCTTTTGTTGACTATGATGGCTACTCCATTTCTTCTAAGGGAAATGGTATGGACCTGACAGAAGCAGAAGATATTAAGATATTATATCCGGTCCCATCACTTCATGGCAAACAGATAGGGAAACAGTGGAAAGAGTGGCAGACATTATTATTTTGGGCTCCAAAATCACTGCAGATGGTGACCGCAACCATGAAATTAAAAGACACTTACTCCTTGGAAGAAAAGTTATGACCAACCTAGATAGCATATTAAAAAACAGAGACATTACTTTGCCAACAAAGGTCTGTCTAGTCAAAGCTATGGTTTTTCCAGTAGTCATGTATGGATGTGAGAGTTGGACTATAAACAAAGCTGAGCGCAGAAGAATTGCTATTTTTGAACTGTGGTGTTGGAGAAGACTCTTGAGAGTCCCTTGGACTGCAAGGAGATCCAACCAGTCCATCCTAAAGGAAATCAAACCTGAATACTCATTGGAAGGACTGATGTTGAAGCTGAAACTCCAATACTTTGGTCACCTGATGTGAAGAGCTGACTCATTTGAAAAGACCCTGATGCTAGAAAAGATTGAAGGCGGGAGGAGAAAGGGACGACAGAGGATGAGATTGTTGCATGGCATTACCGACTCAGTGGGCATGAGTTTGAGTAAACTCTGGGAGTTGGCAATGGACATGGAGGCCTGGTGTGGTGCAGTCCATGGGGTCGCAAAGAGTCAGACATGACTGAGGGAGTGAACTGAACATTGACTCTATCTAATGCATGTATATTCATTTGAAATTCCTATAGTCCTTACCTGCTGCTAGTTCCTTAAATATCAGAGCATTTTATCATAAGAGTTTCCAACAAAGAGAATTATATTTTATAACTGCATATTCATAAAATGCTGGGCTCAGGAAAATTTCTGTCTGAGGCTCTTAGTGAACTTAGCTCGGTGTGATGGAGTTCTTTGACTAACTTCCATTTTAAAATGTAACCTCTGTGTTGGTTGTCATAGTCATTGATTATGTTGACAGTTATTTCACCTCTCTTTTCTTTGAAGCATATGGTAGCTTTGCCATTCTCCTCCCTTTTAAATTTTAGATGTAATGATATGACTTGCTTTGGCCAATGAAATGTGAGACAGTGTCACTTCCTGGTGGAAACTTTAAGAACTGATGTGTGCTTCACCAAATTCTATTTTCCTTCTCCCATAGAAACTGGCAATGTCCCAGATGGTGTTGCTTCCTTAGCATAGGTACCAAAATGAGATTTATGCAAAGTAGAGTTTCTAACTGACTGACAATTGACACGGAGTCTGAGTGAGAAGTAAACTTTTATTGTCTGAGATTTAAAGTTGTTTGTTACAGCAGTAAAACTTAGTCTTTCTGGATTGATTTAAAAAATAAGGGCAAGATTATTTTTCATTGAAATTTCCATATCCTGGCACAGTAAGTGTTTGTGAATTCTTGAATCAGATTTTAAAATCAGAGCTCTCTAACCCCTATGGTAACACTGCAAAGATGGACATTCTCCAGTTTTTTGTGAGACTTCATCTTATATCCTTAATATAGTCCATCCATTTTTTTTTTCACTCTAGCTGGAGGCAAGGAGAACTAAATTTGACTTAGTGACAACTAGAAATCATTTTGTTTCATACAAAGCCCATTGGGAAAAGAATACAAAAGAATTTTTTCCCAGTAGGAAAAAATTTGCTGTTATATCTAGATAGTCTATTGGCCTGTTAGAAATGGTACGAGGTAGGAGAAGAAGCAAGCATTTTTCGTTTGTTTTTCAGTTCAAAATAATTGGGGAAGAAACCTCTCTGGTCACAGAATTGTGTGCTTGGGAGTGACTTTGGTGTTCACCAAGTTCACTTCATTCCCTACAAGTAACCTAGCTCAAAGAAAGTGCTTCATTCCTAGAGGGTATGAGGTCATTTTTGTTCTATGAAGTTAGATGGATCTACCAAGAGAAAGTCATATTCTCTTGGTCAGATAAATATTTTACAGATTTTTTTCTCAATAGGTGCAGTAGCCACATTATTTATTGTCCAAACACAGAGATGTTTGAGAATCAAAGAGGGTATTGTTACCAATTAAAACAGGACATCTAGCATACACTGATATTTTCCTGGGAAAACTGCATGAACACCTTACAAACACAGACTTATTAATGTGAATTTCATAACAGAATCAGGGCATTAAGTCCTTTGTTCTGAGAGGAGCTGGGTGACTGAGCAACAGAAAAGCCAAGAGAAGGAAATTTCATCCTTAGTTGGGCATTTCAGGGTGTAACATCATCTTTCCATTAGCTGATCACCATTAAACTTTCTGCAGATATAACCCTAAGTGGGAACTTTGGTATCTTTGTACAAATGCATGAACTATTTGCCTGCAAGATCCATTCCTTCCCAGTAGTCCTCCACCCCAAGACCCACATTAAATGTTATTTCCTCTGGAAAGAGCATCCTGAGAGGTGGCTGGTATTTGGCAACTAGGTTTCCCCAGCACAGTGTACACACTTCTGTGTAGACTTAGCACACTGAATTCTAATTCTCCGTGTATGTCTGCCTTCCCTCATGGGCTGCTCAAGGGCAAAATCCATATCCTCTTCTATTGTGTCTTCCTAAGAGAAACCATTTTTTGACCAAAAGTGACTGCTCAGGAAATTATTGAAAGAATGAACCCAGAGAGCTATTATACTTATTTAGAAAAAGATTATGCTTACAAGACCTTCATAGCTTGAGCATGAGATAAAAGGAATAGAAAGGCTGAACTGGTTTACCCACTGTATGCTGATTCATAAGAGGAGGAAGGGAAGAGAGGTTTGGAGGTGGAGGCAGGGGAAAAACAAAAAGCAGTGCCTCCATGTTAATTACGCTTGGCTCTGGTGCCATTTCAGAAGGGAACTCACAAAGCTGTTAAGTGTTACTTGAGGGAAACAAGGTAATATAGTAATCTTTAAGGGAGTTTTAAAAGACTTTCCCAGTACAACTTCTAGGAATGAAACTGCATGTAGATCAGATCCACCAAGTGACAATTATAAGCATTAGAGATGCAGAGAACTCATCTGGTCAACCCTCTCCACAGGACATTCATTTTTATGTAGCTCCTGTCCCTTCCCAGAAATAGGTGGAGCTCAAACAGAGCAGAAAACACTGCTTTAGAAAGAGAAGGCAGTACTTGGCTCTTAATGCTATATGGCCTTAGTGAGGGATCTGAAATTGACAAATGTTAAATTAGCAGTAGAATTCTCCAAGCCAGAGTTACTAGTAAATCTGAAGCCTGATCTCCTGAGAACTCATATATATTTGTGTAGAGAGGGGATCCCTCTCTTCTGGGTCAGGAAGTGGGTGGAGAGGAGATACATTTGCTTTCTTAAGCTGTCTTATAGGAATTGAAAAGCTGATCTCACTGAGGAATGTGGCAAGACAAAGCAATTTTTATCATAAGTAGTACCTTCCTTGGAGAAGGAAATGGCAACTCACTCCATTGTTCTTGCCTGGAGAATCCCAGGGATGGCGGAGCCTGGTGGGCTGCCGTCTATGGGGTCACATAGAGTCGGACATTATTGAAGTGACTTAGCAGCAGCAGCAGTACCGTCTATGAAGAAGAGCACAAGGCACACAGACTTTTAAAGTTCCTTTTGGTTTTAACTTTGAGCTGACATGTTGAATGGCTTAGAAGCACTAAGCATCGGTGTTTCCCTCCAGGGCTAGAGTTTTCGTAGCACTAGGGTATAAGGAGGGGTCTCAGGGACTGTGGGAGGTGGTGGTAGAAAAGATGGTGCAGAAAGGACATCCCATCCCTCTGCACTGAGTCTACCTTGGCCCTCACCTTCCCCTCATTCTCTTCCTTCAATAAGTGTACCCTGGACTTCCTCCACTAAGTTCATGGCACTGTGCTAAGCAGCGGTAAAAATGACAGCCTCATCTGTCAATATCTCCCAGTCTTGTGGGGAAGGCAGCTACAACAAATCATCATCATTCACTGTGACAGTTATGCTATGAGAAACGTGTGCAGGAATTTGTGGGAATATTGAGGAGGGAGTTGCTGATTCTGTGTGGTTATAAATACAGAGGAATTTAAGATTTGGGAAGGCTTCACATATGGCTCCCCATTGTAAAACCCAGCACTGTTGGTGTGGCATTCTTGGTGTCTCCAATATATGTGTCTTAGTCACCTTGGGCTGGTGTAACAAAACACCACAAACTGGGTAGCTTATAAAGCATAGGAATTTATTTGTCACAGTTCTAGAGGCTGGGAAGTCCAGGATTGGCACCAGCAGACTTTGTATTTGGCAAGGATTTCCCAGTTTGTAGACTGGTGTCTTTTCTCTTTTTCCTCAGACAGCAGAAAGGGCAAAGGATATCTCTGTGGTCTCTTTTAAAAGTGCATGAGTTCATTCATGAGGGCTCCACCCTCATGACCTAATTACCTCTAAAAAGCTCTGCCTTCTAATACCACTACTTTGGGCATTAAGTTTTCAACACATGAATTTTGAGAGAGCACAAGCATTCAGCCTGTAGCCATGTGTCTCCACTGATCAGTATCACCACCCATGTTGCTTGACACCATCACAGGGCTCCATCCACTCTGCACCGCTCTCACCTTTGTCCTGTTTGTTCCTTGGCTGGAAAGTGCTACTTGGTACTAATCTGATTCTTATCTATCCAAGATCAGCTGAAATCACACCTCCTCTGTGGAGCCTTCTCTGAGGTTCATAGCCCACAGGGCTCTCCCCATTCTGGAACTGCTGTTTGGAATTCTACTTTGATACTTGATATCTTGATACTTAGTTACTTTTATCCTGCATTGTGACATCTCTTATGTTATAGCTCTTCTACTATTGATTTAATAAGCAGACTTTTCTCAACTAAAATTAAAGGCAGTAAGTGGCAGAATCCATTATCTAATATTCCATATACATTGTAGTAAAGTGTAGGACATAGTATCAGTAAATATTTATTGAAAGAATGAGTGGAAAATATAGGCCTTTTGTTCCACGGACGATATTTGGCATAAAATTGTCTTTTTTTTTTTCCTGAACACCTAATTCAATATGAAGCGCCTTCCTTTCCTGTGGCTACTAGCTGGGTAATGGTTATTTTTTTCCTGAAGGGCATTCAGCTTGTTACTGAGTAGCACTTCCCAACTGGGGAATGAACAGGACAAAGCTGAGAGTAGTGCAAGCTGAACACTAAATATTTACTTGAGAGTTCACCATGAATCTCTACTTGGTGCCAGAGAAACTGAAATTAATATACCCTAAAAACTCACCATGAGCCGGATATCCTGGAGTGTGAAGTCAAGTGGGCCTTAGGAAGCATCACTACAAACAAAGCTAGTGGAGGTGATGGAATTCCAGCTGAGCTATTTAAAATTCTAAAAGATGATGCTGTTAAAGTACTACACTCACTATCCCAGAAAATTTGGAAAACCCAGCAGTTGGCCACAGGACTGGAAAATGTCAGTTTTCATTCCAATCCCAAAGAAGGGCAGTGTCAAAGATTGTTCAAATTACCATACAGTTGCACTTATTTTGCATCGTAGCAAGGTAATGCTCAAAATCCTTCAGACTAGGCTTCAGCAGTACGTGAACTGAGAACTTCCAGATGTACAAGCTGGATCTGGAAAAGACAGAGGAACCAGAGATCAAATAGACAACAATTGGTGGATCATACGGAAAGCAAGGAAATTGCAGAAAAATTTCTGCTTCCTGGACTACACTAAAGCCTTTGACTGTGTGGATCACAACAAACTGTGGAAAATTCTGAAAGAGATGGAAATAGCAAACAACTTTACCTGTCTCCTAAGAAACCTGATATTTGGGTCAAGAAGCAAGTTAGAACCTTACATGGAACAATGGACTGGTTCAAAATTGGGAAAAGAGTACAACAAAGCTGTATATTGTCATCCTGCTTATTTAACTTATATGCAGAGTACATCTTGCAAAATGCCATGCTGAATGAATCACAAGCTGGAATCAAGAACACTGGAAGAAATATCAACAACTTCAGATATTCAAATGATACCGCCCTAATGGCAGAAAGTGAAGAGGAACTAAACAGCCCCTTGATGAAGGTGAAAGAGAGAATGAAAAAGCTGGCTTAAAACTCAGCATTCAGAAAACAAAGATCATGGCATCTGGTCACATCACTTCATGGCAAATAGATGAGGAAAAAGTGGAAACAATAACAGATTTTATTTTCTTGGGCTCCAGAATCACTGTGGACAGTGACTGCAGCCATGAAATTAAAAGATGTTTCCTCCTTGAAGAAAAGCTATGGCAAACCTAGACAGCATATTAAAAAGCAGATACAACTACAGTCTGTATAGTCAAAGCTATGGTTTTCCCAGTAGTCATATATGGATCTGAGAGTTGGACCAGAAAGAAGGCTGAGTGCCAAAGAATTGATACTTTCAAACTGTGGTGCTGGAGAAGACTCTTGAGAGTCCCTTGGACAGCAAGGAGATCAAATCAATCAATCCTAAAGGAAATGAACCCTGAATATTCATTGGAAGGACTAATGCTGAAGCTCCAATACTTTGGCCACCTGATGCAAAGAGTCAACTTGTTGGAAAAGACCCTGATGCTGGGAAAGGTTGAAGACAAAAGGAGAAGGTGTGGCAGAGGATGAGATGGTTGGATGGCATCACAGACTCAGTGGACATGAATTTGAGCAAACTCTGGGAAATAGTGAAGGACAGGGAAGCCTGGCGTACTGTAGTCCACGGTGTCACAAAGAGTTGAACACAGCTTAGTGACTGAACACACACACAACAAAAGAACTGACATTTAAATGAAATAAAGTGGGTTAAGTGAGGCTGGATTTAGATGCTACTTCTGATTCTTGATATTTCTATGTGTTACCCTTTTCTTCTCCCCTATTAGCACCAGAAGTTTTTAGAATCCTCACTTTGTCCCTGGTATCAAAGATAATGTACCTTGATATATTTTGTTGTTAATATGTGGCTTTAATTTAATAAAATTTAAAAGGGATAAAGGATAAGTGGGATAAAGCATGATGACTTTTCTGTTAGGTGAGGGGCCTACCAGAGAGTCAATTCTCTCTCAATCATAAGTAATGCTTTCATGAGGCAAGGGATATTTGTTCCCATGTTCAGCAGGGAATGATAATGTGGGGTAGGAACTTTTGGGCTTCCCAGGTAATAAATAAATTTTGGGCTTCCCAGTAATAAAGAATCCACCTGCCAAGAGACGCAGGAGTTGCCAGTTCAATCCCCAGGTTGGGAAGATCCCCTGGAGTAGGAAATGACAACCCACTCTAGTATTCTTTCCTGGGAAGTCCCACGGACAAAGGAGCCTGGTGGGCTGCAGTCCATGGGGTCACAAAGAGTCAGACATGTTGAGCGACTGAGCACACACAGGGACTTTTAGGGAAAGAAGCATAATAAGAAAAGGAATAGAGCTCTCTAGAGCTCAGGGCATCCAGTGCAGCCACATACCCAATTTTTAGGTCCAAGTGAGGAGCTCTAGACACCAGCTGGTTATTAACTTTGTCTTACCTGCTTTGTGCATTCCTGACCTGATCCCATTGTGACCTTGCATGTTTGAACACATCTTTATTCTACCCTCACAGATGATTTGATGGATACTTTGGCAGGAGATAAGAGTTTTTGGCTGGAAGTAATTGTCCCTCAGAATTCTGAAGGCATTTTCCACTTGTTTCTAGCTTTCAGTGTGACTGGAATTATATTCCATTTCTGATTCTTGATGTTTTTGTGTGTGACTTTTTTCTTCCCCTTGCCTCCAGAAGTTTTTAGGGTCCTCTCTTTGTTCCTGGTATCAATGATACTGTATCTTGATATGTTTGTTGCTGTTAATTTGTGACTTTAATTCAATAAAATTTAAAAATTTTAATGTTTTAATGCATGATGGACCCTTTAAAAATTGAGATTCATGACCTTGTTTTATTTCTTTAATCATTTTCTACTCTTCATGTTCTCCCTTCTCTTTTTCTGAAATTTATATTGGGTAGATTCTTATCTTCTGAACTGCTTCTCAATTTTTACATCCTCTCTCTCATTATCCATCTCTTTGATCATTTGTTCTACTTTCTTAGATTTCTTTTTAACTTCATCTTCCAATTATTTTACTGAATTTTTTTCCTGAGCATAGTAATACATTTTTCTTATTCATAGTAAGGTCTGTTTATTTTAATTGAAGTACAGTTGATTTATGATATATTAGTTTCAGATGTATAGCATATTGGTCCAGTATTTTTATTGATCATACATCCATTATGTTATTATAGCATAATGGCTATAATTCCTCATGCTATACAATATATCCTTGTTGCTTACCTATTTTATACACAGTAATTTGTTATTCTTGTGCCCTGAATTTGCCCTTCCCCTCTTTGGTAACCATTAGTTTTTTTCCTAGGTCTGTGAGTCTGTTTCTTTTTTATATATACATTCATTTGCATTGTATTTTAGATTCTACACTTAAATGATATCATACAGTATTTGTCTTTATCTGTCAGACTTATTTCACTAAACATAATATTCTTCTCTAGGTTCATCCACATTGCTGCAAATGGCAATATTTCATTCTTTTTTTGTGGTTGAGTAATTTCCATTGTGTGTGTACACACACACCCTTTTCTTTATCCATTCATCTGTTCATGAACACTTGGGTTGCTTCCATGTCTTGGCCACCGTAATTTGTGAACAGTAGGGTACTGTGTTTTCTTCCTGTTATCATAGTTTGATTTCCTATTTGTTTTTTCTTGTTTCAAGTGACTTTTAAATAGCATTCCATTGTTTCATCAATGTGAAATGTCCTCATTTCTCTCAGAATAATATAATTTATAATTTTCTTAAGGAGATGTCTCAGCAAAATGGTAGGAGGGGCAAAATCTCATTTAGAATCAAACCTCGTACACACCAGAGATGCTCAGAGCACTCAAACAAAACCTTGTGCACACCAGGACCTAGAGACCCCACAGAGACTAAGCCAGACCTGTCTTTGAGTGTTTGAGTGTCTCCTGCAGAGGCATGAATCAGCAGTGGCCTGCCGCAGGAGCAGGGACTCTGGGTGCAGCAGACTTGAGTCACACAGCATGTGGCATAAGCCCTCTTGGAGGAGGTCGTCTTTAACCCCACTATAGAGCTGCTGAGCAGATGACCACAACCTGCAGAACAATTATACCAAATAAATTCTCACACTGTTAAGAAAGTTCTAGGACCCACAACAAATTTCCCAACCTGGAGATCTGGCAAAGGGACTGAGAATTCCCAGGGAATTTGACTTTGGAGGCCAGTGGGATTTGATTATAGTACTTAAATGGGACTGGGGAAACAGACTCTTGAAGAGCACAAACAAAACCTTGTGTGCACCAGGACCCAGGAGAAAGAAGCAGTGGCACCACAAAAGACTGAGCCAGACTTGTCCGTGAGTGTTCAGGAGTCTTCAGCAGAGATGTCAACAGTGGCCTGCTGCAGAGTCAGGGGCACTGAATACAACAGTGCATGCAAAAGTCCTTTTGAAGGAGGTTGCCATTATCTTCATTACCCCTACCATAGTTTGGTTTCAGGTCAAACATCAGGGAGGGAACATAGCTCCACCCATTAACAGAAAATTGGATTAAAGATTTACTGAGCATGACCCCGCCCATCAGAATAAGACCCAGTCTCCCCCACAGTCAGTCTCTCCCATCAGAAAGCTTCCGTAAGCCTCTTATGCTTATCCATCAAAGGACGGACAGAGTGAAAACCACAATCACAGAAAACTAATCAAACTGATCACATGGACCATAGTCTTGTCTAACTCAATGAAACTATGAGCCATGTCATGTAGGGCCACCCAAGACAGACTGGTCATAGTGGAGAGTTCTGACAAAATGTGCTCCACTGGAGAAGGAAATGGCAAACCAGTTCAGTATTCTTGCCTTGAGAAACTCAAGGACAGTATGAAAAGGCAAAAAGATATGATACTGAAAGATGAACTCCCTGGGCTGGTAGGTGCCCAATATGCTACTGGAGAAGAGTGGAGAAATAACTCCAGAAAGAGTTAAAGCGAAAACAACACCCAATTGTGGATATGACCAGTGATGAAAGTAAAGTCCAATACTGTAAAGAACAGTATTGCATAGGAATCTGGAATGTTAGGCCCTTGAATCAAGGTAAATTGGAAGTGGTCAAATAGGAGATGGCAAGAGTGAACATCAACATTTTAGGAATCAGTGAACTAAAATGGACTGGAATGGGTGAATCTAATTCAGATGACCATAATATCTACTACTGTGGCCAAGAATCCCTTAGAAGAAACAGAGTAGCCCTCTTGGTCAAAAAAGAGTCCAAAATGCAGCACTTGGGTGCAATCTCAAAAATTACAAAATGATCTCAGTTCATTTCCAAGGCAAACCATTCAATGTCACAGTAATCCAAGTCTAAGCCCCAACCACTAATGCTGAAGAAGCTGAAGTTGAATGGTTCTATGATGACCTACAAGACCTTCTAGAACTAACACCAGAAAAAGATGTCCTTTTCATCACAGGGGACTGCAATGAAAAAGTAGGAAGTCAAGAGACATCTGGAGTAACAGCAAGTTTGACCTTGGATTTGGCCAAACAGTAAGTTTGGCCTTCATGTTGGAGTACCAAATGAAGCAGGGCAAAGGCTAAGAGAGTTTTGCCAAGAGAATGCACTGGTCATAGCAAACACCTTCTTCCAACAACAAAAAAGAAGACTCTACACATGGACATGACCAGATGGTCAATACCAAAATCAGATTGATTATATTCTTTGCAGCCAAAGATGAAGAAGCTCTATACAGTCATCAAAAACAAGACCAGGAGCTGACTGTGGCTCAGATCATGAACTCCTGTTTGCAAAATTCAGAAGAAAATAGGGAAAATCACTAGGCCATTCAGGTATAACCTAAATCATATCCCTTATGATTATACAGTGGAAGTGAGAAATAGATCCTAGGGATTAGATCTAATAGATAGAGTGCCCAAAGAGCTATGGACAGAGGTCTGTGACATTGTACAGGAGGCAGTGATCAAGACCATCCCAAGAAAAAGAAATGCAAAAAGGCAAAATTGTTGTCTGAGGAGGCCTTACAAATAGCTGAGAAAAGAAGAGAAGCTAAAGGCAAAGAAGAAAAGGAATGATATACCCATCTGAATTCAGAGTTCCAAAGAATAACAATAAGTGATCAGTGCAAAGAAATAGAGGAAAACAATAGAATGGGAAAGACTAGAACTGTCTTCAAGAAAATTAGAGATACCAAGGGAATATTTCATGCAAAGATAGGCACAATAAAGGACAGAAATAGTATGGACCTAACAGAAGCAGAAGATATTAAGAAGAGGTGGTAAGACTACACATCAGAACTGTACAAAAAAGATCTGAATGACCCAGGTAACCATGATGGTGTGATCATTCACCTAGGGCCAGACTTCGTGGAATGTGAAGTCAAGTGGGCCTTAGGAGGCATCACTACAAACAAAGCTAGAGAAAGTGATGGAATTCCAGTTGAGCTATTTCAAATCCTAAAAGGTGATGCTGTTACAGTGCTATACTCAGTATGCCAGAAAATTTGGAAAACTCATCAGTGGCCATAGGACTGAAAAAGTTGAGTTTTCATTTCAATCCCAAAGAAAGGCAATGCCAAAGATTATTCAAACTACTGCACAGTTGCACTCATCTCACTCGCTAGCAAAATAACACCCAAAATTCTCTAATCAAACTGATCACATGGACTACAGCCTTTTCTAACTCAATGAAACTATGATCCATGCCGTGTAGGGCCACCCAAGATGGACAGGTCATAGTGGCGAGTTCTGACAAAACATGGTCTACTGGAGAAGGGAAGAGCAAACCACTTCAGTATTCTTGTCTTGAGAACCCCATGAAAAGGCAAAAAGATATGATGAAAGATGAACTGAAAAGATGATCTCTGAACACTGAAAAATGAACTCAGTAGGTACCCAATATGCTGCTAGAGAAGAGTGGAAGAGGCTTCAACAGTGTGTGAACTGAGAACTTCAAGATGTTCAAGCTGAATGTAGAAAAGGCAGAGGAAACAGAGATCAAATTGCCAACATCTGTTGGATCATAGAAAAAGCAAGAGAGTTCCAGAAAAACATGTATCTCTACTTCTTTGACTACACCGAAGCCTTTAACTGTGTGGTTACAACAAAGTGTGGGAAATTCTTCAAGAGATGAGAATACTAGACCACCTTACCTCCCTACTGAGAAAACTGTATGTAGGTCAAGAAGCAACAGTTAAAACAGACATGGAACAACAGACTTGTTCCAAATTGGGAAAGCAGTACATCAAGGCTGTATGTTGTCACTTTGCTTATTTAACTTATATGCAGAGTACATCATGTGAAATGCCAGGCTGGATGAAGCCCAAGCTGAAATCAAGATTGCCAGGAAAAATATCAATAATCTCAGATACGCAGATGACACCACCCTTATGGCAGAAAGCAAAGAAGAACTAAAGAGACTCTTGATGAAAGTGAAAGAGGAGAGTGAAAAGGCTGGCTTAAAACTCAACATTCAAAAAACAAAGATCATGGCATCCATTCCATCATTTCATGGCAAATAGATGGGGAAACAATGAAAACAGTGACAGACTTTATTTTCTTGGGTTCCAAAATTACTGCAGATGTTGACTGCAATTATGAAATTAAAAGACACTTGCTCCTTGGACAAGCCTAGACAGCATATTAAAAAACAGAGACATTACTTTGCCAACAAAGGTATGTCTAGTCAAAGGTATGGTTGTTCCAGTAGTCATGTATGGATGTGAGAGTTGGACTATAAACCTGAGCACCAGAGAACTGATGGCTTTTGAAGTGTGGTGTTGGAGAAGACTCTTGAGAGTCCCTTGGACTGCGAGGAGATCCAACCAGTCCATCCTAAAGGAAATCAGTCCTGAATATTCATTGGAAGGACTGATGCTTTAACTCCAATAGTTTGGCCACCTGATGCAAAGAACTGACTCATTTGAAAAGACCCTGATGCTGGGAAAGATTGAAGGTGGGAGGAGAAGCACCTAAGCAGCCTTTCTTCTTCTTCTTCCACAAGAGTGTGGGGCTAGGCTTACCTAGCCCATGGATATACCAATGGATATGGTATACCATGGTTCACTACCTTCTACACCCTGCTGAAACAAGATGGGCAAGATGGAGGAGGATCAAGATGGCGGAATAGTAGGTGGACGTGGAATACATCTCTCTCCATGGATACATCAGGAATAAACCTTCAGACACAGAAGTGCAGGAGTACCTGATCAGTGGAAAAGAATATATAGACCCACGCAAAACTTGGTAGGACAAAAGAACTAGGGGGAAAAATAGGAGTGTTAGTAGGAGTGGACTTGCCCTTGACAGGTGGGGGACCTGAAGCAGGGGTCCGATCCTCACATTGGGGCAATTGTCTGAATCAGAGGAGAAACATTTAAAGCTGAGAGAGAAACAGCTGATCTCTGGCTGCCTAAATGGAATGAGAATCCGACAGTCCTTGCTGCAGCCATACATAACCTGGACAGGCATGCAGGTCCGCTAGAAGGCACAGCGGCTGGGAGCTGCAGTTTAGGGATTGTGAAGCAATCCCAGGGTGAGGGCTGCTGTTAACTGCAGAGAGACTGGATGGAGGAGAGGTGAGGGAGGAGATTGTGGTTGGAAATGCCTATGGAAGAAAGCTGGGCAGCCGTGAAAGCAAGGCATACTGCTGGGTCATGCATAGGGGGTGGAGCCATCACCAAAACCTCTCTTGCCCCACACGCCAGCATTGGCAGCTGAACAATAGAGAGGCTGGCCCATCAAATGCCTGACGCGTTGAACTACAGAGTAGTACCCCACTCAGGGTGCCCCTTTAAGTGCCTGACATGCCAATCTACAGAGTAGGAGCCCCCAGGCGAGGGGGTTCTATGTTTCTGATGGGCCAAACAACAGAGAAGGACCCCAGGCAAGGAAGCTCTCTAAGTGCCTGAACAGGTGGAGCTACGGAGAAAGACTGGCCAAAGAGGTCTTCTGATCACCAGCTACAAGGGGCTCGAAAAAAGACTCCGATAGGGTCCTAACTCCTGCGGGGGAGGCAGTCCGTGTCCCTGCACACTTGGCACCACCAGGGTCCCCACAAGCCAAGCAGCTGTGCTACCTTCACACTCAACTCTCTCTGGGGCAGAGCTGCCACAGGCAAAAAAAGTCTTGTGCTTATACACGCAGGGTCGCTTCGATAGCGTCTGACTCTATGCGACCCTGTGGACTGTGGTCTGCCAGGCTTCTCTGTCAGGGAGGGGGGTCCTCCAGGAAAGAATGCTGGAGCATATTGGCCAATACTGTTTGCCATACCCTTCTAGAGCACTATATTTCCTGCTGCCTTAGCTCCTAACTCACCTGAGTTCCTGGTGCTGCCAGAACCCCTGTGACCCAAGCAGCTGCACCACCTTCACACCTGGCCCTCACAGAGGCAAACCCAAGTCCTCCAGGGCATACTCAGGAGCAAACCCCAGTGGACAACCCACATGCAGAGGTGGAAATAAAACCACAACTGAAACCCAGGGGCAGTGTGACTAAGGAAAAAGACCCAAAACCTTCCCACCAACTGTACAAGCTGCAGATTAAATCCACACTATAAACTAGGCAGACTCTGTGTCTGTGGAATATATAAAAGGTCACTGAGAGCTCCCACAAAAGAAAACGCACTAGTTCTGATAGCTATGGACATTGGAGGCAAGAACACAGAGGAGTAGGAGCAGATTAGAATCTGAGCTGCCCTCACAGCAGGCCCAGAGATTAGCCCACTGCTAGAGGGCATCATAGGGAGGTGAAGTGGACTGTGACTCCCAGCAAGGAAAAGGACTCTGACAGTAGTGACTCAAGAAAAACATCTACTATTCTTGTTTTGACCTGTAGATTCTTTTGGATTATTTTTTCTCTTTCGTTTTTTCCTCCCCGCCACCTCCCGTTGTAGTTGTTGATTTTGTTGGCACTGTGAAATCTGACTAAGCTTTTGAGCTTTCTTTTTTTTTTTCTATTTTTTCTCAGTCACATTTTTCATTATTGTTATAAATCTCTGCCTCTATATTGGGCTTTTGCAGTTATGGGGAGTTTTTGGATTTTTTTTTCTCCTTTTTAAAATTTTAATTTAAAAATGTTTAAACCTATTATTATTTTTTCTACATTTATTCCTTTGTTTGCTTTTCCTACTGTTCTTTTCCCCTTGCAGTTAATCTTTAATATATATAAATCTTCTTTATCTACCTTCATTTAACTTTGCATATCTATTTTATCTTTCTTTTCTTTCTTTCCTTTAGTTTCAACATATTTGTTAGTCTTATTTTCATTGTTTTATACCCTAATTGGCACCTTGCTTTAGTTTTGTTTTCCAGTTGTGTTTTAGTTAGTTTTGTTCTTGTAGACATAATTTTTGGTTCCCTTTGTTCACCAGGTCAATCCATTGTATTTTATTTTTGTTGGACTGTTTTGATTTTGCTTATGGGTGTATATGTCTATGTGTATATTCAGTCACACTTTCTATTGTTGTTATAAACCTCTGCCTCTACATTGGGACTTTGCAGTTCTGTGGAGTTTTCCTTTTTTTTTCTTTTCTCTTTCTTCTTCCGTTTTTTTTCTTTTCACTACTTTATAATTTTAATTTTTAATTTTCTTAAACCTATTATATTTTTCTACATTTATTCCTTTGTTTGCTTTTCCTACTGTTCTTTTCCCTTTGCAATTAATCTTCAATGTATATAAATCTTCATCTACCTCTATTTAACTTTGCATAGCTATTCTTTCTTTCTTTTCTTTCTTTCTTTCCCTCTCAACATATTTGTTAATTTTATTTTCATTTCTTTATTCCCCAATTGGCATCTTGCTTTGGTTTTGTTTTCCAGTCTGTGTTTTAGTTAGTTTTGTTCTTGTAGACATAATTTTAGGTTTCCTTTGTTTGCTGGGTCAATCTTTTGTACTTTATTTTTGTTGGACTGTTTTGATTTTGCTTATGGGTATATATGTATATGTGTATATTTCATTATTTTAATTGTTATATGCCTGATTTTGTAACTGCCATTTGTCTGGGGTTCATCTTTGGTTTCTTGTTTTTGGATATTTGTTTTAATCTCTTAATACCATAAAAAAACCACTTGTGGAATCTTCATTTCTGACCAGAGATCAAGCCCTGAGCCTTTGGTGGGAGCACTGACTCTAAGACCATAGACTAACAGAGAACTAACCCTAAGGGGTATCAAATAGTGAGAACTCACACAAAGGAAACCACTTGAATACAAGACCTGGCATCACCCAACCACCAATAGCACCCTGTGCACAAAATAAAAATACACACCCAATCATCAGCAGAGAGCATTACCACCTCACTCAACTTTGCCCACCATAGGAAAAACAAACAAGCAAACAAAAACTCAGCACAAATATTACCCTATAAGAAGCTTACACAAACCACTGGACCAACCTTAGAGGGCAGAAACCAAAAGGAAGAAAGAATTTAACCTTGAAGCCTGAGAAAGGAGACCTCAAACACAATAAATTAAAAAAGAAAAACAAACACACACACACAATGAAAAGGAACAAACTAGAAACACAGAAGTCCAAATAAATGAAGAGGAAATAGGCAAACTCCCTGAAAAAGAATTCAGAATAATGATAGTAAGATGATCAAAAGCTTGAAATCAAAATGGAGAAAATGCAAGAATCAATTGACAATGACCTAGAAGAACTAAAAAATAAACATGTAGAGACAAACAACACAGCTATTGAAATTAAAAATACTCTAGAAGGAATCAGTAGCAAAATATCTGAAGCAGAAAACAAATCAGTGAGCTGGAAGATAAAATGGTGGAAATGACTTCTGAAGAGCAGAATATAGTAAAAAGAATGAAAAGAACTGAGGATAGTCTCAGAGACCTCTGGGACAATATCAAACCCACCAACATTTGAATTATAGGGGTCCCAGAAGAAGAAGAGAAAAAGAAAGGGTATAAGAAAATTTTTGAAGAGATTATAGTTGAAAATTTCCCCAACATGGAAAAGGAAATAGTCAATCAAGTCCAAGAGGCACAAAGAGTCCTATAAAGGTTAAACCCAAGGAGAAACACACCAAGACACATACTAATCAAGCTTGGAAAGACTAAGCACACACAAAAAAGACTATTAAAAGCAGCAAGGGAGAAGCAATAAGTAACATACAAGGGAAACCCCATACGCTTAACAGCTGATCTTTCAGCAGAAACTCTGCAGGTCAGAAGGGAATGGCAGGATATATTTAAAGTATTAAAAGGGAAAAATATACAACCAAGATTACAGTACCCAGAAAGAATCTCATTCAAAACTGATGGAAAAATAAAAAACTTTTCAGACAAGCAAATGTTATGAGAACAGCTTTACAACAAATGTTAAAGGAACTTACATAGCCAAGAAATACAAGAGAAGAAAAAAGATCTACAAAATCAACCCCAAACAATTAAGAAAATGGCAATAGGAACACACATCAGTAATTACTTTAAATGTAAATGGATTAAATGCTCCAACCAAAAGACACAGACTGACTGAATGGATGCAAAGACAAGACCCATATATACGCTGTCTACAAGAAACCCACTTCAGACCTAAAGACACATATAGACTGAAAATGAGAGGATGGAAAAATATATTCCTTGCAAATGGGAAGCAAAAGAAAGCTGGAATAGCAAACCTCATATGAGACAAAATAGACCTTAAAATAAAGAAGATTACAAGAGGTAAGGAAAGACACTACATAATCATCAAGGGGTCAATCCAAGAGGAAGACATAATAACTGTAAATATCTATGCACCCAACACAGGAGCACCTCAATACATAAGACAAACACTAACAGACATGAAAGGAGAAATTGACAGTAACACAATAATAGTAGGAGACTTTAACACTCCACTCACACCAATGGACAGATCATCAAAACAGAAAATTAATAAGGAAACACAACTCTTAAATGATACATTAGATGAGATGGATCTCATTGATATATTCAGGACATTCCATCCGAATGCAGAAGAATACACCTTCTTCTCAAGTGCACATGGAACATTCTCCAGGATACACCACATCTTGAGTCACAAATCAAACCTCAGTAAATTTAAGAAAATTGAAATCATATCATGCATCTTCTCTGACCACAATGCTATGAGACTAGATATCAATTGCACGAAGAAGACTGTAACAAACATAAACACATGGAGATTAAACAAAGCATTTCTAAATAACCAACAGGTTACTGAAGAAATTAAAAAGGAAATAAATTTCTAGAAACAAATGACAATGAAAACAGGACAACTCAAAACCTATGGGATGCAGCAAAAGCAGTCCTAAGAGGGAAATTTACAGCAATACAATCCTACCTCAAGAAACAAGAAAAACATCGAATAGACAGCCTAACTTTACACCTAAAACAACTGGAAAAAGAAGAACAAAAACCCTTGAAAGTTAGTAGAAGGAAAAAATTCATAAAGATCCAAGCAGAAATAAATGAAAAAGAAATGAAAGAAACAATAGTGAAGATTAATAAAAGTAAAAGGTGGTTCTTTGAGAAGATAAACAAATTGACAAACGTTTAGCCAGACTCATCAAGAAAAAAAGAGAAGAATCAAATCAACAAAATTAGAAATGAAAAAGGAGAGGTTACAACAGACAATGCAGCAATACAAAGGATTATGAGAGACTATTATGAAGAACTATATGGCAATAAAATGGATAACCTGGAAGAAATGGATAGATTCTTAGAAAAGTTCAATCTTCCAAGACTGAACCAGGAAGAAATAGAAATTATGAACAACTCAGTTACAAGCACTGAAATTGAAGCTGTGATAAAAAATCTCCCAAAAAAAACTAAAGCCCAGGACCAAATGGCTTCATAGGAGAATTCTATCAAACATTTAGAGAAGAGCTAATACCTATACTTCTAAAACTCTCTCAAAAAATTGTGGAGGAAGGAACACTTCCACTTCATTCTATGAGCTCACCATTACCCTGATACCAAAACCAGACAAAGACAACAACAAAAAAAAACTACAGGCCATTATCACTGATGAACATAGATGCAAAAATCCTCAACAAAATTTTAGCAAACAGAATTCAGCAACACATCAAAAAACTCATACCATGATCAAGTTGGGTTTATTCCAGGAATGCAAGGATTCTTCAATATATGCAAATCAATCAATGTGATACACCGTATTAACTAATTGAAAGACAAAAACCATATGATAATCTCAATAGATGCAGAAAAAGCCTTTGGCAAAATTCAGCACCCATTTATAATTAAAACTCTACAAAAAATGGGCATAGAAAGAACCTACCTCAACATAGTAGAGGCCATATATAATAAGCCTACAGCAAACCTTATTCTCAATGATGAGAAACTGAAAGTATTCTCCCTAATATCAGGAATAAGACAAGGGTATCCACTTTCACCACTATTATTCAACATAATTCTGAAAGTCCTAGCTACAGCAATCAGAGAAGAAAAAGAAATAAAAGGAATGCAAATCAGAAAAGAAGTAAAGCTCTCACTGTTTGCAGATGACATGATACTGTACATAGAAAACCCTAAAGATAATATCAGAAAATTACTAGAGCTAATCAGTGAATTTAGTAAAGTTGCAGGATACAAAATCAATACATAGAAATCACTTGCATTTCTATATCCTAACAATGAAAACTCAGAAAGAGAAATTAAGGAATCAATCCCATTCACTATTGCAACAAAAAGGAGTAAATATCTAGGAGTAAACTTACCTAAGGAGACAAAAGAACTGTACACAGAAAATTATAAGATACTGATGAAAGAAATCAAAGATGACATAAGCAGAGAGAGATTCCAAGTTCTCGGGTAGGAAGAATCAATATTGTGAAAATAACTATACTACCAAATGCAATCTACAGATTCAATGTGATCCCTATCAAATTAGCAATGGCATTTTTCGCAGAACTAGAACAAAAAATTTCACAATTCACATGGAAACACAAAAGACCACGAATAGCCAAAGCAGTCTGGAGAAAGAAGAATGGAGCTGGAGGAATCAACCTTCCTGACTTTGGGTTATACTACAAAGCTACAGTCATCAAGACAGTATGGTACTGGCACAAAAACAGAAATATAGACTAATGGAACAAGATAGAAAGCCCACAATAAACCCATGCATCTATAGGTACCTTATTTTTGACAAAGGAGGCAAGAATACACAATGTGGCAAAGACAGCCTCTTCAATAAATGGTGCTTGGAAAACTGGACAGCTATATGTAAAAGAATGAAATTAGAATACTCCCTAACATCATAAACTCAAAATGGATTAAAGACCTAAATGTAAGACCAGAAACTATAAAAGTCTTAGAGGAAAACATAGGCAGAATACTCGATAAATTAAAGCAAGATCCTCTATGACCCACCTCCTAGAGTAACAGAAATAAAAACAAAAGTAAACAAGTGAGACCTGATTAAATTTAAAAGCTTTTGCACAGCAAAGAAAACTATAAGCAAGGTGATAAGACAACCCTCAGAATGGGAGAAAATAATAGCAAATGAAACAACTGACAAAGAATTAATTTCCAAAACATACAAGCAGCTCATACAACTCAAAACAAACAACCCACTCAAAAAGTGGGAAAAAGACCTAAACAGACATTTCTCCAGAGAAGACAAACAGATGGCTAAAGAACACAAGAAAAGATGCTCAACATCTCTCATTATTAGAGAAATGCAAATCAAAACCACAATGAGATATCGCCTCACACTGGTCAGAAAGCCCATCATCAAGAAGTCTACAAACAATAAATGCTGGAGAGGGTGTGGAGAAAAGGGAATCCTCTTGCACTGTTGGTGGGGATGTAAATTGATACAGCCACTATGGAAGACAGTATGGAGATTCCTTAAAATCTAGGAATAAAACCACCATATGACCCAGCAATACCACTCCTAGGCATACACCCTGAGGAAACCAGGGTTGAAAAAGACACATGTATCCCATTGTTCTTTGCAGCACTATTTAAGATAGCTAGAACATGGAAGCAACCTAGATGCCCATCGACGGCGAATGGATTAACAAGTTGCAGTACATATACATCAATGGGATATTACTCAGCCATAAAAAGGAATGCCTTTGAGTCAGTTCTGATGAGGTGGATGAACCTAGAACCTGTTATACAGAGTGAAGTAAGTCAGAAAGAGAAAGATAAATATCATATTCTAATGCACATATACAGAATCTATAAAAATGGTTCTGAAGAATTTATTTACAGGGCAGCGATAGAGAAACAGACAAATAGAATACTTATGGACACATGGAGAGGGAAGGAGAGGGTGAGGTATATGGAAAGAGTAACATGGAAACTTACATTATCATATGTAAAATAGATAGCCAACAGGGATTTTCTGTATGGTTCAGGAAACTCAAAGAGGGGCTTGTATCAACCCAGAGGGGTGGGAAGAGGGGCAGATGGGAGGGAGGTCCAAAAGGGAGGGGATATATGTATACCTATGGCTGATTCATGTTGAAGTTTGACAGAAAAGAACAAAATTCTGTAAAGCAATTATTCTTCAATAAAAAAGTAAATTTAAAAAAAAAGATGGGTAAGATGTCTGCTCTCCATGTTTTGTGTCTTGAAATGTATTTTTTAAAGTTTTGGAGGTTCTTTTTTATTAAAAAAAATATGTATATATATTTTTACTAGTGAGATGACATGATCAGATTTGGAATTTTCAGAAAAAAAGTCATACTGTAACACAGAGGGTGATAAGCCTTTGGGTCATTGTTGTCATCAGTAATTCCATCAGGAAAATATGACAGCCAGAATCAGAGCAGAACATGTGAGATTGGAGAAAAGAAAATGCAAGGAATATTAAGGAGGTAGGAACCACTGGCCTGGGAAATTGAAAGCTGTGGGGAAGGGAAGGGAGGTGTTGAGGATGTTTGCTGAGTTTCTTTTTTAAAAAAAATTTTTTTTTAATTGGAGTATAGTTGATTTATTGGGTTGGCCAAAACGTTCATTTGGGTTTTTCTGTACCATCTTATAGAACCTTAAATGAATTTTTTTTGCCAACTCAATACAGTGTTGTGTTAGTTTCAGGTGTACAACAAAGTGAATTAGTTTTATACATATATAGGGGCTTCCCTGGTAGCTCAGCTGGTAAAGAATTCGCCTGCATGTGGGAGACCTGGATTTGATCCCTGGGTTGGGATGATCCCCTGGATGAGGTTATGGCAACTCACTCCAGTATTTTTCCCTGGAGAATCCTCATGGACAGAGAAGCCTGGCAGGCTACATTCCGTGGGGTCACAAAATGTCAGACACAACTGAGCAACTAAACACACGCATATACATATAGCTACTCTTTTTTAGATTCTGTTTCCATATAGGCCATTACACAGTATTGAGTAGAGTTCACTGTGCTATACAGTAGGTCCTTATTAGTTATCTATTTTACATATAGTAGTGTGTATATGTCAACCCCAATCTTGCAGTTTATCCCTCCCTGCCCTTACCCCCAGTAGCTATAAGTTTGTTTTCTACATCTCTAATTTCTCTTTTGTAGATACGTTTTTTTGTTTTTTGTTTTTTTTTAGATTCCACATATAAGCAACATAATGAGTTTCTGACTGTTGCAAGTGATAGTGAATAGAATCTTTCACTGAAACATATTCAAAAGAAGAACAGATTTCAGAGAGGAAGTTACTATTAATTCTCTCCTAAAGAGTTCTTGGGCTTCCCAGTTGGCACTAGTAGTAAAGAACCCACCTGCCAATGCAGGAGACATAAAAGATGCAGGTTCATTCCCTGGGTCAGGGAGATCCCATGGAGAAGGGCATGGCAACTCACTCCAGTATTCTTTCCTAAAGAATCGCATGGACGGAGGAGCCAGGCGGGCTGCGGTCCATGGGGTGGTAAAGAGTCAGACACGACTGAAGCGATTTAGCACAAGCACCAAGTGGGTTCTCAGTTACGCTGGGGGAGGGGTATTCTTCTGGGAATCATGAATGTGCTTGGCCTTGTCCGAAACTCCAGCAAAAAGAAACCACAAGGATATATCCAGCGTACTGAAGCTGCTTGAAAACTGTCCCTCCTACTCTGGCTGTGAGCTCAGCTGATGGAGGAAGGCCCAGATATAGTCAACTGAGGGCCTTTTCACATGCTAGTTCTGTCCCTTCAACTGGGGTTGGGGAGGTGTGACAGCTGGTGGCAATTGTCAGCTCAGCAACTCTGGAAGTAGGCTGTCCTCACTTTGCTCCAGCTCATGATGACAAGCAAGAATGACAGGGACTGTCCTGTGTTCAACCTGAACAAAATAACTCATCCTCAATGGAGACCTGAGAGAATCTGAGAGAGCTGACTCTGTAAAGGAACCATTTTCTTACTGCTGTGGGAAGTCACCTTCCTTACTTTCTGTCTTAACTTTCAGATCACAGTATTTGCATCATCTTCTCTTTCCGCACTACATGATTTGCTTGGAATAATTATGTTGGGGTCATTTATCAGCTGTAGTCAGTACATATCACTTCCTGAGATTCTGAAAATAATATGGACTTCTCTGTTGTTAATCTTCTGGCTCATGCTAAATCTCATTAGTGAATTTAGTTGTTGAGAGTTTAATATCAACTTCAGTGCCAATGTTTTTGCCCTGTGAATAGTCAAGCCGGTGAAGGCTACTACTCTCTCTCTTAAGCTGATGAGCCCTAGTAAGGATGGAGTATGGCAGGTGAGGCCATCCCATTATCTCTTGAGTCTCCGGTTGCCCAGGCAACTTTTCCCACGACTGAAAGAAGTGGCAGGTCAGTGCTTTGCAGTGTTGCTTCCCTCTGTCCTGTGTTAGCAGGCTGCCTGGCCTCTCCCTTTTGTTTTCTCAAAGCGTGTGTGGGAGGAACTCAGTCATTGTGGCCGCTCCCCGATGAGCCTTCTCTGTTGATTTCATATCTTTTTGAAAAGGTTGTATAGAATTGAAAGCACAAGTTTGCATGTGAAATTACCAGCACAAGGCAGCAAATTACTATAATAACTGGGAAAAGAAGTGGATATTGAAGGATACATTTAAAAAGCTGGGGGCTCAGGAAGAGAGGGGCTCTGAACCAAGATCTTCAGCTGAATAAGTCATATGCATCCATAGAAAAGTAGGGAAAGATTCTGCAAAATTGGAAGCACCATGAATTCAAACAAACATTACTTGACCCTATGTTTGCCTTGTTGGACAGATTGTTAAAGGACAGGGAAATGATAGATAATCAACAGAAGCGATTTTATAAAATAGCCTAGAAAACAGGACTTCGGTGGAAGTGGAGGGAGACACTGCGTCTTAGCTTACAGAAAGCAGCATTCACTGGCCAAAAATGAGCATGGTGTTAGTTTGTTTTTTTAACCAGCCCACCTTTCAGGAGGTAATCATGGAATATGATGGATTAAATTCAGCATTCAAATTCTCCTAATGTACAACCACATACAAATGTGGGCGCACACACACATGCATACTAATTCATTCCAGTGTGGCTCAAAGCTGCTTCGCTAGTTTTCACAAAGTACTACTATGCAGTGGTTAAAAATCTGGTCTGGAGTAAAAAGGCTGAGAGTCATATTCCAGATCTGTCAGCTGCTAACAGATTTAGTGAAAATGATTTGGTCTCTGAGCCTCAACGTCCTCTGAAAAGGAGTGGGGGGAAGATTAAAGGAGAAAAAGCCACAAGGCAGCAGCCTGGTGGCCGGTACACCCCAGCTGCCACAGTGTTATTTGCAGAGAGTCGCCTACAAAGAGCCTGTGATGAAGCACAGCCACATGGGCTCACTCCCTTTGATTCCTCGCGGGAAGGGCTACTTCAGTCTCTGCCTCCCTGTGTTTTGTTGCTGGCCAGCACACAGCCTCTTGGCTCTGGGTCTACGGAGGAGGTTTGGCTGTTTGCCAGGCTGCGAGGAGGATTCCCCCCTTAGGGACTGTGTCACAGACACAGAGATGCTAATGAGAGCTCTGCTTAGCTAGGACTGTGAGCTCTCCTGGCAACTGGGGGAGGGCAGAAGTACCTTGCACAACAATTAGCTTTTCACAGCCATTAGCAGTTTCTAGTCATTAGCACTACAGAAACGCTGCAAATGACACTCAGGAAACAGATACCACTGTGAGTCAGAACCAGGCTTCTGAGCAGCATCAGTCCCCAACAAGGCAGGGCTCTTAGAGGGTGAGACCCCCTGTCCCTGCCCACTCCAGCAAAAGGGACCTGTGACCCAAAGCTCCCTCTGTCCCCTCCCATCATATCTTTGAAAAGGGCTTCATCAAGCCTATTATTTGTTCCAGTGAAATGTAAGTCTTTCTGAAGGGAAGTTCAGAAGATGTAGTGCATAATAAAGTGACTCTGAATTCCTTCACAGACCAAGAAACTTCCTAAACTGGGCATGCGTGATTGAAGTGCAAATTGAATGGAACCCCAGAGCAGTGAAATGATTTAGCCCCAAAGCTGTTCATAGCAACACTGCTAAATACTGGGACCATCTATATCTCTAATGGAAAGGATAGGTTAAGTAATTGTGTTATTCCCATTCAGTGGAATATAACACAACCTTTTAAAATAATGTACTGGAATTTGTGGACAGATTATATTTAAAAGGTTATGAAATAGTATTAACATCTGAGTTCATTTTTTGTGAAAATGGTGACTTCTAAAATTTCAGCCTTGGTTGTTCCTGAGTGCTAGGAATGGAAATAGTTTTCAGTTTTCATTCTTTTGCTGCCCTGCTTCATATTATTTTCCAAAATGACTATACATACCTAATTCTTGTGAGTCTGAGAGAGAAAAAGAGAGCAGAGAAAGTAAGCCATCTGGCTAACAGGATTTAATACAAATGCAACATTTTCGAGTAAATATTTTATTGAAGTAATAACCTAATTGCAGAAAAAGACACAAATAAGTACACAGTTGGATGACTTTTCACTAAGTGCATAAACCCAGACCCAGAATGAGTCTTAAATGCAGCAATGGGTCTTCTTGTGATTCCACAACCAGGAGTCTGGATAGTGAGCAATAACAGTAGAGGTTCAGCTAAGAGGCACTCAGTGAACCAAAATGGCAAATTGAAAGCCCTTAATGGTAACTCTGGGGCTTCCCAGGTCACACTAGTGGTAAAGAACCTGCCTACCAATGCAGGAGACGTAAGATATGTGAGTTCGACCCCTGAGTCAGGAAGATCCCCCTGGAAGAGGGCATGGCAACCCACTCCAGTATTCTTGCCTGGAGAATCCCATGGACAGAGGAGCCAGGTGGGCTACAGTCCATGGGGTCACACAGAGTTGGCCCTGACTAAAGTGACTAAGCCCAGCACACACTCAGTGCTAACTCTGGAAAGAAAGGTGGTAAATATTTTATAGATGTAGTAACTAGAACAAAGGGAGTAAGAATAACTTGAATCCCACAGCTACTCAACAGGGAAGCTAAGATTCCTTCCCAAGCAGTCAGGCTCTGGGATCAATGCCTCTCCAAGAAGGAGAAATACAGCTGCAGCAACAGCAGAAGGCCAGGGTGATCCCTCAGGGCTTGATAACTGGACACCAGAGGAGGGGGAGAAGATGAATGCGAGAGGGCAGGAAGGCTTATGTTTGGAAAGAGGGATAGAAAAACCAGTTCCTGGCAATTCTTCAAAAAGTGGACCAATGGTAAGAGCAGTAACTCCTGGTTTGTTAGCTTTGTGCACTTGAGAAACACTGGGTTGGATGAAGCACAAGCTGGAATCAAGATTGCCAGGAGAAATATCAGTAACCTCAGGTATGCAGATGACACTACCCTTATGGCAGAAAGTGAAGAAGAACTAAAGAGCCACTTGATGACAGTGAAAAAGGAGAGTGAAAAAGTTGGCTTAAAGCTCAACATTCAGAAAACTAAGATCTTGACATACAGTCCCATCACTTCATGGCAAATAGATGGGGAAACAGTGGAAACAGTGGCAGACTTTATTTTTGGGGGCTCCAAAATCACTGCAGATGGTGACTGCAGCCATGAAATTAAAAGATGTTTACTCCTTGGAGGAGTTATGACCAACCAAGATAGCATATTAAAAAGCAGAGACATTACTTTATCAACAAACATCCATCTAGTCAAGGCTATGGCTTTTCCAGTAGTCGTGTATGAATGTGAGAGTTGGACTATAAAGAAAGCTGAGTGCCAAAGAATTGATGCTTTTGAACTCTGCTGTTGGAGAAAACTTGAGTCCCTTGGACTACAAGGTGATCAAACCAGCCCATCCTAAAGGAAATCAACCCTGAATATTCATTGGAAGGATTGATGTTGACGCTGAAACTCCAATACTTTGGCCATCTGATGTGAAGAGCTGACTCATTTGAAAAGGCCCTGATGCTGGGGAAGATTGAGGGCAGGAAGAGAAGAGGACGACAGAGGATGAGATGGTTGGATGGCATCACCAACTCAATGGACATGAGCTTGAGTAAACTCTGGGAGTTGGCAATGGACAGGGAGGCCTGGTGTGCTGCAGTCCATGGGGTCGCAAAGAGCTGGACATGACTGAGTGACTGAACTGAACTGAACTGAACTCCATGTAGGACTGAAGATGCCCTTGAGGCTGCTGGTCCAGGGATGCTAAGCTCAAGAGCTCAGGCCTTGTTCAGAAGTCACAGTCAGCTCAGGAAGAGGACAAAAATCTGATTTCTTTTTTTAGAATTTGCTGATTCAAAAGGAAGCAAGGCACTACTCATAATCCCCTCCCCCCACTTTAAACATGGTGCCCCAAATCATCACCCAGTTATCAAATGTGTTTGCTCCTTGAAATAACTGCTGTGGGTGAACCACACAGAGGGTGCACATTGGGCAAGGGATGACTTTAGAGAATAGGGGGTACTGTTGAGGATCTTGAGTGATGACTGCAGAAAGTTACCTCCCAAAATAAAGTCCACTGGGGAGGACCAAGCTTTGGAAGCTTTCACGGACACCATTTGTCAAAGATACATGCCTGGGAATGTGGTTTTCTTAATTAGCTCAGTGGTAGTACTATGCTAAGAGGGCTAGATATGATAACTTGTCAAGACCTCTATTCCTGTTGTAACATTCTGTTTTGTCACTGTAAGCTTTTCAAGGATAAGGGCCATGTTGTACATCTCTACATTTCCAATGCATCATAAAGTGCCTGGTAGATAAGAGATGTTAAATAAATGCTTACTAAATGTATCAAACACACACCCTAGGTTTTCCAGGGGAATACCAATTTAAATATTCTGTTGATTATATCCTCCAATTTAAGTTTAGAAACATTGATCACTAGAGAGTTAGGTCTAAATGTGGCTGATGGGAATTGCTAGGAATTCTCAGGAGATATTTCTCAGCAGTAGCTGCAATATCTATCATTTTTCAAAGTCTTAATCATTCTTTGGTCCCAGAAAAGGTAGGATCATACAGAAATGAAAAAGTTCCTGGCAGGGAGGAAATTCAAGACTTTTATAAAACTTAAAATTGAATCCTAATCTTCATGCCTCAGCAACTGGAGTTTTTTTAATCCCTTATATACCTTTGCAAAGGCATTTTTTAAAATATTACTAAATGCCAGGATAATATTCAATGATAATAATATGAAAATTAATAAGAAACAATTCAGACATAAAATAAATTACATGGATACATGTAGTACACTGATACAAACATGGATAGTGTTTGTATCAATAATGTATCTTTGGCTACTAGAAAAAGAAATGAAATGATGGTTAAAACAAAAGAAAATTTTAATCATCTCACAAATTATCAAAGTCTGGAAGAAAATGTTTTCAGATTAGGTTTTTTTCCAACAATATTGTCAAAATGCTTGTTCTATTTTTTCACTGTTTTATCCTGTGCCCGTTGACTTATTGCCTCGTGGTCACAAAATGGTTGCTGTCACCCCAGGTACCATGTTCTCACATCATTGCATTCAAGTCAGGCAGGAAGGAGCTTTCTCTTTGTAACAGACAATAAAAATCTTCTGAGAAGATCCCTTCAACAAATTACCCCTTTGGTCTCAATGTTCAGAACTGGGTCACATGCCCACTCCCAAGTCTATCATGGAAAGAGGAAGAGGATTGCCACGTTTGGTGTATGCCAGTTATGCCTTAGTTTCTCAGGCTGCTGCTGCTACTGCTGCTAAGTCTCTTCAGTCGTGTCCCACTCTGTGCGACCCCATAGACAGCAGCCCACCAGGCTCCCCCGTCCCTGGGATTCTCCAGGCAAGAACACTGGAGTGGGTTGCCATTTCCTTCTCCAGAACATGAAAGTGAAAAGTGAAAGTGAAGTCGCTCAGTTGTGTCCAACTCTTAGCAACCTCATGGACTGCAACCTACCAGGCTCCTCCGTCCATGGGATTTTCCAGGCAAGAGTACTGGAGTGGGGTGCCATTGCCTTCTCCAGTTTCTCAGGCTAGGGGAAGGTTTTTGTTTCCCTTGAGCACACTGCCAGATGAAAAATTGGGAATCCTATAATCCAAAGAAAGAGAAGGCAACCAACTAACCAACTTAACCTGGATAAGCATAGAGTTGTGCCAGTCCATGTACTTATCTTCTCTTATTGGTGACATGTTCAGCTTCACATGCCTTCCTAGCATAAAGCCAAAAGCTCTAGGCTACTAGAAAACCTGGCCTTTCAGTGACCCTGCCCTGGCCTTGACCGCCCCAGTCTGAGCTCAGCTGTGGCCCTAATCTTGAGCTCCCATAATCTTAAGCTTTCACAGTTCTAACCAACTTCACAAATTGCAGTTTGTTGATGTGAGTGAGAGTTAGGAATGCTGCAGGGGAGGATGAGAGTCAGGTCAACAAAAGACATTGGAAGTGGATTTCCTTCCTCATACAGGGGTCTCTTGTCAGGACCCTGAACTCTAATGGCTTCTCCCAAGTGGGCTGGCCCAGCTTCAGGTGTTACTGAATGTCGTTTGAGAGTAAGAACTTCTCAGTAGTTCTTTTTTTCTCCCTGAACAACACTGGTTATTGATTTTAGGATGTAGGTGAGAGAGAAATACAAAGTGGTTTGAGTCTGGAGTGGAGTGGGGAAGGTGGTTGGAAGAGATCACTTTGGGGAATGTGACTTTGGTCAACACACCCACTGGCACTGGTTTTACAAGGCCACATTCTACACCGCTGCTATATATAATGTGATATGATACAATACTGTATGTATATAGTATGATGTAATGTAATATAATACTATATAATCTAACAGAGTAACTCAAATTTATTGAACATTCACTGTGATGGACAGGGTAAGAAGTACTTTCCTTGTATGATTACTTAGAGTCACATTCATGGTGCAAGTTCCATTATTATCCAGAGATTGGTAACTTGCCCAAAGCTACTCTATTAGACGGTAGACTCCAGGACTCAGGACTATCTGTCTCAAGAACCCCCATCCCACCCTCCAATTCTCCACTTTGTTGTCTGCTTCCAGTTTGCCTTTTCCTTACTAGGGTGTGAAGGAACACTGTGGCAAGAAGGCCAGGTGTTAGCAAAAGACAAGACAGAGGGTTTAAATGAAAAAAATAGCTCATTTGGACTCTGGATTGGGAACAAATGTTCAACTGGTTGATGAAATAAAAGAAATAGCAGCAACAAGTTATTTTAATCCTGCCGGAATGTTTAGAGAACAAAAGAGCAAAGTTAAATGTTTCTTTTTCTACAGAGTTCAGGAGAATAAACAGAAAAGGAATGCCTTATTGATAGGAACTATATAAACAGATGAGCCTCTTTCTCCAGCATAGAATTTATGCAAATTTATGCATGCATTATCAAGGCTTTGCAGTTCCCTTGTGTTTCCACACTCATTCTCTACCTAGATACGTCATTCATTTACTCGTTAACTCAATCACTTATTCTTTCATTCATTCATTTATTTACCTAGTCATTTGTCAGATATTTATTCCATCTCTTCCATGCACTGGGCCCCAAGGAGGATAGTGGAGGCTTAAGAATTAAAGAGAAAAAGAAAAAGTAAAAAAAAAAAATGTACCGTCTCCTGCCTTAAATGGAATGGAATTTAAATATGCTCAAAAGAGAAGGCAGTTTTCCCCTTTGTATCTATTTTCTGCTCCTCACTGTCTATGAATGGTTCTCTGTTGAAGACAGATTCCCTTTAGTTCTCTGACATGGCACTGCTGTCTTGGGGGGAGTTGCCTGTCCCTAATTCAAAGCTAGAATACTGTGAAGAATGGAAGACATTAGGTGTGTCTTCTGTTTATCTGCCTGATTGGAGCAAATCCTGATTCAGGGACCTCCTGTGAGGTTCTGAGACATCAACATCCTATGGAATTTTGAAGATATCAAAGCTTTCATGAACTGATCAACCCATGTTGGTACCTTTAAGATTTCCTTCCCACCTGTGGAGGGGCTAGGCTACGGGTACAGCAGTGCCTGCAGCCGTCTTCGTTCTCCAACTCCATCCAAGAGCTGCCCCCAGCTGATCGTCATCCCCCTGGTCTGGCCTTCCAGCTTGACCCACAGATTCTAACAAAAGTCTCACCTCTCTAGTGCCTTTCTCATACACCAAAAAACCAGTGCTGAGCACAAATCCTGAAGTCGTCCTAGAATTGTCCACACTTCTATATGGCCTCTTAGGCTTCCTGTTAAGAGAAGGCCCCCAAAGATTGGGATTTCAGCCCAACCATGCCATTCTGAGGAGGTATTCCAGATCACTGAAGATGACCTGTATCAAAACTGTCTCCCCACAGTGATGGCAAATGTCCTAAGCAGTGTTCTGTGTCAGAGGCAGTTCATGTCCCTAAGGGGAATCCAGTTGTGATAATGCTCCAGAAAGAACCCCACCCTCACCACAGCCTAGATATTTGTTTCTGCTCATTTCTATGGCCAGATTTTCTCCTCTACAAAATAAATAGTTCAGACTAAGATGGGGCCGCAGGTCCTATCGAACTTGAACAGTCTATGGCTTCTGAGTACTTGCTGTATCTGCTTTAGCAGTTTGCAGCAAGAATTGGACTTCCGAGACATAGCACGTCCTGATGTTCACTCTGGTGGGAAGTGAATTCAGTCGCCCTGGTACATGCATCCCAGGCATCTCTGGCGTCTGCTGTCAGGGGCCGGGGGAGCTGGCATGCCCAGCCCAGTCCCGGGGCGGGGGGTGGGTGTGGGAATGCAGCAGCTACTCCACTAAAGGACACTCTGGTCTCCATGGGAGCCAGTCTGTCTTCTTGGCAGAGGAGCCACATCCGTGTGTGCCACAGCCCAGGAACAATGCCCCAGGGGCCTGTGATCCCAAGCACCCATGAATGGAGGCAGGGGAACAGCCAGTCCCGGCGTGCCTGTGTCCTATTTGATCTTAGAAACTTGGAAGCCTTTAGGACCTGGAAGTGCTCACGCCCAGGGGCCATGCAGTGTGGTGGAAAGAGAACTGGCCTGGCGATTAGAAGTTCTGGTCGGAGTCTCAGCTCTGCCCTCGCTGGCTACGTGACTAGGAGCAGGTCTCCTCACCCTGCTGAATGTGGGTTTTCTTGTCTGTCCAATGAGGAGAATTAGGTCTCCCCTGATGACCTCATAGGGCTGATCTTTGTTGGTTACTTATCCTGCAAGCGGTGTACAACAGCACCCCCGCCCCCGCCACAACCAGTAATGTCTTCATCACAGTCTAATGACAGTATTACACAGGAGGTGATAAAATTAACATTAATTTTTGTAGCAAGTAGAACAATAATTATTGCTACCAGCTGTTGAGCTCTTATTATGTACAAGACACTCTGCTAAGGACTAGAGAAACATTATTTCACTGGCCAAGGTCACGTGGCTGGTAAATGTTACGGCAGGACTCAACCCAGACATCCCTGACCCCAGAGTCAAGATCTTAATTTAACCCAATGCATGCTTTGCTTCCTTCCTCGTGGCCAGACAGCCTGGTTTATTCAGGTCCTGGCAGGCAGAGAATGAGTGAGATGTGTGGGCTTGTCTATTCACTTTGATAACTAGCTAAATTAGTGAAATGCTTTAAAACAGCCAAACACAGTAACTTTGGAATGCCATATATTAAAAGATACTTAAGGTGCAGGGTTAAATAAATGCATGTTTTTTTTTAAAGTGTGTTTTCACTAATAGGTAAGAAACAATGCTCACCGCCTTATGTCAGACTTTTTCATAGGCTGGTACAGGGCGGCATGCATTCCAACCATACAACCCCCACCTCCAAATTCATCCTTTCAAGGCCTATTTTTCAAGTGCCTACTCTGTGCCGAGCTCCCAAGAAGTGCTTGAATTCAGTGATGAGTGAGGTGGTTTTGTCCTCAAGGATCACTCTGGTGGAGACACTGATAGGCATACAAGTAGAGCAGGACAGTTCTTGGGGTGCAAATTGGGGATACCCAGGGTACTAAGGACAAAAAGAACCTGAGAAGCTAATCCAATCTGAGTGCACCAGGGAAGCCTTCAAAATAAAGGTGACAAATAAGTTGAGTGGGAGTCAAGCTGTTGGAAGGGAAGGGACAAGGAGATGGCAGGGAGGAAAGAAAGGGGCAGGAAAATTCAGGAAGTCCGAATAGTCCTGTTCAATGGCTAAGAGGCAAGAGAGGTGTGACTCACTCAGGGAGCCAGAAGGAGTTCAGAATGGCTGGAGAAGAATTCAAAAATGGGAGGTGAGAGCTGCCAAGTTGGCCATATCATGCAGGGCCATACATCGTGCAAAGAAGATTGGACTTTATTGTAATGACATTGAGAATTAATTAAAAGCATTCAAACCGGGTGTTAGGGAGGTTGGTCTAATCTGATTTGTGTGTTAGAAAGAAGATTCTGGCCCCAGTATGGAAAATAGATTAATGAGGGGTAGCGGAGGATAGAGTTTCCTGGATAGCTCAACTGGTAAAGAATACGCCTGGCATGGAGGAGACCCCGGTTCAATTCCTGGGTCAGGAAGATCCCCTGGAGAAGGGATAGGCTACCCACTCCAGTATTCTTGGGCTTCCCTGGTGGCTCAGATGGTAAAGAATATGCCTGCAATGTGGGAGACTTGGCTTCAATCCCTGGGTTGGGAAGATCCCCTGGAGAAAGGCATGGCAACTCACTCTAGTATTCTTGCCTGGGAAATCCCATGGACAGAGGATCCTGGTGGGCTAGAGTCCATGGGGTCACACAGAGTCGGACACAATTGAGTAATCAAGCACAGCACAGAGGAGGATGGCAGCTAACAGAAGATAGAACTGGTTATCTCCTGGAGTAATTCAACCAGAAGATGAAGATGACTCAGCCTGGGGTACTGGCAGTAGGAATGGAGAGAGGCAGATACTATGAAGAATGTTTAGTGAGGTGACATGATTTAGTGATTGAATGAAGTTGGGGGGGGTAGGGCATGGTACAGGGGTGCTGAGTTTGTCCTAGCCCCCCACCTTCCACCTCAGTCCCTGAAAATAAGGGCTGGTCTCTTTTGTTCCAGGTTCCTTCCAGTTAAGATGAAATGGCTCTGTGTCTCCAGATTTCTGAATCTATCATCCTATGCTTTTTTGACATTTCATCTCTCCTTTGGCCCCAATTTTTCTTTCATACTTCAGTATGATGACTAAGACAATGTGAACTGCAGCATGAAACCCAGAACTCTCTCAGTGGCTTGGCACAATAAAAGTTTATTTCTTGTTCCTGCAAGAATCTTCCCCAGTGAGCCGGTGACTTTCCTCCATATGCAGGCTCAGGAAGCAGGCTTCTATCTTACAGCTTGGCCATTCCACAGGGCCTTTGTGTTCCGGTTTAGCAGAAGGAGCAAGACAGAGTGAAGAAAGTAACCTTGCTGTGTAGAACTTCATTTATACACCCAATAGTGAGAACTCATTGCATGGGCGTCCCTGCTTGTGTACTTTATACCAACATACCTACATGAAGGGGAGAGCACAAAGGTTTGCTAGACAGTCACCTCTGTCACACCAGCAGGTCTAGGTCCTAACTCACTTTTTCCTTATTTTTATTTACCTGCTTCTTCTTCTAGTTGTCAGATCCTAATCATAGGAATGATGCGTTTCATTCCTCTGGTTTAGACATTGAAGGAGAATGACGTTCTTCTAATGCACCCAAAACAAAATAAACAGGAAAAGGGCAGTTTCCAAGCTGCCCATCTCAGGTAAACCCAGGACTGTTGTGCTGCCAACGTGCAAAGCACACCTGAGAAATGGGAGATCTGGGTTCAAGTTCTGGCTCCCTCAATAATTTGCATCATCACTTAAGTCACCTTGTCTCTCTGGGCCCCAATTTTCTCATCAGTAAAAGAAATGGACTGAGCTACACCACTGTTTCTCTAAGTGTGTACTCAGGAACATTAATTCCATGAAACAGTCTGTGAAAAACTCTTTTCTGGACAAAGAAGTTTGGGAAATTCTGTGAACCTTAAACCTCTCCTTAAGGATAGCTTCTGAGAAACCCTATGCTAAGGAATATTATTTTCTTTAAATTGACATTTCCTAATCTTGAGAGGTGGAATTTACATACCCAAGTACTAATATACATGGTTAATGTTTTACAACTAAACAGTGGGTCTATGATACAGAGAGGCTTGGATTCGGGTTAGCAGAATGAGTTCTGTCAGTAACTAAGATTCAATCAGGTGAAAAGGAAAAGCCGAGAACTATGGTAAGGAGGCACTGAGAATCTGTGAGGATGGTAACTGCACCATGCCAAAATATTCCTTTTCTATCATTGCGATTTCCCCCCAAACTACCAAGGACCAGTCCATGGACGACTGAGCGTCTGCATAGGGGTGAGGTTTGTTGTTATCCCTGTTGCTCTTGTTCAGCCACTAAGTTGTTCCAACTCTTTGCGGCTCATGGACTGCAGCATGCCAGGCTCCTCTGTTCTCCACTATCTGTTGGAGTTTGCTCCAATTAATGTCCATTGAATCAGTGATGCTATCTAACCATCTCATCCTCTGTCACCTCCTTCTCCTTTTGCCTTCAATCTTTCCCAGCATCAGGGTCTTTTCTGATGAGTCAGTTCTTCACATCAGGTGGCCCGAGTACTGGGGCTTCAGCTTCAGCATCAGTCCTTCCAATGAATATTCAGGATTATCTCTGAATATTCCGGGGCTATCCCAGGAGACTCTGCCTAGACCCCTCCTCTGTTCCGCATGTACCCATCTCTTGTAGACAAGCCACTAGTGAAAATACTAGGTGCTCATAAGCCCCACAGATCAATAAAGGACTTTGCCCTTTTGAGGGATGATGATAATGAAGGGAAATTTGCCTCCAGATTAAGACTGGGTCAGGAAGAGCCATCTAGAAATCCCTTCTTACATCAGGGTGTAGGGGTGAAGATCCCATCCCCATTATGTTTCTTTAACCATGAGAGACTGTGGTTAATGTTGTTTTCCTACCCTGACATCCCACAACCCACCTAAGCTCATTTGCAGGGGTAGGACCAGTCCCAGAAAGCTGACAGCTTCCCCCTCAAGCATCTGCATCTCCTTTTCTAACCCCAAGGAATTTTTATTTTTTCAACAGACACTGTTCCATAGCAAGCAGACAGAGCCTCCAAACCAGTCCCCAACCGGGGGTAGACGTGATCTGGTAGATACATGCCTCAGTCTCCCTGCACTCCTGTGGGGCAGTTTTGAGACATATTCTGCTTTGTCTTTGCAGAGCATGGCCCGTGGCCTTGAGCCCTAACGGTTCACATGACATGAATGACCCATGCTTTATGATACATTTTATTGGCTTTTCTTCCTTCCATGTCTTACTTACCTGGGATAGCCACCTAAATAAGCTATCTGAACCCAGGGCCTTATGTGAGAGTTTGCTTTGGGAGAATCCACACCAAGACAAACACTTTCTCATGTGATATGTGTCAGGGGACCTCTAGAGTCCCCTCTTGCTCTAATAAAATTCAGTGCTCCCTTATTTGGCCACTTGAGGTAGCCAAGTCCTGAGCCAGTTCTCATCTCCCTAGAAACAGAGAGTGGAGAGGGGTTTGACCACATTCTGACTTTAGTGCTTCCTCTAATTACTTAAGTCTGTACTGCCTTGAACAATTCTTCCAGAGAAGCCCAGAGCAGTAGGAAACTGTGAACTGAAACTGGCTTCTGGGACATTTTTATAACCTCAAAACAGGAGTGAACATACTTTATGCAAGTTAAACATGTTATAATTATCTTTCACTTTTATAGAGAGCTTTATTGATTTATAATTAATATGCCAGATGATTCACCCAAAGTTATTGAGTTGGCCAAATGTTCCTTCAAGTTTTTCCATAAGATGTTACAGAAAATCCCAAACAAATTTTTTGGCCAACTCAATATAAAATCAAATGAGTTTTAGTATATTATTACTTCCAAGGGCTTCCCTGGTGATACAGATGGTAAAGAATCTGCTTGCAATTCAAGAGACCCAGGTTCAATCTCTGGATCAGAATAATCCCCTGGAAAAGGGAATGGCAACCCACTCCAGTTTTCTTGCCTGGAGAATCCCATGGACAGAGGAGCCTGGTGGGCTACAGTCCATGGGATTGCAGAGACACTTCCTGCAGTGACTTTCACTTTTACTTCCAAAAGAAGCCCCATACTCATTAGCAATCTCCTCATTTCATGCCTAAGAACTCAGCCCTAGGCAATACAAAACTACTTTATGTCTCTATAGATTTGCCTAAACTGGACATTTCATATAAATGGAATCATATGATATGTGGTCCTTTGTGATTGGCTTGCTTTACTTAGCATAACGTGTCCAAAGTTCATCCATGTTGAATCATATAGGCTATTTCATCCTTATTTACAGTTGAATAGTAATCTGTTATATAAATACACCACATTTTATTTACTCATCAGATGGGCATTTGGCTTTATCCACTTTTTGGCTATTATGAATAATAATGATTTATATGAATATTCACATACAAGTTATTGTGTGGACATTTGTTTTCATTTTTCTTGAATATGTACCCAGAAGGTGAATTGCTGGGCAGTAGGGGCTTCCCTGGTGGCTCAGAGGTTAAAGTGTCTGCCTGGAAGGTGGGAGACCCGGGTTCGACCCCTGAGTTGGGAAGATCCCCTGGAGAAAGAAATGGCAACCCACTCCAGTACTCTTGCCTGGAGAATCCCATGGAGGGAGGAGCCTGGTAGGCTATAGTCCATGGGGCCGCAAAGAGTCAGACACGACTGAGTGACTTCACTTCACGATAACCCTAAGTTTAACCTCTTTAGAAACTGCCTATTTTTCTTTTTTTTTTTAGAACCTGCCTATTTTTCAAAATGACTGTACCATGTTACATTCCTCTGAACAGTGAATGAGGACTCCAATTTCATCAACATTTGTTTTTGTCTTTTTTATTATAGCCATCTTAGTGCATGTAAATTGGTATCTCATTGTAGTTTTGATTTCCATTTACCTAATAAGTAATGATGTTAAGCATCTTTTCATGTGCTTATTGGCCATTTGTATATCTTCTTAGGAAAAATGCCTATTCAGAATCTTTGCCTGCTTTTTAATTGAGTTGTTTTTCTTTTATTATTGCACTGTAAGAGCTCTTTATCCTTTATCAGGTACATGATTTGCAAATATTTTCTCCTATTTTATGAACTGTGTTTGGACTTTCTTAGTGGTACTCTCTATTGTACAAAAGCTTTTAATTTTGATGATGTCCAATATATCTATTTTTCCTTTTGATGCTTGGCTTTTAGTATTACACCTAAGAAACCACTGTGTAATCCAAAGTCATGAAAATATGGGGGCTTCCCAGGTGATGCTAGTGGTAAAGAATCCTCCTGCCAATGCAGGAGGCATAAGAGACATGGCTTTGATCCCTGGGTTGGGAAGATTCCCCTGGAGTAGGAAATGGCAACCTGCTCCAGTATTCTTGCCTGGAAAATTCCAAGGACAGAGGAGCCTGACGAGCAACAGTTCCTGGGGGTTGCAGAGTCAGACATGACTGAACACACACACACATGAAAATTTATGCCTATGATTTTTTTACAGTATCTTCTAATCTTAGATTTTATATTTAGGTTTTATATCATATTTTATATAGCATTATATAGTATTTAGTGTGAGCTAATTTTTACATATAGTGTTGTGGTCTAGGGGTCCAATTTAATTCTTTGACTTGTGGAAATCCAGCTGCTCTTAGTGCTATTTGTTGAAAAGACTATTTTTTTCTTTATTGGGTTTTCTTATCCTTCTTGTCTCTTGTTATTGGATCACACATGTGAAAATAAAATCAGAACTCTCACCTCTGTTTACTTGATCTGTACATCTAGATTTAGGCCAATGTCACAAGTCTTGATTGTTGTAACTTTATAGTAAGTTTTAAAATTGGGAAGTGGTACATCCTCCAATTTTTTTTTTCTTTCTTCCCCCAAGATTGTTTTGCCTCCTCTGGGTCCCTTGAATTTCCAGATAAATTTTAAGGTCATCTTGTCAATTTCTGCAGAAAAAGTTAGTTTAGATTAAATAGGGATTGGGTTGAATCTGTAGATCAATTTGAAGCGGTTTGCATCTCAACAGTACTAAGTCTTGCAGTGCATGAACACAGGATGCCTCCCTTTTAATTAGGTCTTTAATTTCATGCAGCAGTATTTTGTAGTTTTCGGAGTGTAAGTTCTGCAGTTCTTTTGTGAAGCCTATTTCCAATATTACATGCTTTTTGAAGTTATTGTAAATGAAATTATTTTCTTAATTGCATTTTTTGAATTATCCACTGCTCTGTGTAGACATACAGTTGATTCTATATATTTATCTTATAGCCTGCAACCTGGCTGAATTCATTTATTAGTTCCAACAGCTTTTGATGGATTCCTTGGGATTTTTCTATATGCATGCCCATGTCATCTACAGAGATAGTTTTACTTCTTCCTTTAAAATCTGATGCCCTTCTCTTTTTCCAGTCTAATTTGCCCTGGCTGGAACCTCCAGTATAATGTTGAATAGAAGTGGTGAGAGCAGTCATCCCTGTCTTGTTTCTGATTTTATTTTATTTTTAAAATATATTTATTAATTTTTTTTTAAGTTTTGCTGGGTCTTTATTGTTGCAAGGGCTTTTCTCTAGTTGCAGTTCAGTTCAATTCAGTGCAGTCACTCAGTCGAGTCCAACTCTTTGTGACCCCATGGACTGCAGCACCCCAGGTCTCCCTGCCCATCACCAACTTCTGGAGTTTACTCAAACTCATGTCCATTGAGTCGGTGATGCTATCCAACCATCTCATCCTCTGCTGTCCCCTTCTCTTCCTGCCCTCAATCTTTCCCAGCATCAGGGTCTTTTCCAATGAGTTAGTTCTTCGCATCAGGTGGCCAAAGTATTGGAGTTTCAGCTTCAACATCAGTCCTTCCAACAAACAGCTAGGACTGATCTCCTTTAGGATGGACTGGTTAGATCTCCTTGAAGTCCAAGGGACTCTCAAGAGTCTTCTCCAACACCACAGTTCAAAAGCATCAATTCTTTGGTGCTCAGCTTTCTTTATAGTCCAACACATCCATACATGTCTACTAGAAAAACCATAGCCTTGACTAGATGGACCTTTGTTGACAAAGTAATGTCTCTGCTTTTTAATATGCTATCTAGGTTGGTCATAACTTTCCTTCCAAGGAGCAAGCGTCTTTTAATTTCATGGCTGCAGTCACAATCTGTAGTGATTTTGGAGCCCAAAAAATCAAAGTCAGCCATTGTTTCCACTGTTTCCCCATCTATTTGCCATGAAGTGATGGGACCGGATGCCATGATCTTATACATTTTTTGAATGTTCAGCTTTAAGCCAACTTTTTCACTCTCCTCTTTCACCTTCATCAAGAAGCTCTTTAATTCGTCTTCACTTTCTGCCATAAGGGTGGTGTCATCTGCATATCTGAGGTTATTGATATAACTTCCAGGAGTCTTGATTCCAGCTTGTGCTTCCTCCAGCCCAGCGTTTCTCATGATGTACTCTGCATATAAGTTAAATAAACACGGTGACAATATATAGCCCTGACGTACTCCTTTCCTGATTTGGAACCAGTCTGTTGTTCCTTGTCCAGTTCTAACTGTTGCTTCCTGACCTGCATACAGATTTCTCAAGAGGCAGGTCAGGTGGTCTGGTAGTCCCATATCTTTCAGATTTTCCACAGTTTATTGTGATCTGCACAGTCAAAGGCTTTGGCATAGTCAATAAAGCAGAAATAGATGTTTTTCTGGAACTCTCTTGCTTTTTCAATGATCCATCGGATGTTGGCAATTTGATCTCTGGTTCCTCTGCCTTTTCTAAATCCAGCTTGAACATCTGGAAGTCCATGGTTCATGTATTGCTGAAGCCTGGCTTGGATAATTTTGAGCATTACTTTACTAGCATGTGAGATGTGTGCAATTGTGTGGTCGTTTGATCATTCTTTGGCATTGCTTTTCTTTGGGATTGGAATGAAAACTGACCTTTTCCAGTCCTATGGCCACTGCTGAGTTTTCCAAATTTGCTGGCATATTGAGTGCAGCACTTTCACAGCATCATCTTTCAGGATTTGAAATAGCTCAACTGGAATTCCACTATCTCCACTAGCTTTGTTTGTAGTGATGCTTCCTAAGGCCCATTTGACTTCACATTCCAGGATGTCTGGCTCTAGGTAAGTGATCACACCATTGTGATTGTCTGGGTTGTAAAGATCTTTTTTTTACAGTTCTGTGTAGTCTTACCACCTCTTCTTAATATCTTCTGTTTCTGTTAGGTCCATACCATTTCTGTCCTTTATTGAGCCCATCTTTGCATGAAATGTTCCCTTGGTATCTGTAATTTTCTTGAAGAGATCTCTAGTCTTTCCTATTCTGTTGTTTTCCTCTATTTCTTTGCACTGATCACTGAGGAAGGCTTTCTTATCTCTCCTTGCTATTCTTTGGAACTCTGAATTCAGATGGGTATATCTTTCATTTTCTCATTTGCTTTTCGCTTCTTTTCTTTTCACAGCTATCTGTAAGGACTCCTCAGACAGTCAGTTTGCTTTTTTGCATTTCTTCTTCTTGGGGATGATCTTGATCCCTGTTTCTTGTACAATGTCACCAACCTCTGTCCATAGTTCATCAGACACTCTGTCTATCAGATCTAGTCCCTTAAATCTATTTCTCACTTCCACTGTATAATCATAAGGGATTTGATTTAGGTCATACCTGAATGGTCTAGTGGTTTTCTCTATTTTCTCCAGTTTAAGTCTGAATTTTGCAAACAGGAGTCCATGATCTGAGCCACAGTCAGCTCCCGGTCTTGTTTTTGCTGACTGTATAGAGCTTCTCCATCTTTGGCTGCAAAGAATAGAATCAATCTGATTTCAGTATTGACCATCTGATGCTAGCCATCTTTGCTAGCTTGTAGCTCAGTTGGTAAAGACTCTGCCTGCGATGCAGGAGATCTGGGTTCAATCCCTGGGTGAAGAAGATCCCCTGGAGAAGAGAATGGCAACCTACTCCAGTTGTCTTCCCCCTGGAGAATTTCATGGATGGAGGACTTGCCGAGCTACAGTCCATGGGATCACAAAGAGTGGGACATGACTGTGCTTTCCTTTCCTTCCTTTCCTTTCATCTGGTGATGGGGGCTACTCTGTTGCTGTGGTTCACAGGCTTCTCATTGTGGTACCTTCTCTTGTTTCAGAGCACGGGCTCTAGGGTGCAAGGGCTTCAGTGACTGCAGTCCCAGGCTCTAAAGCACAGGCTCAGTAGTTGTAGCACAGAAGCTTAGCTGCTCTGCAGCATGTGGAATCTTCCTGGATCAGGGATTAAACCCGTGTCTTCTCTAGTGGCAGGCAGACTCTTTACCACTGAGCCATCAGGGAAGCCTTGCTTCTGATTTTTGAGGGAAACATTGAGATTTTCCCCTTTAAGGATGATGAAACATGGACCAAAAAGTGGCTTACCATGAGCACATTGGAAATGCAAGACATGCCTTGATTTAGTGTAGAGAAGAAAAGATTCAAAGACTTAGGGAGATTGGAATGTTAGAGTGGGGTATTCATTTAAGACTTACTTATCCATAATGCGAGAATCCAAAAGATAGCCCTTTCACTAGTATTTTGAAAATTATATTTGTGAGGGGAGCTCTGTGATCCCTCTTCTCTGTAGGTCAGACCTTACAGTTGGTACTACTGTCACTGAATTGGGAATCCTAAATGCAATGGAAGTAATTGGATCCCAGGATGGCAGGGGCCAAGTGAAGACACTCAGCTACCAAAGGCAATGGTGTGGCTGCCATCATGAACAGCAGAGTCAAAGCAGCTATCAGAATAGTCTGACTTGTACAGGCCTTTGGTGCTGGCTAAATAACCATGGTGTCTCTAGAAGGCTTCCCTGGTGGCTCAGTGTTAAAGAATCTGCCTGCGATGAGGGAGACCTAGTTTGATCCCTGGGTTGGGAAGATCCCCTGGAGAAGGGAATGGCAACCCACTCCAGTATTCTTGCCTGGAGAATTCCATGGACAGAGAAGCCTGGAGAGCTACAGTCCATGGGATCGCAAAGAGTCAGACACGACTGAGCGACTAACACGTTCACTTTCTTAGATGTCAAAGAGATAGAGTACGTATTCTTTATCTGTATAAGCAGAAAATTTCTAAGCCAAGTGAGCAAAAGTTTAACTTGAATCATAAAATAGAGTGATGATCCTTCAATCAATTCTGAGACTTGGGTAGGTTTTCAGACCCAGAGCTCCTTGAGTGAAGGGAAAGCCAAATCTCCTTGAAGAAAAATCTCATTTCTATAAAGCACTTGTATCTTGCATCCACCAAAATTTGTAGAGCTCACCCCTAAACAGTATGGAGGTTACAAGTGCTGACCCTCCATGCTGTCAAAAAATCCAAGTTTAACTTTACAGTTAGTCCTCCATATTCACAGTTCTACACCCATGGATTCAGTGACTTTTTTTTTTTTTTTCCAGTGGGTTTTGTCATACATTGATATGAATTAGCCATGGATTTACATGTATTCCCAATCCCGATCCCCCTCCCACCTCCCTCTCCACCGATTTCTGGGTCTTCCCAGTGCACCAGGCCGGAGCACTTGTCTCATGCATCCCACCTGGGCTGGTGATCTGTTTCACCATAGATAGTATACATGCTGTTCTTTTGAAATATCCACCCTCACATTCTCCCACAAAGTTCGAAAGTCTGTTCTGTATTTCTGTGTCTCTTTTTGTTTTGCATATAGGGTTATCGTTGTTTCTAAATTCCATATATATGTGTTAGTATGCTGTAATGTTCTTTATCTTCTGGCTTACTTCACTCTGTATAATGGGCTCCAGTTTCATCCATCTCATTAGAACTGATTCAAATGAATTCTTTTTAATGGCTGAGTAATATTCCATGGTGTATATGTACCACAGCTTCCTTATCCATTCATCTGCTGATGGGCATCTAGGTTGCTTCCATGTCCTGGCTATTATAAACAGTGCTGCGATGAACATTGGGGTGCACGTGTCTCTTTCAGATCTGGTTTCCTCAGTGTGTATGCCCAGAAGTGGGATTGCTGGGTCATATGGCAGTTCTATTTCCAGTTTTTTAAAAATCTCCACACTGTTTTCCATAGCGGCTGTACTAGTTTGCATTCCCACCAACAGTGTAAGAGGGTTCCCTTTTCTCCACACCCTCTCCAGCATTTATTGCTTGTAGACTTTTGGATAGCAGCCATCCTGACTGGCGTGTAATGGTACCTCATTGTGGTTTTGATTTGCATTTCTCTAATAATGAGGGATGTTGAGCATCTTTTCATGTGTTTGTTAGCCATCTGTATGTCTTCTTTGGAGAAATGTCTGTTTAGTAGAAAAGCCCAGAGATAAATCCACGAACCTATGGACACCTTATCTTTGACAAAGGAGGCAAGGATATACAATGGAAAAAAGACAACCTCTTTAACAAGTGGTGCTGGGAAAACTGGTCAACCACTTGTAAAAGAATGAAACTAGAACACTTTCTAACACCATACACAAAAATAAACTCAAAATGGATTAAAGATCTAAATGTAAGACCAGAAACTATAAAACTCCTAGAGGAGAACATAGGCAAAACACTCTCCGACATAAATCACAGCAAGATCCTCTATGACCCACCTCCCAGAATATTGGAAATAAAAGCAAAACTAAACAAATGGGACCTAATGAAACTTAAAAGCTTTTGCACTACAAAGGAAACTATAAGCAAGGTGAAAAGACAGCCCTCAGATTGGGAGAAAATAATAGCAAATGAAGAAACAGACAAAGGATTAATCTCAAAAATATACAAGCAACTCCTGCAGCTCAATTCCAGAAAAATAAATGACCCAATCAAAAAATGGGCCAAGGATTCAGTGACTTTTGATTGTGTAGTACCAGAGTATGTATTTATTGAAAGAAATGCACGTATAAGTGGAATCCATGCAGTTGAATCTCCTGTTGTTCAGGGGTCAACTGTATTGTTAATCTTTCTCCCAGACTTCCTCTAAGGGAACCTATTGCCTTTTATGAGGGTAACTGCATATTGGGGAAATGGAAATAATCTGAACACTGTCTCCAAACTGACTCTTAATGCCAGGTGACCCAGCGTCAGCTGTGGAGCACCAGAGTAGGGGTTTATGGTGGTTGGTGATCAATGGAGTTTTAGCATTGGTCTATCTCACAGTGGTTCCAGGGTGTTCCTGAACCCAGTCTGAGAATGAGTAATTGGAATAGACATTCATTGCAGCTGGTAGAACCTTCACATTAGTTCCTTTTTGCTCTAGGTTTCTTGTAGGGGTCCTTTTTCAGACTGAGAATGCTCCTTTCTATTCCTGATTAGTTAAGTGTTTTTATTATGAAAAGATGTTCACTGTGTTAAATGCCTTTTCAGCAACTATTGAAATGATTATGTGATTCGTCAGTTTTACTAGTATAACTTCAATGTTAGAAAATTGACCCAATCTTGCATTCCTGCAATAAATTCCGCTTGGTCTTGAGGTATAGTCTTTTTATATCTTGATGATGATTTATAATCTTTTAAAATGTTGTTTAATTTGGTTTGCTAATATTTTGTTGGTTTTTGTGTCTATATTTGTAAGAGATAATGGTCTATAGTTTCTTTATTCTTGTGATATCTTCATGTGGTTTTGGTATGGGGGTAATATTTAACTCCATAAAAGGAACTGTTTTTTCCCCTTCTGTTTTCTGAAAGAGTTCATGAAGTATTGGCACTCATTCTTTAAATATCTGGTAATATTGACCAGTGAAACCATCTAGTTCTGGGTTTTTCTTTGTGTATAATTTCTTTTTATATTATTACTAATAATCTGTATCTGTTCAGATTGTCTTTTGCTGCTTAACTCCTTTTAGTAGTTTGTATCTATGTAGGAATTTGTTTCATCTATATTATTTAATTTGTTGGCATACAGTTGTTCATAGTGTATCCTTATAATTTTTTCATTTCTGTAAGGCTAGTAGTTCTATTGGTAGTTCTGTCCCCTCTTTCATCCTGATTTTAGAAACATGTCTCATCTCTTTTTTTTTTGTTAGTTTAGCTGAAGGTTTTGTCAATTATTTTTTTCAAAGACACTTTTGGTTTTGTTTTTTTCTCCATTGTTTTTGTCTTCTCCTTTTGTTAATTTCTACTGTAATCTTTGGGCTTCCCTGATAGTTCAGTTGATAAAGAATCTTTATTATTTATTTCCTTTTGCTTATTTTAGAGTTAGTGTGCTCTTCCTTTTCTAGTTTCTTAACATGGAATATTAGGTTACTGATATGAGATTTTTCTTTTTTAATACAGGCTATAAATTTCCCCCAAAGCTTTCTTTGCATCCCATAAGTTTTGCTATATTGTTTTTTAATTTTATTTTCATTTCAAGATATTTTCCAATTCCTTTGGAATTTCTTCTTTGACCTGTTGGGTATTTAGGAGTCTGTTTTTTAATATGAATCTATTTATAAATTTTCCAAATTTCTTTCTGTTATTGATTTCTAAGTTCATTCTGTTGTGGAGATCATCATTTGTATGATTTAAATCCTTTTAAATTTATTGAGGCTTGTTCTACTGCCTATCATAAGGGAGATCATGGAGAATCTGTGGTTTTTGTTGTTGTTCAGTCACCAAGTCATGTCTAACTCTGTGATTTCCTGGACTTCAGCATGCCAGGTTTTTCTGTCCCTCACCATCTCCCAGAGTTTGCCCAAGTTCATGTCCATGAATCAGTGATGCCACCCAACCATCTCATCCTCTGTTGCCCTTTTCTCCTTCTGCCTTCAATTTTTCCCAGCATCAGAGTCTTTTCCAATGAATTGGCTATTCTCATCAGGTAGCCAAAGTATTGGAGGTTCCGCGTCAGCATCAGTCCTTCCAATAAATATTCAGGATTGATTTTCTTTAGGATTGACTGGTTTGATCTCCTTGCTGTCCAAGGGGACTCTCAAGAATCTTCTCCAACACCAGAGTTTGAAAACATCAGTTCTTTGGCATTCTGCCTTTATGATACAGCTCTCAAATCCATACATGACTACTGGAGGGACCCATGGCCTTGACTATACAGACATTTGTTGACAAAGTGATGCCTTTGCTTTTTAACACACTGTCTATGTTAGTCATAGCCCTCCTGCCAAGAAGCAATCGTCTTCTAATTTCAGGGCTGCAATCACCATCTGCAGTGATTTTTAGAGCCCAAAAAGAGGGAATTTGTCTCTGCTTTCATCTTTTCCCCTTCTTTTTGCCATGAAGTGATGGGACCAGATGCCATGATCTTAGTTTTTTTTAATATTGAGTTTTAAGCTGACTTTTTCACTCTCATCTTTCATCCTCATCAAGAGGCTCTTTAGTTCCTCCTTTCTTTCTGCCATTAAAGTGGTATCTTATGCATATATGAGGTTGTTGATATTTCTCCTGGCAATCTTAATTCTATTTTGTAACTCATCCAGTCTGGTACTTGTGAAGAATGCCTGTTCTACAATTGTAGGTAAAGGCTTCTGTTGGGTACTCTTGGTTAATAATATTGTTCAATACTTCTATTTGTTAATCTTCCACCTTGTTGCTCTATCCATTATTGAAACTGAAGCATGAAAGCCTCCAGCCCTTGTTGAATTGCCTGTTTCTTGCTTTATTTCTGTGAGTTTTTGTTTCATGTATTTTAGACTGTTTTTAGGTGGAATATTTATAATTGCTGTATCCTCCTGATGGATTGATCCTTTTGTCATAAGAAAATGTCTCTCTTTATCTTTATTAACATTTTTGTACTAAAATCTATTTTGCCTGATGTAAGTATAGTCAATCCAGTTTTCCTATGTTTACTATTTGCAAGATATGGCTTATTTTATTATTTTTCTCAAAATTATTGTGTTTTTGAATCTAAACTAGGTTTCCTTATAGACAGATATAGTTGAACATAGTCTTTTTATTGTCTGACAATTGCTGTCTTTTAATTGAAATGTTTACTCCATTCACACATAACACTATTATTGAAGTAGTTAATTTTACATCTACCATGTTCTTTTGTTTTCTATTTGCGTATTATTTTTTCTAGGGCTGCTATAACAAAGTACAGCATAATTGGTGCTTAAACAACAGAAATGTGTTGTTACACAGTTTTGGAGGCTAGAAGTCTAAGACCATGTTATCAGCAGGGTTAGTTCCTTCTCAGGACTATGAGAGAAGGATCTGTTCCAGACCTCTCTTCTTTTTTTTTAGAGTTGGATATGGATTTTATAGATATAGATTTTATTTTTTTTGGATGTACTTTTTTTTTTTTACTTATGAAGCTTTATAGAAAGAATACATCTGAGTATCATTCTATTGGTGATGACAATTGAATAATATTCTTAAAACTGTTCTTGAGTAATAATGATCAAAGATCGTAATCATACAATATTGAGTAGTATAGAACAAAATGCAATTATTGGAAGACAACTGCTCAACAGTATTGTGTTGGCCTCTGACACATATCAACACAAATCAGTCCCAGGTATACATATGTCCCATCCCTCCTGAAACCCTCTCCCAGTTCCCACCCCATCCCACTCCTCTAGGTTGTCACGGAACACTGTGTTGAGCTCCCTGTTTTACAGAGCAAATTCTCACTTGCTATGTATTTGACATATGGTAATGTATATGTTTCCATACTATTCTCTCACCTCTCTTCTTTGCTTGAAGATAGTCATCTTCTCCCTGTGTCTCTATTCATGCCATCGCCCCTCTGTTTGTGTCTAAGTTTCCCATTCTTAAAAGGATACTAATCATATTAGATTAGGACTCAGCCTAATACCTCATTTTAATTGATTACCTGTGTAAAGACTGTATCTCCAAATAAAGTCACATTCTGCAGGTTAGGACTTCAACATCTAAATTTTGGAAAGACACAACTCAACCCATAACAATAGTTTGTTCTTCTATTCTTCTTTTTGCTTTTTGCTATTCTACTTACTTTTGCATTAATGAATATTTTTTAGTATAACATTTCACTATACAGTTGACCCTTAACACAAGTTTGAACTGCACAGATCCACTTAGACACAGATTTTCCCAAGAGAGAATATTAAACTACTGCACAATCCGTAGTTGGATGAATGTACAGACTCAGAACTGAAGATTCACAGGGACAACTGTAAGTTATATGCAGATTTTCAACTGCAGAGGGTTGGAGTACAGGGTTACCCTGTGTTGTTAAAGGGTCAACTGTGTATTTTTGTTTTATTCTAATTGTATAGTGATTACTCTATGAATACCATACACATCTTAATTTTCAAACTCTGCTTCAGATTTGCCAACTTTATTTCAGTGAAATATAGAAAAGTTGCTCCTTTAAGTTTTATAATCTCTTCTCCTCTTTTGTGCTATTATTGTGTGTGTGTGTGTGTGTATAATACCACAAATCCAACAACACATAGTTATAATTATTACTTTATATAATTTTATGTGTTTTAAGTAGGTAAGAAAAGCAAGAAGAGCAAACATATACTTACAGAGTTTGCTGTATTAACTGTCTTATTTGCCATTTCTTGTTCTCTTCATTTGTTTCTGTGTTTTAGTTAGCATATGAGGTTATTTCCTTACTACAATTTTTGCTGTTACAATCAAGTATATTACATTTCCATTATATAGTCCCCCAAATATAATTATATACATATTGCTTTGCACCATTGCTTTTTTTTTTTTTTTGCACCATTGCTTTTTAAATAAGAGAAAGGAGGAAAAATATGCCCCAATACTGTCTTCTGTAACAGAATTACCTCTATCAGTACTCTTTTTTTTAAACATAGATTTAAATTACTGTTTGAAGCTACTTCCTTTTAGCTTGAAGAATTTTCCTTAGTATTTTCTGCTAACAATAAACTGTCAGTTTTATTTATCTGGGAACGTCTTGATTTTTGTCTTTATTAAAAAAAATGTTTTGCTGGATATAAGTGTCTTAATTGTCCATTTTTTCTTAAAGTTCAGCATTTTGAATATGTCATTCCACTGCCTTCCAGTCTCATTTTTTCTAGGGAGAAGTTAGCTGTTAATCTTTTGGGGTCTCCTTTGCACATGATGAATTCATTGTCTTAACTGCTTTCAAGATTTTCTTTCTGTTTTTCAGCATTTCATTTATGAAGTGTCTGGCTGTGGATCTCATTGCCTGTATCCTGCTTGGAATATATTGAGCTTCTTGAACGTATAGATTACTGTTTTTCATCAGCTTTTTAGAATTTTCAGCTACTATTTTATATTAATTTTTCACCCTTCTTTTATCTCTCTGTTATTTGCATTGAGCACCTGTATCAACCTATCTTCAAGATCATTGATTCTTCTGCAAGTTCAAAACCCCTGTTGAGTCTCTTTAGTGGACTTTTAATTTCAATTATTGTATTTTCAACTCTAGAATTTCCATTTCATTCATTTTTATAGTTTCTGTTTCTTTGGGTTTTTTTTTTTTTTGGTGAGACATTGTCACCTTTCTTTATTTTTCAATGCATGGTTTCCTTTAGTTCTTTGAACATACTATGATGGATGTTGTGAAATCTATTAAGTCAGACATCTGGGCATCTAGAAGTAATTTCTGCCTCCTCCACTCTCCCATCTGCCACATATTGGTCATACTCTCCTGCTTATTTACATTTCTCCTTTTTTTTGCTAAAAACTGAACATTTAAAAATAATATATTGTAGGAACTCTGGATCTGATTTCTCTTCCCTCAGGCTTCTTGTTGTTGGTTTGCTTATTTGTTTAGTAACATGGCTGCAGTATTTTTGGAGTATTTTAATAATTCCTGTTTTTCATGTATTGTGAAGAATTTGATGTCATTCTTAAGAGGATGCAGGCTTAGGCATGGGCACAGTTGTGCTGAGATGACTAGTTTTAATAGGGTCCTCAGTCTGTTTTTCTGATCTCTTTGTTAAGCTATTTCTCTCTGTTGGTATCCACACCCAGCTGTTAGGCGCCACTAATTGCTAGTTGATTTTTGTTGTTTATAATGTCCTAATACATACGTTGCTCCACAGTCTGATACAATTAAATTTGGATTTCCTTATAGGGCCAGTATTTCAGGTGTTTTTTGACTCCAGGAGGGCTCATCTTAGCAGTTCTCTCTTTACCTGGTTTTCTCTGATAATGTAGCCAGCCTATAGTTTTTCTCCTTGCTTTTGTGGGGCTGCCAACCTCTTATGAATTCAGTTCAGTTGTTTAGTCATGTCCGACTCTTTGTGACCCCATGGACTGCAGCACACCAGGCTTCCCTGTCCATCACCAACTCCCGGAGCTTGCTCAAACTCATGTCCATCAAGTCAGTGATGCCATCCAACCATCTCATCCTCTGTTGTTCCCTTCTCCTTCTGCCTTTCCCAGCATGAGGGTCTTTTCCAATGAGTCAGTTTCTTCACATCAGGTAGCCAGAGTATTGGAGCTTCAACTTCAGCATCAATCTTTCCAATGAATATTCAGGACTGATTTCCTTTAGGATTGACTGGTTTGATCTCCCTGCAGTCCAAGGAACTCTCAAGAGTCTTATCCAACACCACAGTTCAAAAGCATCAATTCTTCAGTGCTCAGCTTTCTTTTTTCCTGTGAATAGCTTACCACCAGAACCTCCATTGTTCCTTGAGGATGACCTTAGGATTGAATTTCTCCACATTTTGTTCCAAATAAATTGAGTTTCTTTGGGAAAAACTTTTACATCTCATATTCTTTTGGCATGCCTCTCCCTCTAAGCCAAATATCAGAGTCACTGCTGTAGATTTGAGAGCAGGGACAACGACCTACTTCTCTTAGAATACCGTTCCTGCTCTAATGAGGAGAGCCATGGGCAGAGGCAGTAGCCTCGAGAGGACCAGTGAGAAATATTCTCTCTGTGTGCAAACTGTGTTGAGGGTGATTGGTCCCAGTAGTGTCAGCCCTGTTTGCCTGAGATAGAATCAGTGGGGCTACAGAAGGAGCTGGATGGAGGAAGGGGGACCCTAACCTCATGACCATCCTTGTCTAAAAATTAGCCTTTGCAGCAGCTGACTAAGAAAGGGTGAGAAACGTTGGCAACCTTTCCATCCCAGAGAGAGACTCTAGTGCTTGAGTGGTAGCTTGGTAGAGAGGGAGCCCCCTCTGAAGTGGAGCGTCCATTGTTCTGAGCTGTGGGGGAGGGGCAAAGAGGGGAATAGATCCTGACTCAAGTGACATAGGTTCTCACTATTCTTTCCAAGATTTAGCAGATTTTCTTAAAATATTTCCTCAATTTCTATATTCCCTTAGGCAATTTACAGAGATTTTTTAAAAATAGTTAACTGTTTTTTAAAATAATTTTGACCAATTAGGTTATTTTTGGGGCCAGTGAGTTTGTAGAGCTCCTCGTATTGTCATTCCAGGAAGTCATCTCTCTTCAACTATCTTTAGATGAAATTTTCTAACTAATTAGGGTAAAGGAAACAAATTGATATAAATACAAAGAGTTAGAACAAACCTGCAGTCTAACTAATTTGACGGTTGGGGCAATTATTATTTACAAATAGATTATTTGTAGCTCATTAACTGTGAACTTGCTTCATTTGTGTTGTAACTCTTTAATAAAAAAAATATATTAAGTGATGAGATGCTGATGTGGTTTGACTCTTTAAATAAATTCCCAGATTTGGATATCAAATTTCAGTGGAGCATTAGATAAGCATGTTAGAGGTTTGAAGAATTGGTGATTACACACATTTTCTATAATGCAAATACTTTAGTGTCTTAAATGTCAGTGTGCTTATTTACCCGGAGTCTGGGTGGGTTTTAATATGTCTGCCCTACACCATATCTCATGTTTGCAGAACTGGCACAGTAAGAAATTATTTTATCTTACAGAACACATAGTCTCTGACTTAATTGACCAAGAAATAGTTATAGAGTATCCACTGCCTCAAAAGTTACTGTACTAGAAGATACAGAAGACTCCACAAATGTAGTATGAGATACCTGTCCCCAAGAAACTAATTACTAAGCTGGTAATGTATTTTCTAAATATAAGAGGAAGAAAACTTAAGATAGCAGAGTTCAGTGACAGATGAGTGGTGCTGAGGAATTCAGAGGTCATACCTGTTAGGATTGAAGTCATGTAGTTTAGTTAAAACAATGGCTTAAAGTAATAGCATCTCTCCCTCTTTCTCATAAATCTTTAATTTGGGCAAGACTCAGGCAAAGCTTTGCCTCTGCTCCATGCAGTGTTATCTGGGGAGTATCTGGTGGGTAATGATGATTAGCTGAGGGCTGGAGGATTTGCTTCCAAGATGGCACCTTCATGTGACTAGCAAGATGGTGCTGGCTTTTTGAGGAGCTCAGCTGGAGCTGAGAGCCAGAGATCTTGGTTTCTCTCCTGGAAGGTTCTAGAGAGGGAGAAAGGAAAATGATGACTTAGAGGTCACTGGAATTATGTACATTAGCATCCAAGAATATTAAAGTTTGTGGGGAAGGAATCAAATTGCAAAAGATGAGGAAATAGGAGAATCAAAGCAGGTTCATCTCTAGTGCAGAATGTAAACACTAAAAGGCAGGAGAGGAATTGATTGGTAGCCAGAGAGACAGTTCAATCAAATAAAGGCTTTCTTTCAAGCTAAGAGAAATCAATTATCATAGAAAGTTGAGGAGAAAGAAAAACATTCAGTACGTCGCCTGCATTAGATGAGGTTTCTAATAGTATTGCATTGGAATACTACCTGGAATTATTCAAGAATTTCTGGGACTCTTTTGGAGTCTTGACTTTTTTAGATGCTTCTGCACCGCCAAGAAAAGAGGGTCTGAGGTTTTTATAGCATTCCATCTTGATATAATCTGAATCCGGTACTTCCAGAAGAGAATAAGTGGTTCTTGATTCCTCTCTCCTTAGAGAATGGTTCCCTCTGAAGATTAAGAGAAGGCTGAGCCACACAGCAAATTCCCATTGGTTATGTTCTATGGCTCAGAAAACTCAAACAGGGGCTCTGTGTCAACCTAGAGGGGTGGGATGGGGAGGGAGATGGGAGGGAGGTCCTATGGAAGGGGATATATGTATACCTATGGCTGATTCATGTTGAGGTTTAACAGAAAACAAGAAAATTTTGTAAAGCAATTATCCTTCAATAAAAAAAATAAATTAAAAAAAAAAAGCCTGAGTTCTCCTTGGCCTTCAGCAAAACAGAACAGGGCTGGGGGACAACCAAAAGTATGACACTGAATGGAAATGTGCATTGAAATTGCAATGATTTTCTTCAAAGAGCTTATGTGACTTTATTCATAATCATTTATTGGGTAGCCATAGCTACCTGAGACTGGAAAGCCCATAGAGGACCCTGCTGATAATTTGCCTATTTACTGCCCAGAGGTCTCATGGTCAAGAAAGATGGCTAGGAGGTAGCTTAAGCAAGCTGCAGTTGGGAGCCACGACTTCTAAACAACAACTGCTGCTGCTGCTGCTGAGAGTTCCTGCTATAGAAGGCTCCAGGATATACTGTCGAGTGAGAACCAGCTTCAGTTCCTGACAGTCATCATTGATGGGCACACAGCCTCCATTGGGCTTTTCCTAAAGACATCACTAATTTGCCTGGTGCTGTCAACAGAGAACTGCTGTGAGCCGCTGAGAGAAAACACTCCAGGGAGCTGAATTTAGATTAAAAAATAGGGAGCATTCTTTGGAGGCCAGTGGCAAGCATTGGCCTTAACACTGGTGGGAAGAGCAGATAATGCAGTTGAAAGAGCATGAGCCTTGGAGCCTATTAGAGATGGGTTTGTATCCACGCTCTGGTACTTAGTGTTTGTGCCCGTGTATGATTTGTCTGTTTCCTTGTCACTGATATTTAAAAAAATCATGTCAGGATGTTAGAGAGTGGGCTGAATGAGATGAGATAATACAGGCAGTAGTACTGGTGTACTAGGTACTCAGATTGTGAGTACTAGTACTAGGTACTGGTCTATTAGGTACCCAGATTGTGATAACCAGCAGTGTTCATTCCTATCTGAACTCCGTGTAAAATGGAAAGCAAGAAACTTTAAGGCCTCAGCCAATTACTGAGCTTGCTTCTTGTATCCCTATGGAAATAATTTAGGAGGGTGGTGTTTGGGAAATTTGTTAAAGTGAGAGAAGCAGGTCCTGTGCCTATGAGAGCCAGCACTCTATTATATGGGCTTGGGATTGATCCTAGACATTGAATATGCTTTAGACGTCAGTCTGCCCAAGCTATGCATTTCTAACAATGACTTCAGGACACATTAACATTAAACTGTTGAAAGAATTATAGTCACAAAGGATTTTGTTCCTGGAAAATGTTTTCAGCGTGTCTCCTTCACCTCATCTATAAAAGATGCAAGCCAAATTTCTCTTTTAAAAATCCACTGCTTGATTAATTTCCCTTTGCCCCAGCTGTGTAATAGCTAGATGATTTGGATATCACTTTGCAATTCAAAATCTGAGCTTTCCAAAAATGCTTCTTGATTTGATGGTTCCAGGTGGCTGAAGAAATGGACATTAAGTGATTGCTCATGGCTTTGAAAGGTCATAATCTTCCTTCAGCAGGCTGGAGAATGTCAATACGCACCTGAACTTTAAGACTCATATTTTTCTGATTATAGATACAAACTATGTGACAGTGGCAAGTAACTCATTTTCATACATATCCAACGCTCAATTAAGTCAGGACTCAAAGCTGATGGGCACCTCTGTGACTGGCATTTCAGAGGTGTATTAATTTCATTGCTATATTGTCTTTCTCTCTTAACTCCAGCCTCAGAGGAATTTAAACAATTTGGCTGGTGGGAAAAGGGGAAAGTAATTCCTCACTATATACATAATCATTTACACATTCAGAACCCCCCAAATGTGCCATTTTTCCATAGTTAGTTTTGCATATAATTTATTTACTAAAGATAAAATGTCACATTTCAAAAAATACTGTAAAAATTGTAGATATGAGCATTTGAAACATTGTTATATAATAAAAATCCATAAAGTTCATACAAGTACTGCTATTTTTGGTGTATTATCAAATCATTGATCCACCAAGACAGTTTTTAACATTTTGAAATATTTTCATCTAGTGTTTGGTACAGATAAAATACAATTAAAATGCTTTTCACATATACTGCACTGTTAATTCATTCAAGCTCAGTGAAGTAAATTCAGATATTTATTTTGTAAATATTTATTGAGTCCACTTTGTGCCAAGCCTTGAACTAGCATTGCATGTTAAAGGGTCTCATTATATCTGATGTACAAATAGTAAATTTTAGACACATACATAAATAAAATAATTACAGAGTGTTATGTATTATAAAGGAAACTGTGTAGAGACAGTGGATTTTATGAGGTTTTACACTGAACAATCATAAAAGGACTCCCTAGGATTTAAGTAAAGTACATCATGTAACATCACAATTACAAAGCATCTCACCTAAGGTCAGGTGGGATGGGATATTGGTATTTGCAAATTCGCAAATACATGAGAGATCTGGTCCAATGGTAACTACAAAGGCTGTGGGGTTGGCTGGCTCAACCAAACCAACTGCTTCTTCAGGACATAATATGCAATTCAAATGGCCTCTCTTATGGACTTAAAGAGATCCTCCACCACCACCGGCAGAAGGCAGACTGGGCTGAAAATCAGGCCCAGGACCTGAATGTGAACAACAAATTACAGAGAAGCCCTACTATGCAGCCCCACCATATCACATATGCTAAAGTCAGGGTTTGATAAGGAAAGAATAAGATACTGGGGCCTAGAATGTGGACATCTAGATGGAAGAACTAGATGCTGTCAGAGTCCCTTGATCCCTCTGGGCCTTTGGAAGTGGTCCATAATGGAATAATTCCTTACCTAAAAATTCTACAAGTGCTTCCCTTGAGGCAGATGCCTTGCTTTATAGAAACATACATAAGATATATATTTTACATTTCTGCATTAACCCATTATCACACATTTGAAAAACCAAATAATGCAATTTACTGTTTCACATTTCTGTAGGTCAGAAGTCTGGCAGAGTCTCAAGGGGCTAAAATCAAGTTATCAGCAGGACTGCCTTCCTTTCTAGAGGCTCTAGGGTAGGATCCACTTCCTTGCCTTTTCTAGTTTCTAGAGGCCACCCCCATTCCTTCACTTAGGTCCCTTTCCTCCTACTTCAAAGCCAGCAAAGGCAGGTTGAGTCCTCACTTCACATCACTCTGATCTTCTCTTGTACTTTCCTCTTCTACTTACAGGACCCTTATTATGTTGGGCCCACACAACCTATATAATCTAGGATAATCTTCCTAGTCTACAGTTAGCTGATCAGCAACCTTAATTCCATCTGCAACCTTAATTTCCCTTTGCCATATAATGTAGCAAATTTGCAGATCCCAGAGTTTATGATGTGGACATTATTAGGAGGTCATTATTCTGCCTACCACAATATGTAGAGATGCTAAGATCAGTTTTTGGGACATTGTAAATGGTCAGTAAATGTTTGCTATTATTTCCTGCTTCTCTTCCTGGGCTTCTGCTTGCAGGTGGAGAAAATCACAGCCATGTGAATCAGAGGCATCTCAAACCCAAGGCTCTCCCCTGCCATCAGAGATTTATTTCCTTCTTTCTACTTACTTCCCTGATGTCCCCAAGCTACCCTTTTCCTCCAGCCTTTTCCCTAGCCTCTGTGTCCTCACTGTTAGTAGGTGACTTTGTAGCCTACTTCAACACAAAACTGAAGCCATCTGGCTTGAACTGTATCATCCTGTGGTGCTCCTACCTCCAAGTTTAAATATTTGTTGTTCTGACTTCACTTAGTATTATAATCTCTGGGTCCATCCATGTTGCTGAAAATGGCATTATTTCATTCTTTTTAATGGCTGAATAATATTCCATCACATTCTCATATTTTCTCTATCCATTCATCTGTCAGAGGACATTAAGGTTGCTTCCATGTCTTGGCTATTGTATATAGTGCTTCCATGAACATAGGGTACAGGTATCTTTTCGAATCATAGTTTTGTCTGGGTATATGCCAGACAAAATCCAGGAATGAGATTGCTGGATCATATGGCAAATCTATTTTTAGTTTTCTGAGGAACTTCCATACTGTTTTCCATAATAGCTGCACCAAGAGGTTTCCCTTTTTTCCACACCCTCTCCATCATTTATTGTTGTTGACTTTTTGATGATGGCCATTCTGACTGTTTTGAGGTGATATCTCATTGCAGTTTTGTTTGGCATTTCTCTAATAAATACTGATGTTGAGCATCTTTTCATGTGCCTCTTGGCAATTAGTTGTTTTCTTTGGGGAAATGTCTATTTAGGTTCTGTGCTTATTTTTTGATTGGGTTGTTTGTTTTTTGATACTGAGTTGCCTGTGTTCTTCATAAATTTGGGAACTTAATCCCTTGTCGGTCACATCATCTGCAAATATTTTCTACCATCCTGTAAGCTGTCTTTTCATTTTGTTCATTGTTTCCTTTGCTGTGCAAAAAGTTTTGAATTTGATTAGGTTCCATTTGTTTATTTTTATTAATTTTTTTTGGAGTATGGTTGCTTTACAATGTTGTATTTCTACTGTACAGCAAAGTGAATCAGGAAAATGCTTACATATATCCCCTCTTTTTTGGATTTCCCTCCTATTTAGGTCACCACGGAGCATTGAATAGAGTTCCCGTGCTATACAGTAGATTCTCATTAGTTACCTGTTTTATACATAGTATCAATAGTGTATATATGTCCATCCCAATCTGCTAATTCATCCCATTTAATTACCCCCTTGGAGAAGGAAATGGCAACCCACTCCAGTATTCTTGCCTGGAAAATCCCATGGACTGAGGATCCTGGTAGGCTACAGTCCATGGGGTCGCAAAGAGTCAGACACGACTGAGCAACTTCACTTCACTGGTATCCACACATTTGTTCTCTACGTCTGTGTCTCTATTTCTGCTTTGCAAGTAAGGTATCTCTACCATTTTTCTAGATTCCACATATATGTAATAATATATGATATTTGTTTTTCTGATTTGCTCCACTGTATGACAGTCTCTAGGTCCATTTACGTCTCTACAAATGGTACAATTCTGTTTCTCTTTATGACTGAGTCATATTCCATTGTATATATGTACCACATCTTCCTTATCCATTCCTCTTTTGATGAACATTTAGCTTGCTTCCATGTCTTGGCTATTGTAAATAATGCTGCAGCGAACATTGGGGTGTGTGTATCTTTTTGAATTATGGTTTTTCTCTAATAATTAGTGGGGCTTCCCTGGTGGATAAGTGATAAAGAATCCGCCTGCCAGTGCAGGAGATGCAGGTTCAGTCCCTGGCTCAGAAAGATCCTCTGGAGAAGGAAACGGCAACCCACTCCAATAGTCTTGCCTGGGAAATCCCATGGACAGAGGAGCCTGGTGGGCAACATTTCATCTGGTCACAAAAGAGTCGGATATGACTTAGCGACTAGACAACAACAACAATTCTTAGTGATGATATCTTTTTCTCTTTTTCTCTGTGCTTTACTGTTGAATGTCACCTTCTCCTTGAGTTGCTGGCTATGACTTCTTGCTTTCTACCACACTTGGCACTGTTTCCTCATGATAGTACTGGCACCTCTCTCATCACTTCTAGATCTCCGTCCAAACCTCCTCTTCATCACCTATCCATTAATCTGTGAGGTATTCCAAATCTTGTCATTGGTGCCTTCTGCTCTTATTTCACTGACATTTTTTCTCCATCTCATAAATAGTGCTTTGTTCATCATTCTAAGACTCAGTATCTTTAGGAAACCTTTCTTTGACCTCTCCTCAGGGCCTTTTCTCTGAGTTTACACAGCACTTGAGTATCTCTGTCTTAGAATTTACATAATACAATGTTGAAATTTTATTATAGTTTTGCTGGCCTTTTCTATTGTATTATAAGTTCCACTTGAGTAGAATATTTTAGTCATCTTTCTTTCTCTGGTACCAACTACAGAGGCTGACACACAAGTAAGTCTCAACATAAATTTGGTGAGCTTTTTAATCTAATAATAGAAAAATAATGGTGACTTTATAATGTCCTGGGCTTAATCTTTCTTTGTCCACTAAATCTACCTTCTGCTGAAAGAGCTATGTTCTGTTATGTGGACGTCCTCTATAAAGTCAATTAACAATTTTCTAACAAATATTAGTAGTGTCATTCTCTTTTGCTTACGTATTTACAAAACAATTTTGTTAGGCTAGTTAGCGTATAAATGTAAACAATGTTATGTAAAGTAACTTCTAATACTGGTTCTAATTTGTGTCTAAAATGCTTCCAAGCTGCTTGCTCAACACATTTTCAGAACCCCTTTTATGGAAACATTCTCATGTTTGCACAGAGTTTATGTATCTGAATATTCACAACATGGCCCTTTGTAATGGATGGCTGATGGAAAGCTCTGGAAGTCCAGAAATAAGGTCAGATTTGCACAATACTTACCACAGCCTCCATTCAGTAGTCTGTTTCACTGACAATGAAATTTGGTAACTTAATTCTTAAATTTCCTATTCCTGTCAGGAAATCACGGAGGACTAGGCAGCTTTTTAAAATTTCTGACCCTTCTCTTAGCTCTGTTGTAAAATTATTAAGATGTCCTGGGATGGTTGCTCTGTTTCACTTGTAAGGGACATATGTTTTATTGGTAAATGCAGTGATGTATCCAGATGCCGAATGTAATTTTCCAAAGTTCTTTATCATCAGGTGTTACACAAACTTGGAATAAATGGCAGTGTACAAGCGCAGCTTCCTTTGGAGCTTTTCAAATCTGAACGATACTGCATCAGGATAAAAGAGTTCAGCAGAATCAGTTTGTGGTTCAATCTACTTACTGGGTCATCTTTTTCTAAATTAAGTCATGTTGAGAAGTCCATCTACACAATACTGGATGGCTTCAGAGAATAGTGGAAACATATTTGGGTCACTATGAGGTAACTCTTGTTTTTTCACTTAGCATCACAGGATGGAAATCGTCCCAGCTTGCTTTGTTAGTACAGGAAGCCCTCAATAAATATTTGGTGAAATAAATCAGGGTCAGATTGTGTCCCCAGTGCTAGGATAAAAAGATAAATAAGACACATTCCACCCTGAAGGAGTTCACAGTTTGGCAGAAAAATCAAAGAAGCTAACAAAAGGGGATAATAAAAAATGATATAAGCAAAGTGCTATGGGAGCCTAATAAGGGGTAAGATTAATTGTTAGGTGGGATCAGAAAAGATAACATCCTTCAAGACCCAGTAGGCAGAGAAGTCAGGGCAGAAGGGAGAGAAAAGAGGGTGTCTTAGGAAGCATCTGTTAGCTCAGTGTGTGAGACAATGGAGAATATTCATGAAACTCTATGCAGTTTAGTTTGGACAAAACATGAGGATGCTGCAGGGTTGGGGTGGCATTAAATTAGGTCTGGAACAGCAGCTTGAGGTTGGGTTGTGAAAAGTATCATAAATCATGCAAAAGAGTTTGCATTTCATTTTCCCCACTAAAAATCTCAATTTTTAAAGCTCCATGTTACCTGGAAGACTGGGATTTCCAAACACTGTTCCTGGGCATGCTAGTTTTATAGAATGTTGATAGGTGTTAAACTAAAACTCCTATCCAGCTTTTAGTTGAAGGTGGAAACGTAATTATCTGGAGAAGATAGTATGGAGCCCACTTGAGAATTTCCTTAAATGTGTACAGTCTGTGAATGTCTTGAACCAAATTAGACTGCATAACTAGATCCTATAGTTCTATCTCCTTCTCGAATAGATTTTAACTTTCGCCCTTTAGCAAAATGAGACTGACTGACCCTGAGAATTGTAACAGGAAACTATTTGATGTGACATTTATGTGTGCTTCATCTGAATAGCTGGTTTGTTGTTATCGTAGAGGCAATGTGAGTGTTCTAATTGATTGTGTGTCCTTTTGTTGTCATAAACACTAGAAGCCTAGAGCAAAATCTATGGCTCACCACCAAAGAAGGGTCCTCAAGGCATGCATACTTGGGTAACAACTGAACCCAGGATTCTCTTTGACTTCCTACATTCATATTCCTTTTGGTAGAACACCTTCATCTACTTATTTGACCATTTTGCAACTTCTCTCTGATCTTTTGGGGAAAAAAGCTGAGATTAAGAAAGAGTGAACATATGTCACTTACCACAGTGCCTGGCATACAATACACATGAAATGAGGTCATTTTTTTCTTTTATTATGATTTTGTATCAATCCTACCTACTCCACTACACCATCCCCCTTGTTGACAGAAATATAAAGGTAGCATATATGACTGATGGAAATGATTTTCAGATGCTATTTTCCTGATCTCAAGTCCCTTAAGCAAAACAGAATTGAATGGATGAAAATGAGGTGAACAGTTACCAACCGCAAGTCCCTGAGCCTTGTACTGAGAAAGAGACAAGTCAGTAAGTCAAAGAGATGGTAAATGGAGCTTCTAATCTAATGAGAGAGTTATGACATCATTATGGGCCCTAGGATTCATAAATTGTGAATAATAATGCAGCCTAACTTAAAGAGTCATTGTCAGTATTCTGACTTTGTATCAGTAAAGTGTGAAAAATAGTGCCTCTATGGAGGTACTCATACCAAGCACTATAATTAATAGTTAATTTAGTTAAAACCAATAATTACATATTAATGCTTTAATATTTATTACTTTAATAATAAATTTTAAATTAATAAAAATTTAACAGTAATATTAAAATTAATAATTTTTATTAGTGCTATAAATTAGCTTTTATGTGGGTACCCCTAGAATGTATAGTCATCAGGGGCTCTAAAAACTCAGAGCAGAGGGAAATTACTTCCAACTGAAGTCATCCAGGAAGGCTTCCTGGAGGAGGTGGGATTTGAATAAGACTTTAAAGGATGGAGAGAGAATTCAACTAGGCAGAGAGGATCAGGGAGAGTTCAGTTCAGTTCACTCAGTCATGTCTGACTCTTTGAGACCCCATGGACTGCAGCACACCAGGCCTTCCTGTCCATCACCAACTCCGGGAGTTTACTCAAACTCATGTCCACTGAGTCAGTGATGCCATCCAACCATCTCATCCTCTGTCGTCCCCTTTTCCTCCCTCCTTCAATCTTTCCCAGCTTCAGGGTCTTTTCAAATGAGTTAGTTCTTCCCATCAGGTGGCCAAAGAATTGGAGTTTCAGCTTCAGCATCAGTCCTTCCAATGAATGGAAATTGATTTAAAAAAAAAAAGGAGGGTTTCTCAGGTGGCACAGTGATAAAGAATCCACCTGCCAATGCAGTAGATGCAGGAGACACGGGTTCAATCCCTGGGTTGGGAAGATCCCTTGGAGGAGGAAATGACACCCCACTCCCATATTCTTGCCTGGAAAATTTCATGGATAGAGGAGCCTGGTAGGCTATAGTCCATGGGGCTGCAAGGAGCTGGACATGACTGAGTGCGCGCATGCCCACACGTAGAAAGGAAGGGTGTATCCCGTCAGGAAGAGACCTCAGGAGCACAGAGGACTGTGAGAGGGTTGATGGGTAGCAGGGCTGACATGGGCTCCTGTCCCCTTGTATCCTCATTGTCCACAGGTCAGCACCAACGTCCTGCCTCACAGGGGGCTCCTCCCCACCAACCCCCTGAAAGAAAACCCACGCTGTTGTTTGAGAGAGACACTGAGCAACCTTCTGAGTCCTTTATCTACCTGGTAGCCAGTAGGAAAATTACCCCAGGGTGTGATAATCACAGGGAGCTACAGAGACGCTGTCCATTCTCCCGGTAAATTCCTGCACATGGACTCAAAAACTGTGATTCTATTTTGGGCAGTGGAGTGCTTCGGAAGAAAAGTGCAGGAAATGTGAAAAGAGAAGGTGGCAGCAGAATCCCCATCTGTGCAGACACTGAAAGGCCTCTCTCACTGAACGTGAGGGAGGAACTCGGTGAGCTCCTGCAGTGATGGCTGGATGGGCTCCAGCAAGGAGGCTGCGGAAGGCTGTAGCCAAAATGACTGTGAGGATTCAAGAGACAGGGTTCCGAGGCTCCCTCCCCACACTGATCTGCTTAAAGAGAAGAAAATGAAGTTTTAAAGATGTCCCAGAGTCTGGAATTTCTAGAGCTCTTAAAATTTGGGAGGGAAAAAAAAACCCTATTAGTTCACATGTGTTAATTTTGATAAATAAGCACAATCCTTTTATCAAGAGGAAGAAAAGCAATTTTAAACTGCAGCCAGGAAATGTGATCCAGTATAGGGGATGTTTGATAGATGTGCACAGGCCAGTAAGCTTGTGCCTATTGGTAAAATAAGCCTTAAAAGCAGAAGGATGAAGATAGCAAGCAAAGAGTGAAATTCCAAGTATACCCCGACTCATTCTAAAATCATTGGAGCTTGCTGAAATTCAAGTAGAGAAGTCAAACTATCCAAATTAACACCTGCTGACACCAATGAGTATCACATTTCTCAAAGCAAATGCTGAACTCTCTATGGGAGAGTTTTCTCTTTTTTCTCTTTTTCAAAAAAATTTTCCTTCCTGCCACAAAACACTGTTCTGAGTAAGGGAAAGAGCATCAATCAAGCTGGCAATTCATTTGAGTCAAACCTATGGTCATTTCTGTCACTGTCCTCAATGCCATAGAGAAACATGTTTCACAGAGGGAACTTTGCTAAATTAAAATTTTTATTAAATATGAGATACATGCACAAATCATAAATACACAGCTGGATGAAAATTCCACAGTCAGCACCCAGATCAAGAAATAGAACACTACTGAGGCCCCAGATGCCCCTCCATCAGTCACTACATTTGAGAGTAACTATTCTCATGATTTTTAGCACCATGGGTAACTTTTACCTGCTTTTTGAGCTCATATAAAAGAAATCATACATTGTTTACTCTTATTTCTGGCTTCTTTCACTCAACATTATGTTTGTGAAATTCATTCACAGTATTCAGTCATTCAATCTCACTGTTGTATGGGATTTACTTATTTAAAATACCATGATTTACTTACCTATTCTATAGTTATGAGACATTTGGGTTATTTAGACTTTGGGATTAATCCAGAAAATGCTGCTTTGAACATTCTTGTACATGTCTTGCATATATTGGGATTATACCCAAGAGTGAAATTTTTGCTGGATATTATTTTTGAGTGCTTACTATTTTCTAGAAACTATGAAAGTAGGCTTGGCACTGGGATAAAGTCATGAAAAAACCCAGCCCCTGCTTGCAAAGACCTCAAAACCCCATGAAGGACAGTGGGCTGGCAAATACTCTGAGCTGTAGGTAAGGGCTATGGGTGATACGGCCTTGGACTGAATGAAGAGACAAGAGGAGGGAAGAGGGAAGCAGGGGCAAGGAAGACTTCTCAGTAGGATGACACTCAAACCGGGCTTTGAAAGATGAGGCATTGATTGGGTACCAAGTGGAGAAGGCAGGGGAACAGCCTGTGGAAAAGCAAAGGCAAGTGAGAAGGCAGGTCAAGTCCAGTGACAGTGTTTAGAGCAGCAGAGTCAGGTGAGACGTCTGCAGTGACAGTGACTGGGTAAGTCGGGGGCGTATCATGGAGGACCCAGCTAACCATCTAAGGAATATACGTATATTATCCTGAGTGTGATGGGGAGTCACAGAAGAAGTGGGGACCACAGAGTGACAAGATCAGTTCATCCAGGCAGCGCTGCAGAGGCAGGACTGGAGAGGGAGAACTAAGAAGCTGGAAATGGACCAGAGAGCATGCTTTATCTGGAAAGGGAAGAAGAAATATTTCAGCAGATGGTATTTTAGCAGACGGAAACTAGATGATTCTTTGAAGAAGGTCTGGCATTGGTCTAATATCGTGGCCAAATGGAACCAGCTTCTAATGGAATACGGAGTGTATGTCAGGGGAGGGGTGGATGTGTGTGGGGGCCATGTTTTGATGAGCAAAAACCGCGCAGAGTAATTCATGCAGAAAGCTTTGGGGGCCAGCAGGCCTCCTGCTGACATCCAGCCTGGTGCAGGCAAGGAGCCCTCTGCTTGATGGCAGAAAGGCAAAGCATATGTGTGAGGAGTTCCAGCCAAAAAGCCAGTACACTACAACTTGGGTCTGGAACAGTGGTGCCAAGATCTCATCACTCCCCATTCTCTCCAGAGACTGAGATGGAATGTTGAGTGGAAAGCAGCCAGTTCTAATCCCACCCAGCTCCCTGCTAGACTCCTAAAAGGATTCTAGAAAAGTTTCCAAGCTTCAAGATTCATAAATTCAGAAATATTTGTCTATAAATGTGACCTGTGGCCTGGCTGGAGCCTAGAAACTTGGCATTAAGACTCAGTGTAGACATTTGACATGACAGAGACATGTATAAAAGAGGGTGGAAAGACGCTTACTTTATTAAATTCAATTTATATTTAAAAATTTCTGAGAATAAAATTGGTAATATATTAGAAAGTATGAAAAATTCTTGAAAGTAGAAAGCATTCGCCCCATTTTCCACTGGCCAAAGAAAACCACTGTTAGGAGAGATTTTTCATCCCTTCTTCTTTTTTTCCTTTATTTATATCCTTTATTCTTCTAATTTATGTATAGTTGTAATCTTTTTGCCATAATAGGTATTATCTCATATTAAAAAGTGTCATGAACAAAACTTTCTTATTTATATTAAAAATTAAACTTTCATTGCAAAATATATAAACAATACTGTGCAAAAAGACAAAAATTATCCATAAGTTCCAACCACCCAAAAATAATCATTAACAATTCTTAGTACATGTCTTTCTTGACATTTTAGTGTTATGATCTATAATTTAACAAACTTATATTATTTCACCTGTTTTTCATTTCTGTTATTACTTATATATTATTAACATTTTTTCTAACTGTATTCCATTATATAGCACCATATTTTATTTGTTATTGTTCAGTTGCTAAGTTGTGTCTGGCTAAATAGTTCCTATTTGGGGATATTTAAGTTGTTCTCAATTTTTTCATAATATAAACAATGTTACACTTGTTCGATTTTATTAAAAATATATTCTTTATATGGATTTGCCAAGCCAAGAAAAGAATTTTTAAGACTTGATTACATATTACTAATTTTCTGTCTAGAAACCATGTACCAACTTATACTGCCAACAGCAAAGTTATGCCCATTTCTCCACAACTTCACCAGAACTGGGTATTATCAATCTATTTTTTTTTAAACTAATTTTTATCAAATGAGTGAAAGGAAATTTTATTATTTCTTTAATACTAATAAGGTTAAATGTTTATGTGTTTGTAGTACATTTTTATTGCTTCTGTAAACCACCTGTTCAAAATAATTTTTAAACTGGCATAGTTCTATCATGTGGATATAGCATTATTTATCTAAGCATTTTCTGTCAAAAAGAGAAAACAAATATATGTGTAAGGAGTTCAAGGCAAAAAGCAAATGTATTTCTACATGTGTCTGAAAAAAACATGTCAAGTTCTTAGTGATCTCTGTCCCTTCTGGAGACTTGCAGGTTCCCATATATATGTATATAATGCTGGAATGAATACCCTTGAATATATAGGCTCTTTAAATTTTAATTTTTATTTATGTTGGTATATAGCTGATTTACAGTGTTGTGTTTCAGGGGTAGAAGAAAGTGATTCAGTTATGCATATACATATATCTATTCTTTTTAAGGTTCTTTTCCAATAGAGGTTATTACAGAATACTGAATAGAGTTCCCTGTGCTATAAAGTATATCCTTGTTGATTACTTTATATATAGCAGTGTGTATATGTTAACCCCAAACTGCTAATTTATCCCTCCCACCCATGTCTCCCCTTTGGTAATAAGTTTGTTTCTGAAGTCTGTGAGTCTGTTTCTGTTTTATAAACAAGTTGATTTGTATCATTTTTTTTAGATTTCAGATATAAGTGATATCATATGATATCTGTCTTTCTCTAACTGACTTAGTATGGTAATTTCTAGGTGCATCCATGTTGCTGCAATGCCATTATTTCTTTCCTTTTTACAGGCTGATTAATATTCCCTATATATATGTACCACATTTTTTTTATACATTCCTGTGTCAATAAACATTTAGGTTGCTCCCATGTCTTGGCTATTATACATAGTGCTGCAATGAACACTGGGGTGCATGTAACTTTTTGAGTTATGGTTTCCTCCACATATATGCCCAGGAGTGGGATTGCTGGATCACATGGTAGTTTTATTTTTAGTATTTTAAGTAACTTTCATACTCTTCTCCATAGTGATTGTACCAGTTTACATTCTCACCAACAATGTAGGAGGGTCCTCTCTTCTCCACACCCTCTCCAACATTTATTGTTTGTAGATTTTTTTGATGTTGGCCATTCTGACCAGTATGAGGTGATATCTCACTCCAATTTGGATTTTGCATTTGTCTGATAATTAATGATGTTGAGCACCCTTTACCTGTGCTTTTGGGCCATCTGTATGTTTTCCTTGGATAAATGTTTATTTAGGCTATATGCCTATTTTTTGATTGAAATGTTTTTGTCATACAGGTCCAGAAACTGCTTTTATATTTTGGAGTTTAATCCCTTGCCAGTATCTTTGCAAATATTTTCTCCCATTCAGTGGGTTGTGTTTTCATTTTGCTTATGGCTTAAAAGTTTTTATATTTAATTAAGTCTTATTTGTTTATTTTTGTTTTTATTTTCCATTGCTCTAGGAGATGGCTTGAAAAAGATACTGCTGGAATTGATGTCAGAGTGTTCTGCCTGTTTTTCTACAAGAGTTTTATAATATCTGGCCTTTTTAGGTCTTTAATTCATTTTGAATTTATTTCTGTGTACGGTGTTAGAGATGTTCTAATTTCATTTTTTTTTAACATCTAGCTGTCTAGTTTTCCCAGCACTGCTTATTAAAGAGACTTTTTCTCCATTGTATAGTCTTGCCATCTTTGTCATAGATTAATTGACCATAGGTGAGTAGGTTCGTTTCTGGGCTTTCTATTCTGTTTCATTGATCTATACTACTATTTTCATGCCAGTACTATAATGTTTTGATGACTGCAGCCTTGTATTATAGTCTAAAATCAAGGAGTCTGATTCCTCCAGTTCCATTTTTCTTTCTCAATGTTGCTTTGGCAATTTGAGGTCTTTCGTGTTTCCATATGAATTTAAAATTTTTTTGTTCTAGTTCTGTGAAAAATGCCATTGGTAATTTGATAGGGATTGCAGTAAACCTGTAGATTACCTAGGATAGTATAGTCATTTAACAATATTGATTCTTCCAATCCAAGAGCATAGTATATCTTACCTTCTGTGTCATTTTTTATTTCTTTCATCACTGTCTTATAGTTTTCAGAATACAGGTCTTTGGCCTCTTTGTTGTTGTTCAGTCACTAAGTTGTGTCTGAAACTTTGCAACCCCATGGACTGCAGCACACCAGGCTTCCCTGTCCTTCATAATCTCCCAGAGTTTGCTCAAATTCATGTCCATTGAGTCACTGATGCCTTCCAACCACCTCATGCTCTGTCTCCCTCTTCTCCTCTTGTCCTCAGTCATACCCAGCATTAGGATATTTTCCACTGAGTCAGTTCTTCATGTCAGTTGGCCAAAATATTGGAGCTTCAGCTTCAGCATCAGTCCTTCCAATGAATGTTCAAGGTTGATTTCTTTTAGGATTGACTAGTTTGATCTCCTTGCTGTCCAAGGGACTCTCAAGAATCTTCTCCAACACCACAGTTAGAAAGCATCAATTCTTTGGCATCCAGCCTTCTTTATGGTCCAACTCTCATATCTGTACATGACTACTGGAAAAAACATAGCTTTGACTAGACAGACCTTTATCAGCAAAGCACTATCTCTGCTTTCTAATATGTTGTCTAGGTTTGTCATAGCTTTTCTTTCAAGGAGCAAGTGTCTTTTAATTTCATGGCTGCAGTCACCGTTCAGTCATTTTGAGCCCAAGAAAATAAAATCTGTCACTGTGTCCTCTTTCTCCACATCTTTTTGCCATGAAATGATGAGACTGGATGCCATGATCTTTGTTTTCTGAATGCTGAGTTTTAAGCCAGTTTTTTAAACTCTCTTCTTTCACCTTCACCAAGAGGCTCTTTAGTTCCTCTTCATTTTCTGGCATTAAAATAGTATCATCCGCATATCTGAGGTTGTTGATATTTCTCCCAGCAATCTTGATTCCAGCTTGTGAGGCATCCAACCCAGCATTTCGTATGATGTAATCTGCATATAAGTTAAATAAGCAGGGTGACAGTATACAGCTTTGACATACTCTTTTCCCAGCTCCAGGAGTTGGTGATGGACTGGGAAGCCTGGCATGCTACAGTTCATGGGGCGGCAAAGAGTCAGACACAACTGAGAGACTGACCTGAACTTTCCCAGTTTTGAACCAATCCATTGTTCTATGTCTGGTTCTAACTGTTCCTTCTTGACATGCATTCATGTTTCTCAGGAGACAGATGAGGTGGTCTGGTATTCCCATCTCTTTAAGAATTTTCCAGTTTGTTATGATCCACACAGTCAAAAACTTTAGTGTAGTCAATAAAGCAGAAGTAGATGTTTTTGGAATTGCCTTGCTTTTTCTATGATCCAGCGGATATTGGCAATTTGATCTCTGGTTCCTCTCCTCTAAATCCAGCTTGTACATCTGGAAGTTCTCAGTTCACACACTGTTGAAGCCTAGTTTGAAGGATTTTGAACATAATCTTGCTAACATGGGAAATGTGAATTGTGTGGTAATTTGAACATTCTTTGGCATTGCCTTTCTTTGAGATTGGGATGAAAACTGACCTTTTACAGTGCTGTGGCCACTGCTGAGTTCTCCAAATTTGCTGACATGCAGCACTTTCACAGCATCATCTTTTAGGAGATGGAATAGCTCAGCTGGAATGCCACCACCTCCACTAGCTTTGTTCATAGCAATCCTTCCTAAGGCCCACTTGACTTCACACTTCAGGATGTCTGGCTCTGAATGAATGACCACACCATCTTGGTTATCTGGGTCATTAAGATCTTTTTTGTACAGTTCTTCTGTGTATTCTTGCCACCTCTTCTTAATATCTTCTGCTTCTGTTAGGTCCTTGCCATTTCTGTCCTTTATGTGCCCATCTGAAATGTTTCCTTGGTATCTCTAATTTTCTTGGAGAGATGTCCAGTCTTTCCCATTCTGTTATTTTCCTCTATTTCTTTGCATTGTTCACTTAAGGCTTTCTTATCTCTCCTTGCTCTAGAACTCTGCATTCAGTTAGGTCTATCTTTCCCTTTCTCCTTTGTACTTCTGTTTTTTCAGCTATTTGGAAGGCCTCCTTAGACAGCCACTTTGCCTTCTTGCATTTCCTTTTCTTGTGGATCATTCTGGTCACCACCTCCTGTACAATGTTACAAACCTCCATCAATATTTCTTCAGGTACTTTACCAGATTTAGTCCTTTGAATCTATTTGGCACCCCCACTGTATAATCATAAGGGATTTGATTTTTATATATGTTTTATATTTTTATGTATTTTATATATATTTTCTATGTAATCATAAAGAATTTGCCTTCTTAGGTAGGTTTATTCTTAGATATTTTATACTTTTAATGCCACAGTAAACTAGATTGTTTCCTTAATTTCTCTTTCTGACCTTTGGTTGGTTGTGTATAGAAATCCAACTGATAACTTTGTGCAAATTTTGTATCCTGCCAAATTCACTGATGACTTGTAAATTTGTGGTAGCATCTGTAGGATTTTTTATGTATCATAGCATGTCATCTGCAAACAGTGACAGTTTTGCTGCTTCTCTTACAATTTGGATTACTTTCCTTTTTCTTCTCTGATTACTATGGCTAGGACTTCCAAAACTATGTTGAATAAAAGTAGCAAGAGTGGACATCTTGTCTCTTTCCCGATCTTAGAGGAAATGCTTTCAGCTTTCACCATTGAGAAATATGGTTTGTCACATATGGCCTTCGTTATGTTGAGAGGTAGTTTCCCTTTATGCCCACTTTCTGGAGAGTGTTTATCATAAATAGGTGTTGAATTTTATCAAAAGCTTTTTCTGCATCTATTCAGGTGATCATTTGATTTTTATTCTTTAATTTGTGATGTGTATCACACTGATTGGAGATACAGAAAAATCCTTGCATCCCTGAGAGAAACCCCACTTGATCATGGTGGTGGTATTTAGTCAGTAAGTCATGTTGGACTCTTTGTGACCCCAGGGACTGTAGCCCATCAGGCTTCTCTGTCCATGGGATTTCCCAGGCAAGAATACTGGAGTGGGTTGCCACTGTCTTCTCCAGGGTATCTTCCCAACCCAGGGATCGAATCCATGTCTCTTGCATTTCCTGCATTGGCAGGTGGATTCTTTACCATTGAGTTGCCTGGGAAGCCCATTATAAGAGTTAAGCAACCACTAATCTGAAAACAGACGTCCACAGAGGTAGACTAAATGTCTTATACTGGTGGCTTTGGTACACTGTTCTTTTGTACTTAATATGAAATACCAAGCAAGATAGAAGGCATGTCTTACCAAACACTCAGAAAATTTGGAACACTCACAAACACACACCTAGGATTCTGAAAGTATGAGGAGGTCTGACATGCCCTCTGACTCTAGTCATATGTTTACTGGAGAAGACAGAAATGGGAAAAGATTTCAGAGATCAGAGATACTTTGCCTTTATTGGGGGGGGAGGGGTTGGGTGGGCAGAAATCATCTGACACCATTTAGCATGGATACCCTGGAGATTAAAAAATAATAAAGCTTTAGAAATTATCCTTGGTTATGGATCCAGCCTTTCCTTTTTTTTTTTTTTTTTTAGGGGAATCTCACTAAAATACACCAGAGGACAATGTGTGTGAGCATAAGAATGTACAATGTGTTTATGTATTTGGTGCTAAGGAAAGAGGGTTTTAAACATACTTGACCTGAGAAGATGACTTAAAATGCATATTCCTGAACACCATCCTAAAGCATCTGGGGTAAAACCATAATACTGTAGCTTAATGCGCTTCTCAGGTGATTCTAATGATAAGTGAGAATTGTCTTCTAGTCTTTATTTTACTGATATCCTCTATTATCCTAATAATTGTTCCTTTGTATGTTATCTTTTTTCCCTACTTGCTCTTCAATTAGAGTTTGCTTTTCTTCAGTGTTCCACTCTTCACAGGATTAGCAGTGGATTTCTATATTGTGTAAGACTCAGTGTGGTTCTTCAGTCTGAGGTTTCACGGCTGTTCTTAGTTCTGGAAAGTTCATAGCCATTTTCACTTAAAATATTGACCCTTCCCCATTTTCTCCTTCTGAAATTCCCACTAGTCCTAAATCAAAACTTCACATTTAGTCATTCATTTCTCTCAGCCTCTCTTTTGGGTTTTATAACTCTTTAACTGTCCCAATCTGATTTTCAATTGGCCATTATATTTTATTCACAGCTTTTCATTTTGAATTGTTCTATTTGGTGGTTGTTCCTATATGCCTGTTCTTTTTAAACTCCCTGGTTGTTTTTCATGAGGGTTTTTTATTTCTCCTTTTATTTCTTCAATGATTATAAATATACTTAATTTATAGATAGCTTTAGCTCATTACATCTCAGGTTCTTGTGCTCATTCCTCCCACATGTATCTGCTGACTCTCTCTTGTGGTGAACCACTTCCTTGGTTAGACTGTACTTCTTAATTGTGAGAATATTTTCAGCCAAGTTGTTTTCCTTGTGGAGTCCCTGTGTGTACTTGTACTATTTGATAGTAACTATTCAGAGAAATTTACATTTGATTCTTCTGAGAATTCCAGGAGTTTCACTGGTATGAAATATTTCCAGTATCTACATGTCGATTCTAGCTCTGTGCATAACTTAGATCTTTAAATTGACATTTATCACGGGGAAATTTTTCCCATCCAGATATCTCATCAGTGAGAACTCTGCCAGTTGCTTTTGTCGTAAGTGAACGAAGCATCATAGTCACCTTCTGTAGTGAGAGCAGTTCTTTCTCAGTCCCAGCTTTATGCATGAATTTCACAGTTCTACCTCCTCACCTTTCACAGACCCAAGGGAAAGTTATTCTAGTTGTGTGTTTAAAAACCACAACCCCTAGCTCTTTGGTCCTATCCAACACAGACATCCTTCTGTGTACTACAGGGTGTCTAGTTGGAACTAGAAACCTGCATTAGTCAGGTCAGAAGACTACCAGCAAGTGCAGTAGAGAATACGTGACCTTTGACACTGGAACCAGAGTTTGAACTGTTTACTATTTATTCTTGAATAGGTGTGCTGCGGTTCATGGGGTCGCAAAGAGTCGGACACGACTGAGTGACTAAACTGAACTGAAGCTCTGCTAAGTCATATATTCACTCTAAGTTTTTATTTTTCTCATCAAGAAAATAGCGATAATATTATTACTGATTTTTCCTTATATGTTCTTCCTTATTGCTCTCAATTCCTTCCTTTATAAATTCAAACCATTTTCTCCATCCTCCATTCCTACCAGAGTTGAAGCAGACTGAAAGTTTCTTAGAGGCAAGAACCATAGACTATTCAATATTTTCTCTTACAAAACAAATAATGAGATAGTAGTTGATTGAGTGACCTCATTAATTTCCTTTTATTAATGTACTGTTTTTCTGTACCACCTGACTGAGAAAAACTGGTTAAAAAAAGAGACACACCTGAGGTTGAAAGAAATGATGCATTTCATTTCTCAAATTTGCAAGAGTAAAGTGAGTGGTGGACTTACATCTCTGCAGAGTTCCACCCCTTAGACTTCTCCTCCCCCTTTCCCTAGAGTGTGTGTGAGTGAAATGTATATTGGTTTAGAGGTTCTGCTTGGATAAATGTTTCAGAGCCAATAAATCTGTCACAGTAGCTCTCAGGCTGAGCCAAGGTGAACGATCGCACAGTCATTTCTCCAAAGCCTCAGGGTACCAGGCAGCACAAGCAGAGAGGTCACCAGATGCCTCCTCACCTTATGCCCAGAAGCAGAGATATCACCCCACAGGAACAGGAGCTTTCCTCAGATGCTGCGCCTACCATGTGGCAAAATTCCTTGTCAAACAGCAGAGCAATCAGATGTAAAACACAGAGGAGAGAACAGAAGCACATAAAAATAACCGGTGCTCTCAGTGATTCTGGTGATTGGTAGACTTCAGGTGAAAATAAGTGTTCATTATGCAAGGCAATGTGGTGGTGTTGCTCAAAAAAGGTTAGTGTATACCTCCTTTGTTTCAGCTTCATATGCCATAGACACCCACTCACACAAAAGTGCTAGGTTGCCCATAATGGTTTAATTTTTTGCAGTTTATTTCTAGTAGTGAAAAAATCTGGAAGAGAATAAAAATTCTCATAAGATAGGAGTTGATAAGCTACATCATACAATGGAGTGTTCTGTAAGTACTCAAATTACACAGATCTATATATACACAAATGGAAGGTTTCTGAGATATACTCTTCATAGTGACTGGGAGCATGAACTTTGGAGCCAGTCTGCCTGAGCTCAAACGCCTGTGTGACACTGGGCCATTAGCTTCCCAACTCTGTGCCTCAGTTTGTTCGCATATAAAATGAGGGTAACAGTAATACGTAAGCAGTAGAGTCATCGTGAGCATCAAAATGAGCTCCTATGAAAAGTGCTTATAACAATCTTGGATTCACATAATAATACTAAACTGCTAATTATGTGAGCTATTACGTTATATATGAGCTATTATGAGTAGTAGTGGTAGTAACTAAAAATAATAAGCTAATGCTTACTGCTTATGTCTGGGGCTTATACTTGTGGGGCTTGAAGTGAAAGAGTAGCACTTTCCATTTTCATTTTAGACCATTGGGATTAGTTACAGTGAACATAGTACTTATGTTAAAAAGTAATTAAAAGTATTCAGAAGTATATTGGATAAGAAGACTGCTGTTTTGAAAGTCTGACATGTAACAAACAGGGACTTAACCAAAATCACAATTACTGAGGGCTGTATTTTTAAAACATTAGAAACTGAGTAACATAAGCAGTTGCTGACACTGAATCCCTTGTGGCTGTATTGCATTTCACACTTAGCAAAATGTTTTCACGTTCATGAGTTGATTCAATCCAACTAACTGGATTATTAACGAATTCACTTAATCCTTATAAAGTGAATGTTCATATTTATTATTCCAAATAAGGGAAGAGAGAGAGGAAGTGAGAGAGTTGGCTGTTGGTTGTTTGGGTTTTGTTGTCATTTTTGTTGTTTCCCTGCTCACGGCAAAGCTGGACAGGCTACGAGATTGAAGCTTAGAGTATTAAGGGCTTGCTTAAACTCAGACAACTTCTGAGTAATAGAAATGGAGAAAATCCAGGTTTCCCAAAGCAAAGCTCTTTCTACCAAACCATAATTACCCTGTAAACATGATAGATTTATAATTCTACCCTATACACAGAAACTATCACGTATTTAGTTTGGTAAGAAGGTGGGATTTTAGTGGATCAGCAGGAGAAAACATCTAAAAAGTCAGTTCTCCAAGTTTATAAACAAAGCTTATGACTGCCCCAGGAAATTATGACCTGTGGGAATGGCAGCTGACAATATAACATATAGTTGACTCCTGTCCAAAGCACCCTCAGGTGGGATAATGCTAATAAGATATGACCCTAGGGTGAGATGATAAACAGATGAAATTGGTAGAGCCAAGAGTGTAATTAAAGATAGTTGCTTTGGGATGTGGCTGAGGTCACTAAAACAATGAACAAATTTTAAAAAGTAAGCCAAATAGCAAGATAACTATAAGACCTTTGGCAAGTTGCTTTTCTCTCTGGTTTCTTACCTCTAAAAGTGAAGATGTTGGACTAGCTGACCTCTAAGATGCCTTTCATCCATCTATTCATCCATTCAACAAATAGGGATTGAGATTTTGTTTGTTTGTAGATCCAGGTACTAATGATACAAATTGAATGAGATTGATGAGGTCACTTTTCTCAAGGAGTGGTGGGGGCTGGACAAGAAAGAAAAATATCAGACAGTGATAAGTGTTACCCAAAGAATTAAAAATAGGCTGATGGTAAAGAAAGTGATTAAATGAGTAGTCTAGGTGGGTCCCTATGAAGGATTCTCTGAGGAGGTGACTTTTTACATGAGAATATTGAATGTACCCTGTAAGAATGAGAGAAGCTCCTAGGCAGAAGAAGAGCTGGTTCAAAGACTCTAGGGAGCGAATGAGCTTGTGTTGTGAGGAACCAAATGAAGGATTGATAGGCAAGTGAGCACATGTACGGTTCTGTAAATCATAAAGACTTTTGGAGGATTTCAAGCAGCAGCATGGTCTGATTTATGCCTCTAAAAAGTTTACCAGGATTGCTATGTACAAGCCTGGAAGTAGGTATCCCAGGTAAGAAGCTACTGCAGTAGCCCAGAAGAAATACTATGATCTCTTTAAGGTAAGAGTCAAGAAAATGCATAAAATTGGACAGATTTAAGACATTTATGGGAGTAGAATCAATAGTATTTATAGATAAATGGCTTTTGTGGGTTAAGTGAAAGAAGAATTTCAAGGGTAATTGTCAGATTTGGAGCTTGAGCAAGTGGCTGGATGTTAGTGCCATTTTCCAAAATGGGAAAAAAGAAAGAGATATATAAGGGTTAGTTAGGATGTGTACAGATAGCAGTGACTCTGGAGTTCGATAGTGGTCATGCTAAGCACTGGATGTCGATTGAACACCTGTATAAAGATGTGAGAGTAGGCAACTAGAGTCAGGAGTCATGAAAATACAATATGTTGTTGTTTAATTGTGTGTAACTTTTGCGACCCCATGGACTGTAGCCTGCTAGGCTTCTCTGTCCATGGGATTTTCCAGGCAAGCATACTGGAGAGGGCTGCCATTTCCTTCTCCAGGGGATCTTCCCAACCCAGAGATTGAACCCGAGTCTCCTGCATTGGCAGGATGATGCTTTACTATTGAGTCACCAGGGAAGATTGTATCTGGAGATACAATAGAGTTGAAGATAAATGTGTGGGAGTCATTAGTATAAAAATATGAACTAGATGGAATCACCTAAAGAGACATGATAGACAGTAGAGATGGGGTGAGTAAACAGGATCCTGGAGTAATCTTGACCTTGAGGATGTCAACCTAATAAAGGAGGAGAGGAAAGAGTGGCTAGTGTGATAGGAGATAGAAACACAACCAGGAAAATGTGGTATCCAGGGAAACTTTAAGAAGCAATCCAGTGTATTAAATGTTGCTAGGAGGTCCACTTAAAATAACACCAGAAAATCAAGTATTTGATTCCACATGAAGGAAATCATGTTTAAGATCCAGCTATGTCTATCACTACTGTGTTTCTAGATCTTGAGGACTTGGGGAGGAATTCCTGGCAAATGTATTGTTGAGAGGTCTAGAGCATTGAATTGAAAGTCCTATCCAGGACAGTTTGGTGTGACTGTTCCAATATGTAGAAAATCTTAATCATCAAGAGGATAAACAAACATGTGGTTTCAGCAGAACCATTGAAAAAGGAGATGACTGTGTACATCAAGATAAATGTAATTAATATGTATGTAATTATCTTAATGAGTAGAATGGATCTACATGCAGTAATTACATGTTATACAGAAGTAAGGATTATATATAAGTTGGCATCAATCCAGAAGTCAAGTTTATAATAGCTATCGTGTAACTATTAGATTTTTTACCTCAACAGTTGATGTTTCGGTATGTGGCAGAAACTGAAGAATGATCCTTCTATTGGTTAGATTGCCTTCCTGTAGGAAAATAATTTATAAAGCTGACTAGGGGTAGAAAGAGAATTCTGAGGACATAGGTGAGCAAGAACCAAAGAGCTCTGCCTTAAGATGAGTAAGAATTTAGTAGTGGGAAGAGAAGAATTTGAAAAGCAATATAGTGGGGAGACAGAGTTGAAGATGCAGACATAACAGGAGACGTTTTAGGAACCGCATATCTCACACTCAATTTTTAGTTGTTTGTGCTGCCGTAATAGAAATTGTCTCAGTCTTGTCAAGACTTCAATTTTACATAAATAAATACATTATATGCTTAGAGAAAATCCTGTAGGTCCTGACATTTAGAAATCTCTCAATTAAAAAACCAATTCATCACCCAGTTATTCTACAGTCCACTTTAGAGTTAACAAAAGTCTAAGCACATGGAGCATCCAGAATTTATTTTAACATAACCTTAAAAAAAAATAAGTACAGAAAACCAATGATTGCTTGACAGTTGAAAAAAGACTGTGATGTAAAAAAGACATCAAAACAGGAGCAAGGAAGAAAGAAAACTCAAAAGAGACAGCACACTAAAAAGAAGAAAACTTTAATAGAATTATATTTAATGACCTTGGAAAGAGAAGATAAGCTATTGCTAAAACAAGGTCAGGATACTATTGAAGGAGGAAACAGAACAGGCTCCATCTTGAAAGCAGGACTCCATCTTGGGCCAGACTGTGGACTTTGCGCTATATGCCCAGCATCTATGAAAATGACATACCAACTAGAAGACCAGACCTCCCAGATGGAAGAGCCCCAGGGCTCGTACCTAGACTCTCTGTCACCTAAAAGAATACCCTAATTATCTGCGTAACCAAACAGAATCATAAATTCTATTATGCTTATTGGGGTATGACCACAGGCCTATTGATAATTGTCCTCTGTTAACTACCTAGGCTTAAGGCATAGGAATTATGGGTTAACTTTGATTGTATCTTTCTTTTCCTTTGTTCAAACTAGTTTCAGAGGATTTGGGAATGTTGGTTTGAGCACGTACACTTAGGGTACATAAGGTCGGGGTCCTTGGCTAAGAAGGGACTCTGCCTTGGGTCCACCAGTGTAATAAACTGCACTCCATTATCTGCATTGTCCTGAGTGAGTTTGTTTCCTGGAATGCATGGCTACAACATTCTCAAAATGCATGTTGTAGGTGAGGGGCCTGGTGCCATTCTCTGAGTTTTGAGACATTTCCTTTCTTTAATTAGCAGACTGCTAGTAGCTATGTAACATTCAGCTAAAGACTAGCAGGGGGGCACTCTTTCTGCCCTCTTCTGATGTCTATGTCAGAAGCTTTCTCTATCTCTTTATACTTTAATAAAACTTTATTACATAAAAGCTCTGAGCGATCAAGCCTCATCTCTGGCCCTAGATTGAATTCTTCTCCTCTGCAGGCCAAGAATCCCAGCGTCTTTTGTGGTTCGGCAACAACCATTCAATATCCCCTCACACCCAGTTAAAATGACCATCATTAAAAACATCTACAAACAAAAAATGCTGGAGAGGGTATAGAGAAAAGGGAACCCTCCTGCATGGTTGATGGGGATGTAAATTGATACAACCACTATGGAGAACAGCATGGGGGTTTCTTTAAAAACTAAAAATGGAGCTACCGTTTGACCCTACTGGTACATACCCTGAGAAAACCCTAATTCAAAAAGACATATGCTAGTATAAGAAAATTACTACAGTTAATTAGTGAGTTTAGCAAAGTTGCAGGATATAAAATCAATACACAAAAATCACTTGCATTTCTATATACTAACAATGAAAAATCAAAAAGAGAAATTAAGGAATCAATCCCATTCACCACTGCAACAAAAAGAACTAAATAATGAGGAATAAGCTTACCTAAGGAGACAAAAGAACTGTACACAGAAAATTAAATAAGACACTGATGAAAGAAATCAAAGACGACATAAACAGATGGCGAGATATTCCATGTTCCTGGATAAGAAGAATCAATATTGTGACAGTGACTATATTACCAAATGCAATCTACAGACTCAATGCAATCCTTATCAAATTACCAATGGCATTTTTCACAGAATTAGAACAAAAAAAACCACAATTCATATGGAAACGCAAAAGATCCCGAATAGCCAAAGCAGTCTTGAGAAAGAAGAATGGAGCTGGAGGAATCAACCTTCCTGACTTCAGGTTATACTACAAAGCTACAGTCATCAAGACAGTATGGTACTGGCACAAAAACAGAAATATAGAACAATGGAACAAGATAGAAAGCCCACAATAAACCCATGCACCTATGGGTATCTTGTTTTTGACAAAGGAGGCAAGAATATACAATGTGGCAAAGACAGCCTATTCAATAAATGGTGCTGGGAAAACTGGACAGCTACATGTATAAGATTGAAATTAGAACACTTCCTAACACCATACACAAAGATAAACTCAAATGGATTAAAGACCTAAATGTAAGAGCAGAAACTATAAAACTCTTAGAGGAAAACATAGGCAGAATACTCGATGACACAAATCAAAGCAAGATCCTCTACAACCCACCTCCTAGAGTAATGGAAATAAAAACAAAAGTAAACAAGTGGGACCTGATTAAACTTAAAAGCTTTTGCACAGCAAAGGAAACTATAAGCAAGGTGAATAGACAACTCTCAGAATGGGAGAAGATAATAGTAAATGAAACAATTGACAAAGGATTAATTTCCAAAATACACAAGCAGCTCATACAACCCAATACCAGGAAAACAAACAACCCACTCAAAAAGTGGGAAAAAGACCTAAACAGACATTTCTCCAAAGGAGACATACAGATGTCTCATGAAAAGATGCTCAACATCACTCATTATTAGAGAAATGCAAATCAAAACTACAATGAGATATCAGCTCACACTGGTCAGAATGGCCATCAAAAAGTTTACAAACAAATGCTGGAGAAGCTGTGGAGAAAAGGGAATGTTCTTGCACTGTTGGTGGGAGTGTAAATTGATACAGTCACTATGAAAGACGGTATGGAGATTCCTTAAAAAACTAGGACTAAAACCACTATATGACCCAGCAATCCCACTCCGAGGCATATACCCTGAGGAAACAAATTTGAAAAAGACACATGTATCCCATTGTTCACTGCAGCACTATTTACAATAGCTAGAACATGGAACCTAGATGTGCTAGAACAATAGCATGTCCTAGATGCTATATAGATGGCCTAGAACCTAGAACAATAGCAACCTAGATGTCCATCGACAGACAAATGGATAAAGAAGTTGTGGTACATATACAGAATGGAATATTACTCAGTCACAAAAAGGAATGCATTTGAGTCAGTTCTGATGAGGTAGATGAACCTATAACTTATTATACAGAGTGAAGTAGTTAGAGAAAGAGAAAGATCATATTCTAATGCACATATACAGAATCTAGAAAAATGGTACTGAAGAATTTATTTACAGGGCAGCAGTGGACAGACAGACATAGAGAATAGACTTATGGACATGGGGAGAGGAGAGGAGAGGGTGAGATGTATGGAAAGAGGAACATGGAAACTTACATTACCATATGTAAAATAGATAGCCCGTGGGAATTTGCTGTATGGCTTAGGAAACTCAAAGAGGGGCTCTGTATCAACCCAGAGGGGTGAGATGGGGAGGGAGATGGGAGGGAGGTTCAATGGGAGGGGATATATGTATACCTATGGCTGATTCATGTTGAGGTTTGACAGAAAACAAAATTCTGTAAAGCAATTATCCTTCAATTAAAAAATAAATTTTAAAAAATGAATTAAAAAAAAAAGACATATGCTCTCCAATGTTCATTGACAGCATTATTTACAATAGCCTAGACATGGAACAACCTAAATGTCCATCAACATGCGTGGATGGGGAAGATGTGGTACATATATACAACGGAATATTACTCAGCCATAAAAAGGAACAAAACTGGGTAATTTGTAGAGATATGGATGGACTTGGAGCCTGTTATACAGAGTGAAGTCAGTCAGGAAAAGAAAAACAAATATTTTATACTAATGCATTTATGTGGAATCTAGAAAACTGGTCCTGCTGTGCTTAGTCACTTAAGGCAGGAATAGAGACGCACATGTAGAGAATGGACGTGTGGACATGGGGTTGGGATGGACTGGGAAACAGGGATTGACATAAATATGCTACAGTGTGCAAAATAGACAGCTAATGGGAACCTGCTATATGGCACAGGGAACTCAACTCATCAGTGCTCTCTGGGGACCTAGATGGGTGTGATGGGGAGTGGGAGGGAGATCTAAGGAGGGAGGGGCGATATTATACGTATAGCTGATTCACTTCATTGTACTGCATAGACTAACAGCAGTATAAAGCAATTACAGTCCAATAAAAAAATTAGTACCTTGAATCTTATGGGCTCATGGAGGGGCTGAAAGTGAAGTTGTGTCTGACTCTGTGCAATCCCATGGACTGTAGCCTACTGTCTCCTCCGTGCATGGAATTTTCCAGGCAAGAGTAACTGGAGTGAGCGCTGGGAAACTGTAATACACACGCAGAGAAAACTAAGTCCAGTTTTTAAAACATAAGTAATTTATTAGCTCTAGGAAAAAATGATAAGTGAATAAGAAAGGAAACATAATAATTCTAGGTTTCTTGGCTCAACAGTGACCATTCCAAAGTCAGAAACTGCAAAAGAGTGAAAACTGTAGTGTAACAAACTGGAAGGACAGAGGAAGGATAAAGGATATGAGATAACTCTTTACCACAATAGGAAGTGAATATAGGTAGCATTCTATTTGGAATGAGGAATTAAATACTAAAAGGAATGAGGAAGTATGTTTAAAATAGCCCTGAAAGAATAGGACATTGTAACGATGGCCATTCAGGTACCACGGTAAATGACTGAGTGGGTGAGACAGACTCAAGAGGAGCGGAGGCTGCTGCTGGGGACCCAGAGCACCAGCTTCCACGAGCAGCCTCAGGCTTAGGGGTCCACTGTGGGGTTGGCACCGCTGGAAACAATGGGAGGAAGAGAAGAGCTGCCCCACTGAGCATTCTAACCCAGAGACCCTGAATATGGATCCTCCCCATCCCGGGAAGGTTCTTGGCCTGTCTGGAATAGGGCCCTACAGGGCAATCTAATTCTAAAAATTGATGGGGAAGACTTACCTTTTAGACCTCCACCACCTTGGCTTGACACTACCACCCTTCCTATATATTAACAAAAAAAAAAAAAAAAAGATTACATTTTGTGTTGAAATCATACTTTCTAAAACAGAAAGTCATGACAAAATCAATATTTGAAGACACCTAACTGACATATAAATGAAGCGATAAATATTTCTGTTGTGCTATGATATTAAACAGATTAAAAGGATTGTGCCCATGAACAACCAGAAGAACGAGAGAGAAGGCATACAGGTTGCCCATGCAAGGGTGAAGCTTAAGGAAGATCTGATATTGTCTGAGCTCCAGCTGATGTTTCAAAGACAAGCCAAGTGGTGAGTACTCTGACGGCTGCCCCACAGGTATCAATGTTGGCTGGCATGCTTCCACGCCAGTGACCCATCCCTGGGGTTTGCCTCCATTCCTGAAAAGGCTCCCTTTTCACTCAGGCCCCACACTGTCTTTAAGGGCTGAATAAAACCACAAGGCTAGCCAGCATGGAGGAAGTCACTTAATAAGCATTTTCCTGTCTCGGGGACAGATGTGTTTGGATTTCAGTGAAGGAGCTGAAATTTCAGCAGCTGAGCTGGAGAAGGCTGCTCCAGAAGCCCGGAGGGAGATGTAGGGGTCTTATGTTTTGTACCGTCTCTTGGCAACCCTCCTGACTGCTGCTGACCTGTGGCAGAGACCCAGCTCCTTTGCAATGGGCCTTGAAGTAATCACATTTCCATCTGTGTCCAGAAGAAACAGTGTGGTAAAGTCACAGGGACTTCTTGCTTGGGTCACAGAAACACCAGACACCAGCCGAGAATGAAACCCCACACAAAACAGAAATCCATAGGCATTTTACAGCAGCCATGGTAAATGAGGATTTTTTAAGAAACAAAGTAAGTGCAGATTTTTTTTTTTTAGAATGTTTGAAATCCTAAGTAAATGGCCTTCGATTTATAATGCCCGTGGATTTTTGGTGTTTTCAACAATAAACAGGAATACTGAGTTTTGGGGTTTTTTCCCAACAATAAGCAGGAATATTGAGTTTGGGGTTTTAATTCCTCTAAGCATTTTCCTATAAAACTATTTCTAAAAAAAGCATTTTCTAGAAAGTATTTCCAATTTCTCCCCTTTTTGCCCTCTAGGTTAGAGCTATGATAAAAAAGAAGCCAGACGAAAGGAACAAATATTTGTAATGTGCTCATTTTGTGTTGGCATGGGCTCAGAAGCTTTGCCTATATACCAAGTTTCTTCTCACAAATCCAAACCCAGACCTTTGTTTCCTTGTAGGCACTGCCAGTAACAAAGAGATTACATTCCATTTATTCACAGAATTCATCTAGGACAACACCATCAGTTCAAACTGTGAGAGCGAATGCACTTGTCTCTAAGTTATCAATTAAGATTCGTGCTGCGACTCATTTCTCTCTTTTGCCAAGTATTTAAAAATCCTCATTATTCGCTGCTCCTCACCTTTCCCAGTGAAAGTTGGCAAGCACTGTTATCCTCACTTAATAACCCATGTTACCCAGGGAATAGCCTGGCTTAGAAGCTATGATACCCAAAGCTCCTGGATAAGCGCTCTGAGTCTCCTGTCTAGACTTGATGAATAATTCACGGGTCTAGTTGGTGGAAGTCCAGTCAGGAGTCTGGCAGAGTTGATTGCTTCAGAGCCGTGACATCCAGGGCCCTACTCTTGCCTCATTTTCCTTCTCTCTCTCTGATGCTTCAGCTTAAGGGAAATTCTCTTATTTCTCTATTTTTTTAAGAGTTGGGGAAGCACGAGATTCAGATCCCAGCCCTCTGCTTGGTGGTTCTCTTCACGCATTCAGCCAAAAAAGGAATGAAAGTGGGTCATTTGCAGAGATGTGGACGAACCCAGAATCTCTCACATAGGGTGAGGGAAGTCAGAAAGAGAAAAATATTGTATATTAATGCATACATGTGGAATCTAGAAAAATGGTACAGGTGAACCTATTTCCAGGGCAGGAATAGCGATGCAGATGTAGAGAATGGAGATTTGGACAAAGGGTGGGGGAAGGGGTGGGAAGACAGATTGGGAGATTAGGATTAATATATATACACTACCATGTGCAAAATGCATAGCTAGTGGGAAACTGCTGCATAGAACAGGGAGGTCAGCTTGGGGCTCCCTGGTGACCTAGATGGACGGGGTGGGGGTGGGAGGGAGATTCAAGAGGGAGGGGATATATGTATACATCATACAGCTGATTCTTCTCTTTGTATAGCATAAACACAGCATGGCAAAGCAATTATACTCTTAATAAAAAATTTTTTTAATTAAAGTATTTGGGCTTCTAGGACATGGGCATGTCAACTGCCTGTTGGCTTTCAGAACTATTTCTGGCTCTTCCTCTATTCTGCTGTGTCCTACAGGCTCCCTTGCCCTCTAGCTTCTGGTAGTTATTTACACTTTTTGGGAGGAATGGTATAAAGTTGGAGACAGAGAAAAAGAAAGAAGACCAGATCTTTCTTTCTCTCCCTCTCACCCTTCCTTCCTTTGAGTTTCCAGATCCTGGATCCCACTGGTCCCCCCTCTAGGCACCCCTGTGTGGTTCTAGCTCCTGTCAGACAATGGGCTCCCTTCCTCCCCCACCCCTCCAACCCTGGTGAAGATAGCAGCTTCCAGCTATTACTGACCTGCAGATTGCTTTGTTTCTCCATTTCTTGCCAGATTTTCCGTCACCCTTTTAACCAATTATCTATATTAAATCCCATCTGCCTGAAAGATGCAGAAGACTGTTCTCCTGGCTCTATCCTGACAGACACCATTCTTAGTTACAAGTTATAGAAACCAACCTTGACATGTTGGCAAGAAAGAATTTTGTTATGAAAGATACTGGAGAGATCAAAGGATCTCTGGGAGGACTGCAGAGATTTCCAGGCTCGGAAATTGCAAGGGAAGGAGAAATGCTCGAAAATCTGCAAGTGAAATTGTGTGGGTGCGGGCATGCTTGATGTCTTGGGTCATGCTATGTGCCATCACCAACACTGGATGCTGGAAGGTACCATTTGAATTGTTGTCTGTGCTCTCATCTCTCAACAGAATCAACTCTGGGCCCTTCCTACTTCTCTATGACATTTGCTTCCAATTTGGAGAGAGTGGAGGTGGGTACATCTGATGGTCAATGCCTAGGTCATGTGCCCACCTGTGGCCACAAAAGTATCTGACATTTTCCATTCCTATCATGTGAGATGGGCTCTTTTTAGGCAGAATTCCCTAAATACAGGAGAGAGACTTGGCAGCTGGAGAGACTTTGAGGGAATGAGTGATAGTTGCTCAGTTGTGTCTGACTCTTTGCAACCCCATGGACTGTAGCCTGCCAGGCTCCTTTGTCCAAGGAATTCTCCAGGCAAGAACACTGGAGTGAGTAGCCATTCCCTTCTCCAGGGGATCTTCCTGACCCAGGGATTGAACACAGGTCTCCTGCGTTGCAGATTCTTTACCATCTGAGTCACCAGGTATGTCTACTATTAAGAGACATTTCCAAGTATAAAGACAGGTCAATTTAAAAAGTACCTGCGGATATATGCTTGACTTAATCTTATAATCTATAGATAAAACATTAGAATATGTAATGAATCCATACACCTTTTCCAAAGGAATACCCAAGACAGAAGTAGCAATACAGTTATAAATGACAATCATCAGTCAGATGAAATAATTTAGATGAAGCTTATCTCTCTCGAAGAGATGGGGACTGGGTGGATTCAAATGTAACTAGCTTCTTTGGGAGCTATGGTAATCCCTGGAATCGCTGGTAAGGAAGTGGAGAAAGTAAGATAAGAAGTGAGTGAGTGAGAGTTGCCCAGTCATGCCTGACTCTTTGCAACCCCATGTAGCCTGCCAGGCTCCTCTGTCCATGGAATTCTCCAGGCAAGATTACTGGAGTGGGTTGCTATTTCCATCTCCAAAGATAAGGAAGGGAGTGTAAATTATCCATCGAGTTATTGCTCTGGGGTAACTGGATCTAAATCCTCTAAGGAGAACATGGAGCCAGTGTAGAAGACATGCCTGAGAGTCATCCCAGGCGCTGCAAGCTGAGGTTTTCTACACCAACTATATACCCCCTGCCACTGAGAGCCGCTGGGGTGGCGCTTAAATTCTGCACTCATATGCGAACCGAGTGGACCTAATCGGACAGAGAAAAGCTTCGGGCAAACAAAAGCTGCCAGGGAGAGGAGTTAAAAGTTGGACAGGTGTAAGCTGAAAAGGTAAGGGAGAAATGTAACAGGGAACCTGACCCCATCTGTTACGGGGGTAAGATGAATATAAACGTCCACTAGGAACTGCTCAGCATTAAAGATACCACAGTGCCCATCAGACAAGCATTCCTGACTTCGCGATACTGGTGGTCTCAAGACATGGGAACAGGCAAGCACAATACAGTGGGGACGAGAGCAGTAATAGAGGCCGCCTACACAGCTAGAGGTGAACCTCGGGCTGCTGAGACCCAAGAGGACAAAGACGGTATCCTACTCATTTTTGCATCTCCAATGTCTAGGATGGTACCTGGTCTGTATATGCTTTCTGACTCAGTACTGACCTGTCAGACGCACTCCTGGTGTGTTATATTCACTGTCTCTGTTTCATGCTATAACCCAACAACCTAGGAGTGTCAAGGTAGTCACGATTATTCCTAACCATCTGACCGCCCCCAGTCATTCTTCATATATGAGGCTTGATGTAATTTCTCCAAAAGTTTTGCCTACACAGTGTGCCCCATTTCCACGCCTGGGCTATCCCTATCAGAGAACTTAGCCTCTGAAAGGTCACTGGCAACTCATTCTCATGTATCTTCAGAAACTAAGCTCTTGGAGAGCAGGAAATATACTAGTTGTGTTTCACAACGTACACTCAGTGTCCAGGCTAGTGCTGGCACATTCTGTATGGACAAGCTTCATTTACACCAGTGATTTTTTGGATGACTTGAATAAACGAATAAAGGTTATAGATGTTGAGTAATGACCAGCTGCACATCTAAGACATGGCAGAAGTGAGACTTGAACTGCAGTCTGTCTGACCCCCAAATATCTCTTATATTTTGCTGCTCATTAAGCAACTTACCTGTCCATGGTAACTAGAAAATTTAACCTGGTTTAAAGGTTGCTATTCTGAGGTCAAAAGTAATGGGGTACGAATTGTGTAAGAACTTACTATAATCATCAGGCTGAGGGATTATCAAGCAAAACTCTGGACCTAAAGTTGGAAGAAGGTTCTTAGAGGATTTGACAGGACTGGACAATATTTAAAATTCCCAGAAGTGAGAACACTGTTTAACACCATACATAATAATAAAGCAGATTAAAAACCTAAATGTAAGACCTGATACTATGAAACTCTTTGAGGAAAACATAGGCAGAACATTCTGACATAAATTGCAGCAATATCCCTTTGGATCTGTCTCCTAGAGTAATGGAAATAAAAACAAAGCTAAACAGGACCTAACTAAGCTTATAAGATTTTGCACAGCAAAGGAAATCATTAAAAAAAAAAAAAAAAGACAGTATACAGAATGGAGAAAATATTTGCAAATGATGCGACCAAGGGATTAATGTCCAAAATATACAGTTTTTGCAGCTCAATATCAAAAAACCCAATCCAAAAATGAACAGAAGACCTAAATAGACATTTCCCCAAAGATGCCATACAGCTGACTAAGAGGCACATGAAAAGATGCTCAACATCACTAATTATTAGAGAATGCAAATCAAGACTACAGTGAGATATCATCTCACACTAATCAGAATGGCCATCATCAGAAAAAAATTTTTAAGTTTAAAAAAAAAAACTAGAAGTAGAACTACCATATGACCCAACAATGCCATTCTGGGGCATGTAGGTGAAGAAAACCATAATTTGAAAAGATACATGCCCCCAGTGTCCACTGCAGCACTATTCACAACAGCCAAGACATGGAAGCAGTCTAAATGGACATCAACAGATGAATGGATTGAGAAGATGTGGTACATAATATACAATGTACTATTACTCGCCCATAAAAAAAATGAAGTAATGCAGTTTGTAGCAATGTGGATGGACCTACAGATTATCATACTAAGTGAAGTAAGAGACAAATATCCTATGATATTGCTTACACACAGAATCTAAAAAAATGATACAAATGAATTTATAAAACAGAAACAGACTCACAGACTTTGAAAACAAACTCATGGTTAGCAAAAAGAAAAGGGAGGGCAGAGGGATAAATTGGGAGTTTGGGATTAAAATATAAATAAACATGCACAAAGTAGATAAACTGCATGGCACAGAGAACTATACCCAATATCTTGTAATAACCTATAAAGGAAAAAAATCTAAAAAAGTATATATATACATAAACATATATATATAACTGAATCACTTTTCTGGACACCTGAAACAAACATTATAAATCAATAATATTGAAATAAAAATTTTAAAAAATTTTAATATCATATCTTTTTCTTTTTTTTTTTTTAATAAAATTGGTGATCTTATCAGAAGGGAGAATATTGGAGGAAGGAGAGGCAGAACATTCTCTGCAGGATAGTGAGATACTTGAAGGAGGCAGGAAGTCTGGACAGTGGCAGTGGACATGGAGGAGACAGTATCAGAGCATATACACACTGCTATATGTAAAATAGGAAACCAACAAGGATCTACTCTATAGCACGGGGAACTCTGCTCAATATTCGATAAAAACCTAAACGGGAAAAGAATTAGAAAACAGATACACGTATCACTGACTGTACACCTGAAACTAAGGCATTGTTAAAAAACTATAGCTCCAATATAAAATAATTTTTTTAAAAGATTTTACCATTCCAAAGTTTTATACTTAATCTCTAGGTAAAAATGCCCCTTCTAACATCAGTAACAATTGACATCGTTAGGTTACTAAACCGATTTTAAAATATTGGAAATAAAGTGATAGTAAGGCACCTGATCCATCTTTTGTTGCTCCTTTAGGCACTGCAGAAAAAGTCATCACCAACTTCTAGCTGTCAGATGTATACGGAACCATGTTCAAAATACAGAGGAAGAGGGAGGTATAGTTTTGAAATCTTCAGTCAAAGCAATTCTTCTGCCTTATTTACCATGTTCTCATTCTTTCCTTTTGACAGAATCAAAGTCTTGCATCCTCCATGCATGCATTTCCCACACTTTCTTGATTCTAAAATGGCCAAGCAGTAGCGTAAATTTAACAACAGTTTTTGGTTTGGGGAGGTGGGAGGGAAAGTGCTCCATGAAATGTCCAGAGATTACAATGTACACAGCTCATTTTTAGAGTGCTAAAATGTGGCCCCAAGAAAGTCTTGGAAGTAACAGACAATACATGTAATCAAATATAAAATCTTCAAGTAGCATTAATGAGGAGCCTATATATTTTGTCCAAATGTGACTGCTAGATATAACTACAAAATAGTGGGAACAACAAAAAGAGTTTTCACAGTAATTACAGTTTTGAGGAAGTAAACATGCATTTTAAAATTTCCTGAAGCATATAAACTATTTGGATTTGTTTCTGAAAACTAGTAAATTGAAAAATTATTAGGCTAATCAATATTTAAATATATAAAAAAACAGGTGCTTAACTAGATCTAATTTCTATGTTAGCTCTTTGACTTCTGGAGAAACAAAATGTCTGTGCGCCATCATCTTTTAAATGGAAATCTATAAATGCAAAACATCAGATTAACTGTTCATTAGTTACCTTTTGACTTGATCACTGATTCAGAAATTCAGAAGTGGAACACTGGGTTATAGTCATCTAGTTCTCACTGCTTCATTATGACGTTCCAGCCAAGCCCACCCACAGTGCCCACCAACAGAGCTAGAAGAGCAGTCAAAGGAAAACACCTTTCTCAAAGGATCAGCACATCATAAACCCCGCAAGGATCTCACTCAATAATCTGAGATACCACAGGGAGAATTAAAACCAGGACAAAGACATTGAATGTATATACCAAATTAAGAGAAGGGGTGGAAGAAAAACATATACTTCTGCTTTATTGACTATGCCAAAGCCTTTGACTGTGTGGATCACCACAAACTCTGGAAAGTTGTTAAAGAGCTGGGAATACCAGACCACCTGACCTGCCTCTTGAGAAACCTATATGCAGGTCAGGAAGCAACAGTTAGAACTGGACATAGAACAACAGACTAGTTCCAAATAGGGAAAGGAGTACATCAAGGCTGTATATTGTCACCCTGCTTATTTAACTTATATGCAGAGTACATCATGAGAAATGCTGGGCTGAAGGAAGCACAAGTTGGAATCAAGATTGCCGGGAGAAATATCAATAACCTCAGATATGCAGATGACACTACCCTTATGGCAGAAAGCGAAGAACTAAAGAGCCTTTTGATGAAAGTGACAGAGGAGAGAGGGAAAAGTTGGCTTAAAGCTCAACATTAAGAAAACTAAGAGCATGGCATCTGGTCCCATCAGTTCATGGCATATAGACGGGGAAACAGTGACAGACTTTATTTCGGGGGGTTCCAAAATCACTGCAGATGGTGACTGCAGCCATGAAATTAAAGAGAAGCTTGCTCCTTGGAAGGAAAGTTATGACCAGCCTAGACAGTACATTAAAAAGCAGAAACATTACTTTGCCAACAAAGGTCTGTCTAGTCAAGGCTATGGTTTTCCAGTAGTCATGTATGGATGTGAGATTTAGACTATAAAGCAAGCTGAATGCCAAAGAATTGATGCTTTTGAACTGTGGTGTTGGAGAAGACTCTTGAGAGTCCCTTGGACTGCAAGGAGATCCAACCAGTCCATCCTAAAGGAAATCAGTCCTGAATATTCATTGAAAGGACTGATGTTACAGCTGAAATTCTAATACTTTGCCCACCTGATGCAAAGAACTGACTTATTTGAAAAGACCCCGATGCTGGGAAAGATTGTAGGCAGGAGGAGACGAGGACAACAGAAGATGAGATGGTTGGATGGCATCACCGACTCAATGGACATGAGTTTACTAACTACGGGAATTGGTGATGGACAGGGAGGCCTGGTGTGCTGCAGTCCATGTGGACGCAAAGAATCAGACACAACTGAGCAACTGAATTGAACTGTGGGAAAAAAAACACTAAGATCAAGAATACAGCGATACAGCAGGGGGCGGGGTGGGGGGGAGATATATGGCAGAAACCAACACGATATTGTAAAGCAATTATCCTCCAATTGAAAATTTTTTTAAAAGGATAAACAAAAAAAGAACACATGCCCAAATTTTACATCATGGAGACTAAGACTAGAAAATACCCTGATATTCTGTTGCCTCCTTTTTTGCCCATTAGCTGAGCCCTGATCAACCTCAGGGCCAGAAGCACACTCAGAACCCATCTTAACGTATTTCCTCAAAATACCACTCCAGAAAACGGGAAATAGAACCAAGAAAGAATTCTTTGCCCCCACCCCTGCCGCTGATATCTCCCATTTATCTTGTATCTGGCCTGCACTGAGCTACTCACCATCCTGAAGTGTGCCAGACAGCTTCAAGCACCTGCACCTTTGTTTCTTCTGTTTCCTCTATCTGTAGATATTTTTGTATCCTATGTGGCTCTACACACAAAAAATTCCACTTTTATGAGGCAAGTCCCATTCATATCCTCTAACCATAATTAATTGTTAATAGCTGTTCCTTTATTTCAAGAGTTCCAGCTAGAGGGCCTGAAGGATCAAGAAGAAAAAGTTTACCAAATAATGAAAGTAATCATTATATATAACATATATATATATATATATATATATATATATAAATAATACATTTCAGCCCAAACACAAAGCTGAAGAGGAAAATAATGATGAGACTTATGAACTAGAATTTCTTTCCCCATTTTGTTTATAAAGCTGTAGCTTCTACTATAAATATATAAAAGTTTAGGGTAAGCCTGGATTCCTATTGTAAAATGTAATAAGGAGAGAAATTCAAGCATAATATCACTTTGTTTTGAGCTATAAAAACTCTATCAAGGCAGAACACCTTACCTTACAAAAGTTACTTCAAAAGTTAGCAAATATTCCTATTCAGTCATTCCCACCCTGGGCCGACACCCAGAATTTTAAGAGGAACTTTTGAAGGATATGGATTTCTTGGCTTCATTCATGGCCTGTGAGCCAGCATTTTAGGGGAGTGGGTCCAAGAATCAGTATTTTATAAAGGTTCCCCTAGGTGAACTGAAGAACAACCAGGTTTACTCTCTTAACTGATGGTTTTAATAATTGTCTGAGCTGGGCATATCAGTAAATGTTCTTTACAAGGACACATCAATAAACATAAGCATTGGGGGTCACAATATCTGAATTCCATGTATGATGTCAGTTTCAGGAAAGATACAAGCACCAAGTTTGCATTGTTTGCTACTTTGGCATTGTTGTGATGGGGGGAAAAGGACTGGAAAAAGTTTTAAGTCTCTAACAAATTCCTAAAGAATGAAATGTTGACTGAGCTTAAAAGAAATGTTTCATGGCTGTCTTCAGTCTAAACAAGAAAATATTTGGGGGCAAAACTTTGTTAAAATTCACTTTGACTGATTTATCCAACCGTGAATAAAGACTGTTTTTTCACACTTTAAAAGGCAGTGTGAAAGTCTGTTTTTCTTTTATTTTTCACATGTCAATCACCAAAAGAGCTTAGTTTATAAGACTTTGGTTATATGATGATGACATCTTCTTAAATGAGAGAAGAACTTGGTTATGTTCAAAGAAATAAAAATTAATAGTAATAGAGTTTCTAAAAATTAGAATCCCTGCAGATCTAATTTACCGCTAATTTGGGGCTAATAATTCATACTGTAAAATAAAGGGAGATGTGAACCTAGTAGGCTCCATTAATTGGATGCTTTCTGACAATTCTCTAAGTGTTACTCTATGGGTAATCTATACATACCTGGTGATTAGTCCAGTGTTAATATGTTCTCTTGCGTGCATGCCACAGTGGGAACCAAGGACTCTAGGGATACAAGTGAATCCTTAATGAGCCTTAATCAAAAATGATAAATGCATTTGACTTCTCACATGTTAAACTTAACATAGCCTTAAGTGTGGCTGGTAGGTTATAAGAACACCAATATGCATTGAAGGAGAATATTTGAAATTGTGTTGCAAATCATACATTTTCATGAATCTCCTTTCTGGGCTCTTTTGTTGTATTTGAGAAGTAAGCTCAGAGGCAAAAATAATACACCAGTTTCCTGAGTCCAACCAATAAAAATAGACTTTAACTGTCCCTATAATGTGTCAATCTGCCTTTTAGGCTATGATAAATTTGACAGTACTCAGGAAAGCTGATCTCAAAACCATGGCTGTGCTAAGCATGAATAATACTACAATACTGAAATTCTTTTGGTTCCTTACATAAGAATTCACAGCTCTCACAATGCATGAATATGGTTTTTGGAGTAAAGGTAAGTTGCAATACTCACATTCAGCTGGGCAGCCAAGCAGCCCTGGGCTGTTTTCCATCTCTGCTCTGGAGCTGTGTAGTACAGATCATGTCAGTAAAGAGAGGACTTACTGGGCCGGGTTTGTATTTTCCAAAAATGGCCACATTAGTATTTCCAGTCCCATGTGCTCTTGTAGAACTTGCTACTTGCCCATCAAGGGATAGAGTTCATTTTTCCTTTCTTCCCTTGACGAACAGAATGTGAAGAAAGTGACCTCTGTGACTTTGGAGGTTAAGTTAAGAAAGTTGACACAGCTTCCACCCAACTCTCTCTTGGGACACTCACCTTTGGAACCTGGCCACCATACCGCAGGGAAGATGAGCAGCCGTATGGAAGGGCCACATGGAGGTTTTCCAGCCACAGCCCCACGTTGGTCCCAGACAACAGTCAGCGTCAGCTACCGGACACGTGAGTGCCCTTCAGATGATTCTGCCTTCAGCCTTCCAGTCAACCCACCTGATGTCCAGTAGAAAAGAGACAAAATGTCCCTATCACACCCTGACTCCACCCCTCCCAAACTGCAAATCTGTGAGCAAAATAAACACTATCATTAAGCCACAGGAGTGGTTTGTTTTGCAGCAACCAGAATACTTATCAAGTATCTTGATTCTATTTCATCTTTTGTCAACAGTTGAAGTCACTTTCATCAGGAAAGCAATAACTATTTAACAATGATTCTATCTACAATGATTCATATATTATGGTAACTGCTGTTTGTCTACTATGCATTTGGTCACTGTTGGACTGACATCATATGAGACAACTCTGTGTGTGCAACTTGGACAGTGAATAAAATTAATTTTTAATTAATTAACTAATTAATTTTTAATTGTTTTATTAAGAAAATAAAATTAATGAATAAAATTAATTCATACTCATGATTCAAAATTCAAACTGTACAGATTTTTAGTAAAGAAAAAGCCCCATTTTGTTAACTTCTTCTCAAACTCACATCTTTTTGAGGTAACAATACCAAATCCAGTGTGTATCCTTATAGACCCCTTTCTGCTTTTCTTTACCTTTACACATACGCACTCACTCACTCATAAATATGTATCTTGGACATCCCCTCACCACCACCCAGAGATGATGGTTTCTTTTTAGCATGTTGTTAAAGCACTGTCATACATAATATTGATGATAATTATGATCAGGACATATGATAATGGTTGCCATGCTTGAGTTCTTTTGTGCCAGGTAATATAGAACATGGAGAGACTGAAATAGGCAAATATTAAAAACCGGAGCTTTTGTTTCTAGAAAACTAAATCTTGTTAAACCAGCAAGGACCATGTTGGTCTTTGCCAACTGATTCTCCTCCAGCACTTAGGAAAGTGTCCAGCACATGGACGACTCTCAATAAATATTTGTTGTATGACCAAATTAATTAAAGTTTTCACCACAAGCTCCTGGCAAACTTGATTCCAGCATGTGCTACAACCAGCCCAGCATTTCTCATGGTGTACTCTGCATATAAGTTAAAAAAGCATGGTGACAATATACAGCCTTGACATACTCCTTTTCCTATTTGGAACCAGTCTGTTGTTCCATGTCCAGTTCTAACTGTTGCTTCCTGACCTGCATACAGATTTCTCAAGAGGCAGTTAAAGTGGTCTGGTAGTCCCATCTCTTTCAGAATATTCCACAGTTTATTGTGATCCACACAGTCAAAGGCTTTGGCGTAGTCAATAAAGCAGAAATAGATTTTTCTGGAACTCTTGCTTTTTCGATAATCCAACAGCTGTTGGCAATTTGATCTCTGGTTCCTCTGCTTTTTCTAAAATCAGCTTGAACGTCTGGAAGTTCACGGTTCACATATTGCTCAAGCCTGGCTTGGAGAATTTTGAGCATTACTTTACTAGCGTGTGAGATGAGTGCAATTGTGCGGTAGTTTGATCATTCTTTGGCATTGCCTTTTTATGGGATTGAAATGAAAACTGACCTCTTCCAGTCCTGTGGCCACTGCTGAGTTTTCCAACTTTGCTGGCATATTGAGTGCAGCACTTTCACAGCATCATCTTTTAGGATTTGAAATAGCTCAACTGGAATTCTATCATCTCCACTAGCTTTGTTCATAGTGATGCTTCCTAAGGCCCACTTGACTTCGCATTCCAGGATATCTGGCTCTAGGTGAGTGATCACACCATTGTGATTATATGGGTCGTAAAGATCTTTTTTGTATAGTTCTTCTGTGTCTTCTTTCCACCTCTTGTTAATATCCTCCGCTTCTGTTAGGTCCATACCATTTCTGTCCTTTATTGAACCCATCTTTGCATGAAATGTTCCCTTGGTATCTATAATTTTCTTGAAGAGATCTCTAGTCTTTCCCATTCTAATGTTTTCCTCTATTTCTTTGCACTGATCACTAAGGAAGGCTTTCTTATCTCTCCTTGCCATTCTTTGGAACTCTGCATTAAAATGGGTATATCTTTCCTTTTCTCCTTTGCTTTTCACTTCTCTTATTTTCCCAGCTATTTGTAAGGCCTCCTAGGTCAGCCATTCTGCTTTGTTGCATTTTTCTTGGGGATGGTCTTGATCCTTGTCTCCTGTACAATGTCACAAACCTCTGTCCATAGTTCATCAGGCACTCTATCAGATCTAATCCCTTGAATCCATTGCTCACTTCCACTGTATAATCATAAGGGATTTGATTTAGGTCATACCTGAATGGTCTAGTGGTTTTCCCTACTTTCTTCAATTTAAGTCTGAATTTTGCAAACAGGAATTCATGATCTGAGCCACAGTCAGCTCCTGGTCTTGCTTTTTGCTGACTGTATAGAGCTTCTCTATCTTTGGCTGCAAAGAATAGAATCAATCTGATTTCAGTATTTACCATCTGGTGGTGTCCATGCTTAGAGTCTTCTTTTGTGTTGTTGGAAGAGGGTGTTGATTTAACTTATACACAAAGCACATCATAAGAAACGCTGGGCTGGAGGAAGCACAAGCTGGAATCAAGATTGCCAGGAGAAATATCAATAATCTCAGATATGCAGATGACACCACCCTTATGGCAGAAAGTGAAGAAGAACTAAAGCGCCTCTTGATGAAAGTGAAAGAGGAGAGTGGGAAAAGTTGGCTTAAAGCTCAACATTCAGCAAACTAAGATCTTGGCATCTGGTCCCATCACTTCATGGCATATAGATGAGGAAACAGTGGAAACAGTGACAGACTTTATTTTTGGGGGCAACTGAACTGAACTGAACACATGTACTGTGGGAATATACGTACATGCACAGACTTTATTTTTTGGGCTCGTGGGAGATGAGGAAGAAAGTATAAATAATGAAACCATGTATAAAATAGATACACGTGCTTCAAAGCGCTTAGCTCCGTGCTCTGTGACGAACTAGATGTGTAGGAATCAGGGCTGGGTGGGAGGGAGGTCCAAGAGGGAGGTGATCCATGTATGCATATAGCTGATTCACTTCGTTGTACAGCAGAAATGACATTATAATACAATTATACTCCAATTAAAAAGTATAACTATGCTTTAGAGAAAAAAAAAAGATAGGAATCCAGGCTTTGTTTTCTGTCAGTGGAAGAAAAATCATACCTGCAAAGCGGCTGCCACCAAAATTAACCAACTACCCAGATAAATATAAGCAGCTTACACATTTTAGGCCTAAAAGACCCAAGCAGCATGATAATGATCAGATCGGTGACAAAAGCATTCCTGGAGAGCAAAACCATGGACATTATTTAACCATCATAACATGCGCCAGGTTTCAGATCACTGACAATAATTATGATTTGTAGAATGATAGATGTCAGCATGGCACTTCCCCAATTCCATCTCTCCTTAAAATACAAATGCTTCCCAAAGTAGATTTATCTTTTCAATTAACCTCCTTGTGGGCGCCAAGAAATTCTTTTGGGTTAGGCTGATAGGAAGGAGGTGAATGGTGGTGGTATCGGTGTTGATTTACTCACCAGTTATTATTTAGGGCTGGCTCCTTCCAGTGCTGGGCTAACAAATGAATATTTAGTTGAATATTCTTTTTTTTTTTTTTTCATCTTTTTCTGAGTTTTGAAATTTCAGGAAATGTTGAGAATCCCTGTTTGGTTTCTATGAAAAAAATTACAGTATTATAAATAATGGTGTGGCTTTTGTGAGAGGCATACTCACCACTGAAAAGTAGATATCCTGTGATTCCTTGCTTCTGAGACATACCATGAATTTTCAACACTGAAACATGCAGCCATCATTCTTATAGTATTTCCAAAATCAAAGGCACTGGGAAAATGCAAAGAAGTCAGGAGGAAGCCATGTATTCCTCTGTAGAAATAAAAAACAATAAAATTAAAGGAATGCCTAAGAAAATTTTCGGCATGCCATGGCTTTTGCAGGTCAGCAAAATAAATTATTAAGAAATCTTAAGAGTGGAAAAAAAAATCAAAGCAAGGCACATTGCAAAAGTGCAAGAGTGAGTCAATGTTAGTAAAAAATCTATTAATATAATTCACTAACTTATAAGCCAAAAAAGAAAAGCGACTTTCTTCTCCTTCTCATCCTACCCCTCTTCCCCTTCTGACCTATTCAGCCCAAAAGCCAGCATCCAGGGCCAGGAATAAATGGGTGTAGATTAGATCTTGAGTGCCGCGAGAAGGGCAAACACAGGGAGGCAGCAGTGGTGCTGAACAGAAGATTGGTTTTACACAAGAATTTTATCACATATGTCACGCTCGTAAGGATAATAAAGGTCAGATTTCTTACTCTCAGAGGATGGATATACAAATGTGCAAAGGCAGAAAACTCAAACTATTGAAGTAAAAGTATCACTATAAAGTCATGGCATTCCATATATGGATGGATGGATAGATACAGATATTAATAACATAGAGAACCACACAGATGTAAGAGAGTGTACATATATAGGAATCTACATATATTCTTTAGCTCAGTCCACTGAGAGGGGTGTGAAGCAGTGAAACCCTTCAAATCAGAGTGAATTCCTTAGAGATCAACTCTTGGTTTCTAAGTAGCATTTTCTTCTAAGAGGAACCAGTCTTTCTTGGGAAAATGACTGATTCTAGGGCTCAAGAAAGCAGAACACAAACTGGAGCATTTTGTTACACCAGAGAATCATTTGGAATCACTCACAGCATGAAGGGGATATGCTAAAAGGATATAGATGCCAATTTGAGAAGATTCATGGGTCAAATCTAGGGTAAACTGACATCAAAAAGGTAATTTTAGTAACAAATCATAACATGGCAAATTAAATGCTAAAACATGGGTTCATACTAATAAATGAATACAACTTTGACAATGAATGGATTTTTACACTCTTCCAAAGTAACTTTCCATAAAAGAAAATTATTCAGAAGGGAAAGGAATAATACATTTATAGGAGAGAAACCTAACAGGTAACACCTTAATCACCTGGTCAAATTGAACATCATTGGTAATGGGACAAATCAAAATCATGTATCACCTGATAAGATACAATGCAAAGAACACAGTATTCCTTCCGTGAGATTTCCAGCTCTGATGCATAAGCTGAATGTAATCATGGGGAAATATCAGACAATCTAAAATTGAGAATAACCTACAAAAGAACTGGCCCATAATTTTCAAAACTGTCAAGGTCAATAAAGCCTAGAAAAGACCGAACCACTGTTCCATATTGAGGAGACCAAGGGGACATAAGTAAGTGCAAATACAAATATTTTCTTTAATAACAGCTTTATGAAGATAAAATTCATAACACAAAAATTTCACCCTTATAAAGTACACACTTTGATGTTCTTTTTACTATATTCACAGAGATGTGCAACTATCACTACCACTTAAAAACATTTTTATCACCCCAAAAAAGAAGCCTTGTACCCAGTAGTAATCACCCCTATTCCTTCTCCCAATATCCCCCAGTCCCTAGGAACACTAATCTACTTTCAGTCTATGGATTTGTCTGTTCTTCCCTTTCATATAAATGGAATCACATAACATGTGATCTTTTGTATTAATATAACAACTGGCTTCTTTCATTTAGCATAATATTGTCACTCAGAGGTAGAGCATATGATTGCACTTCATTCTTTCTTTTGGCTGAATAAAATTCCATTACATGGAGATAACACATTTTGTTTATTCATCAATTGATAGACATCTGGGGTTGTTTCCATTTTTGGACTGTTATGAATAATGTGGCTATAAACATGTGTATACTTTTTTTGTATGGGTAGCATGTGATTCTGAACTGGATATTATCGGGATGTGGTTGGGACATATGACAGAACTTGAATGGAATCTACATATTAGATGTTAGTAATGTTTCAGGGTTTGGTTTTGGTGGTGGTATTTTGATAATGCAAGAGAATATTTCTGGTTTGTAGGAAATATACACAAAGATACTTGGAGTTTGTGAATATTATGTCAGCCACAAACTCTCAAATGGTTCCAGAAAAATAGTTATTTGTATTATACTCACAACTCGTCTCTAAATTTGCAATTGTTTCGAGAGAGAGAGAGAGCTCACGAGGGAGAGACCACATTCATATAAACAGATGCTAAAATATATTTGATAAAATTCAGGAATTATTCTTTTAAATTGTAGAGATAGTTGAATAAATTGACATTTACTTAGCAAATACATATTTGTTTTGATATATATCTCAAACAAAAAGCCAGTATCATGCTTAATAATTAAGCATTAAGGTATTCCTATTAAAGTCAGAAACAAGGATGTCCATAATCACCACTACTATATACCATTGTCCTTCAATTTCTAGCTAGCACAGTAAGACAAAAATAGATATGAAATTCAAATATAAAATGAATGTGAATGTTTAGTAAGCTCACCAGTTAAATAACACATGCACAGAAAAACATAATTTTTCTATAAATCAAGAATAATCTGATAGAAGACTTAATCCAGAATGCATCTACTTATAATGAAATAAAAAGCCAAAAAGCAAATAAACTGAGAAAATTGGGGGAGATAAATATTCTTTGCACTAAAATAACTACTCCAAGCCATCAAGCCATTAAGAAAAAATAAAAATGCCCTAATAGAAAAATGGAAACAGGTATGAAAAGTTAATTCTCCAAAAGAAGATGGCAATAGACAAGTGAAAAAAATGTTCACTCTCACTAGTTATTAAAATGCAAATTAAAATAACAAAATATTACTTGGTTTTGTTCTAAAAACTGTCAAAAATTTTTATGAGTGCAAGTGTGTAGAGAAATCGGTATTCTTGCTGTTGCTGGTAACACATCCACATTAGTACCGTATTTCGAGAAGACAATATGACTTATACAAACTAAACTTTAAATATTCTGTCTTTTAGTCCAGTAATTTCACTTCTAGGAATTCACCTTAACAAAAAATCTTGACTCACAGACAGAAAACAAACTTAGGGTTACCAAAAGAGAAAGAGTGCAGAAGAGGGATGGATTAGGAGTTTGAGATGAAAGATTTATACTACCTTATATAAAATAGATAAGCAACAAGAATTTACTGTATAGCCTCAGACGGTAAAGAATCCACCTGCAATGCAGGAGACCTGGGTTCAATCCCTGGGTTGGGAAGATCCCCTGGAGAAGGGAATGGCAGCCCACTCCAGTATTCTTACCTGGAGAATCCCATGGACAGAGGCGCCTGGTTGGCTAGAGTCCATGGGGTGGCAAAGTGTTTGATGTGACCAAGTATACAGCACACACATAAGGAACTATATTCAATATCTTATAATAACTTATAATTGAAAAGAATCTGAAGAAGAATATATATATATCTACATATATATATATAACTGAATCACTTTGCTGTACAAATTAAACTAACAATATTTTAAATCAACTACTATTCAATAGAAAATTTTTTTAAATTTAGATTCATGGATGTTTATTAAAGCATTAATCATAATGACAAAAAAATTCATAACCTAAATGTCCAACAGCAGAGGACTGGTTGACTAGTCTATAAAATTTTGATATGACTAAATATGCAATTAATAAAAATGTTATGTGAAACATGTTCACAGAGGACAGTTCAGCTCTATTGCAAAATGCCATCCACAATACATATGCATCCCTATGCATAAAAACAATAGGTTTATACATATCAACCTGTTAATAATGGTCATTTTGCTTGTTCACATTTTCCACTTTTCCCAAAATTTATTTCTATAACCACAGAAGTCACCACATCTTCTTTAAAAAAAAAAAAAAAGGTCCAGAAGTGTTAGATAAGTCAATAACACCCAGTGAGAAAAAAACAGAGCTTTTTCTTTTTTAAAACTTTTCATCTTGTGTTGGGGTATAGCCGATTAACAAACCATGTTGTGATAGTTTCAGGTGACCAGCAAAGGGACTCAGCCATACATGCATAAGTTGTCCATTCTCCCCCAAACTCCCCTCCCATCCAGGCCGCCACATAACATCGAGCAGAGTTCCCTGTGCTGTATGGTAGGTCCTTGTCACTTATCCATTTTAAACATAGCAGTATGTACATTTCCATCCCCAAATCCTCAGCTATCCCTTCCCCACATCCTTTTTCCTAGCAACCATAAGCTTGTTTTCCAAGTCTGTGAGTCTTGTGAGAATAACAGGGCTTTTTCTTATCAACCAAGTTCATTCTAGATCTGAAGTCTCAAGGAACTGCCAACCAACCACAACTGAGGACTCTCTGGAAGAAGTGGAGGTAGGTAATAAGTCCACTTTACATTTTGATGTTTGGGCAAAGCTTGGAACATTGTGTTCAGCTAGGAGAGGTACACTTAAGGTACACAGTTTTCTGGAGAGTCTGGTTTTCTCCCTCTGGGAGAGAACCAGAGGGTTCTATGATTAGCAGCCAAAGGAGATGAAAAGCTTTAATCCATTGAAAAGAAGAATTAAGGGGAAGACATAAAATGCTCTTCAAATTTTCCAAGTGGCTGTCATGAGAATGGGAGATTTGATTCATTATCCTAGTGGTTCCAAAAACAGAACAAGGACCAATGCACAGAAATTTCCCAGATAGTATCTAGGGACAAGAGAAAACTGTAAGATGGAAGATGCTGTCTAACTCTCCAGCTTCTCCATCCCCTTAGGCTTCCAAAGTCTTCTTTTGCTACTCCTTTTCCACAACCTACTGAATATCCATGTTAATAATTTGTTCCTAATGGCAGAAGACCTAAGGGTGATTTGTGATAGAGTTGTATAATATGCATGCAAATTAATGTAATCTGATAAACGATTATATTCCATATTGGTGGAAATTTATTGGAGGAGGAATCCTCCTAAAATCCATTGACAGGTAAATGAGCATGAATGCAACCATGTATACTCTCCTTGAGCCCAATGAATGAGAACAAATCAAAAGCTCTGAACTTCCTATCTGATTCTCATTCATCTCATTCATCAGTCCTACACTCGAGATGGCAATCTTAGGCTGCCTTCCCATCTTTCAGACTACTGCCGAGGGAAAAATGGCATCCTGCCTTCCAAGCAGCACCTTCACATTATTAGTCCTGTCCTCTGGGACAGCCCTGTTAGAGACATGACCTTCCAACTCTCCATTGCTGATAGTCCAAAACTTCTAACAATAGTGGAAACATAACCAGACCTCAAGCATAAGACAAGAACCAGAGCATTTAATGACAACTGGATCTTAAATGATGGGAAAATTAGACTTCACTTCCCTGGTAGCTTTTTCTTCCAGTCTCTCAGCTCACAATCCTTTATCCTGTGGAATAACCAACTGCCTCCAGCACTCCATAAACACAAGCCTTTCCACACCTTCCTGTTACCTCCATCTGGAATGCCCTTTAGATTTGTTATTGCCTGGATAACCTCTGCCCATCCTTGACTCGGCTCAGGATGCATCTGCTCCTCCAGGCAGCCTTCCTTCAATCCCAGGCTCCATGGCATGCCTCCTTGATGCATCCCGTTTGAACCTCCACTGCATCATCTTAGACCAAGTGCTGTCCAAGAGAAATCTAACAGGGGTCACATATATTTAATAGCACAGTTTTTAAAAATTAAAAAGAAACAAGTGAAATGAATTTTAAGTATTTTATTTAGCCCAGCATATCTAGGGCTTCCCTGGTGGCTTAGATGGTATAGAATCTGCCTGCTATGCAGGAGACCTAGGTTCAATCCCTGGGGTTGGAAAGATTCCCCTGGAGAAGGAAATGGCAACACACCCCAGTATTCTTGCCTGGGAAATTCCATGGACAGAGGAGGCTGGCAGGTTATAGTCCACAGGGTTGCAAAGAGTCTGACATGACTGAGTGACTAACACATACACAATCCAGAATGTTATCAACAGGTAATATCATACTAAAAATTATCTATTAGCTATTTCACATTCTTTTGTCATTTCAAGTCTTCAAACTCCACTGTGTTTTTCACATGTAGAGAACATCTCATTTCAGACCAGCTACATTTTAAGAGCTGAATAGTCACTCGTGGCTAGTAATGACTGTGCTAGACAGCCAAACCTTAAACTGAAATAATCTGCTCATGGGTTTGCCTTTGCTACTGGAAGACAGGCCACTCAAGGACAAGGTCAGTTCCTTGCCTGTGGTTTCATCAGTGTTGCATCAGGGCCTGACATACACTGAGAATTCAGCTAATGTTTGCTAAACTAAACTGACCTGAAGGTATTTTGAGAGAAGGTGGAATTTTAGCAGCTGCTCAAATGAAGAGCAGCTTGTGTGTACTTATAATAATAATGGTGATAGGAAGAATGGCTGCTATTTTGGTCTTGGACCTCATGTTCTATGCTTTTTAAATATATTATTTAGTCCTCACAACCCCAGGTACTAGGTAGCCTTATTACCTCCACTCTCCACTTTATGGTTAAAGAAAATTGCCCCAAATCATACTGTTATTAAGTGGAAGAGCCAGGACTTCCTGAAATAGTTACAGAAAAACAAAGAAAACAATACACACACACCCCATAATAAATACAAAGTTGAAAGAAAATAAATGATATTCACAGATGTGATAAACCTACTCCAATAGGTAAACCTACTCTCGAATCTCCTTTACCAGCTTCACCACCATCTTTTTTGGGGGTTTCATGATCTGCTGAGTTTTACCTTATATAGGTGTACCTCTTTCCATGTTCCCGAACCAGCTCTTTCTGATTTAAAATCACATATCTTTCAAGATCGCCTTCTTAGCTGCTTGCATTCTGCCTGTCTTGTCAACATGGCAGCGCTTTTCACAAACTACTCCAGTGAACAGTCGGCTTTCTCAATGCCTAAGCCTCTCCCAGGGTATGGAGAGAGAGTGGGGTATAAACTGTTTTCCTCCACACACTTCCCCCAGAGGACCCCTCCGCCTCGCTCACATGGCCTGGGGCGAGGAGGGTTGGGAGGGCGGTGAGCCCTCACGGCTGATGGTGCTTTGTGTAAGGGAACTAGGCTGAACTGTGCTTAAGAAAAATGATACAGATTTCCAGTTTTGTGTGTGAGTGTGTACAAAAATTCCATTATCTCTAAACCACAGGAACCAGAACCACATCTGGCAAAGGAAATAAAGCTGGAGACGCAAGAAAAGAAGAGATTAGGAGAAGCCTTGAAAGCAGGCCGCCGCGTTTAGATTTGATGTGGTGGGAAATAAAGATCCCTCGGGGGTTTCTGAGCAAGGGAGTGATGTGATGAAAACAGTGATTAAGGAAGATGAAATGCAAGTGGGACAAATTAAATGGCGGGACGAGGATCTGGCAGGAGGCAGTCACCCGGGTTCTGGGAGACAGAGACAGTGAGAGAGAAAGCCAGGGGATTAGGAAAGGCAACCGTGATTCTCCATGAATGAACAGATGCCATCCTGAAGTCACTTTACTACCACGTTACCTCCAGCTCTTTATGCTCTTACCCTATTTGGAAAGGCAAAAACAAACCCACGAGGAGCTGAGTGTTTTCATTAAAATGATGATAAAATTTCATCTCTGTGAATGTAATGGTTTAAATGTATGTGCACCCTGCTGAGTAAATGGGCTTCACTGTGAGCCTGTGGAACAGTTAGCGGGGCCGAAATGGAGCTCAGAGAAATTGATATTAGGCCTTCATTCACAGAATAAACAAATACGGTGAAAACAAAGCAGTTTTTTATGGAGAAAGATAAACATCATATGATATCACTTATATGTGGAATCTAAAAAAAATCATACAAATAAACTTATTTACAAACCAGAAACAGACTGAGACACAGGAAACAAATTTATGATTACCAAAGAGAGGGCGGGATAGGAGCAGGAAGGGTAAATAGGAGTTTGGGAATAAGAGGTGCACACAGTTATATATAAAACAGATACATAACAAAGTCTGACTATATAGCACGGGAAGCTACATTCGATATCTTGTGATAACCTATGATGGAAAAGAATCTGAAAAAGAATATATATAATATACAATGCTTTTCAAGTGTGGAGCTGGAGAAGACTCTTGAAAGTCTCTTGGACAGCAAGGAGATCAAATTAGTCAATTCTAAAGGAAATCAATTCTGAATATTCATTGGAAGGACTGATGCTAATTCTTTGGCCACCTGATGTGAAGAGTCAACACATGGGAAAAGACCCTGATGCTGGGAAAGATTAAAGGCAAAAGGAGAAGCAGGCAGAAAAGGATGAGATGGTTAGATAGCATTACTGACTCAATGGATACGAGTTTGAGCAAACTGTGGGAGAGAGTGAAGGACAGGGAACCCTGGTGAGTTGCAGTCCATGGAGTCGCAAAGAGTTGGACACAACTTGGAGACTGAACAATAATATATATATATTATATATAAAACTGAATCACTTTGCTGTATACCTGAAATTAATACAACATTGTAAATAAACAATACTGCAAATAAAAAAAAATCCGTTAAAGCAGCCTCTTTTGGACGTAGCCCATAGGACAGAGTACACTTGGCTGTCCCACAGGGGCAGTCCCAGCCACGAGTGCCCCGAACTTATTGCCCTACAGGACTCTGAAAGCATCCTTTCCAAGTCAGATTCCACAGTGTTAGAAATCCATAAGGAACTTGGGTTAACCAACACTTTTTGCCAATGCCCTATACCCTAAGTCATCATGTGGTCTAATACTGGCTGCAATTTTAAAGGGTCCAGAGATGCAAACGTTCTTTTCATTCAAGTTTAGATCTGGAAAGAGACTTGAGAACATCTAAACCAATAGTTTCAGAATATTTTTGAGCTGCACACAATGGAAATACAATGGATAAATATTGAAATGGGCTCCTTGGGTTGGGACTGTGGTAAAAGGCCCCAAATTCCACCTCCTCATTCTCCTCCTTTTGCTCCCCTAAATCCCACTCTCCCCACAACTTACACACATTAGAACAGAACCTGAAGTCCTCCTCAGGACTTTGGGACTGAAGGGAAAGTAGTCTGCAAAACACTGAAGAATCTAGTATTTTGTTTTATTTCGACTTCTGGTAACAGATGAAAAAATTGAAACCTAGAAAGTGAAAACAGAACTTTCATTTCCAGCCACTAAATAACTCAAAAAGCTGCCTCTTAGAAACCCCTAGAATGCTGGCTATATGCAAATATTCATTTAAATGCATCGAATGAACTCACAAAGGTATAAACTCCTCAATTTGAAAATGAGTATAACCTATGACCCAGCAATTTCATGGCAAAGTATGTGCCCCAGACAGTATGGAGATGCACTACTGGGTCATGGAATTACTTTAGTAAATTGCAAACAGCCTATTTTTTTTTTTGTATGTGAAATAGACTAAATCAAACTGTATCATAGCTGAACAGACAACAAGAGTGTTATTTTGAGGAACTTTTCCCCCACATACAGTGTATACACAGATACACAGAAATGTACACTTGTATGTTCTGGGTTTCCATGTAAAGTGTATGCTTTACTGTGGGTATAGACAAAACATTTTTGAGAAGCTTTTGTATGTTAGAACAGAAAATGAACAAGAACACTGGTCAAGAACATTGCTTACCATAGTGCAAAATTAGAAACAATCTAATTACTTATCAACAGGAGAATGGAGATAGATAGATAAACAGGTGGACTGATGTCTGTTCACAAATCATTAGAATATATACTAGTTAAAATGAATGAACCAGAGATTTGTTGTTGAAAGCTAATGCTAAATTCATTAAAAAAGCAAGTTGCAGAATATGTAGATCAAGTTTAAAGTTTTAAAACATGCAAAACAGAGTACCCACTGTTGAAAGATACATGTGTATACAGAAGTAGTACGAAAGATGTAAATTCAGGACAGTGTTAATCTCTGGGGTGGGAGGAAGGGAATCTGGGATAAAGGAGGAATCCACAAAGAACTAGGTCTGACATGAACTCATCCCAATGTTGGGGCTGCTTAGAACTCGACAACACACACAGTTTTGTTATTGTATTCTCCATAATTGTTGTTGTTGATTAAAAAAATATTTTGTAAGTCACAGATACTTACCTGAGACCAGATGGCTGATTGGTGGGATCATCTGGAAGAAAGCTAGGCAGGACCCTGAATCTGATTTCCAGTTCAGTCCTCTTCCCACTTGGCTCCCAAATGAGGATCTGTTTGCAAATGAAGGATTTGCATCATTTTGGTGTGAATCTTAGCAACTTATTTTTACCTGAGAGATACTGTTCCCTCCAGTCCACCAAGGCCACATTTGCTCTGACTAGAAATAGCGCAAAGCATACTTGTTCTGTGAGGCTGAGCTGTTGCTTCATAGCCTGTCACTTGGCTCTGCTTTCCAACTTCGCTCATGCGTTGAAACAAAACACTGAGCCACTGAAAGGTCGGTAGAAAGATGATCTAAACATGCAGAAAGTATCAGCAAAAAGAGAAAGAAAAACAGAAAGAGGAGAGGGAAGACTCAGCTGCATGTGAGCATCTAGACAAAGTCAGGAGTCACCATCAAATTAAAGCCAGAAAAAAAAAAAATTAAAGTCAGAATACTGCTAAGGAGCCATCAAACACACAGAGAAGGTTGTTTTAGAAGATGGAAAGAACTTGAAATAATAGCATTTCATACCTTTCACAATCTAATACACAGTCTAATGGGAGGGGGTTTATTAACATTTTTTCTAGTCTATTTTAAGACAAAAACGAAAAGACAAATCATACCTTGGCAATGGCTGGAGAGTCTTATGCAGAGATTTATTATGCTTCAGAAAAGTTCACGGCAGTGGTTTTTATCATTGGATCCTTTATACTCTTCAAGTTACATAAGAGGTTCTTCCTCCTTTTCATTTCTAAGTGTAACTTCTGGGTCAGCTCTAGCTTTTTGAGTGCATAAGCCAGAGCTTTCTGCTGTTCAAAAAGAAGATAACTCTTGCAGTAGAGTGCCAGGAATACATCTTACTCTGGAGTTAAGCATTAAACTGTATGGGGATATGTTTTTAGATGCTTCTCACCCTAGAATGCCTGTCTGTTATCATGAGCTATGAAAGTATTCTTTTCAAGACTTCCCTGGCAGTCCAGAGGCTAAGATTCCACACTCCCAATGCAGGGGGTCTGGGTTTGATCCCTGGTCAGGGAACTAAGATTCCATGTACCACAACTAAAGATCCTTCACACCACAATTAAAATTTGGAGCAGCCAAATAGCTAAATAAATTTTTTTAAAAAGAGAGAGAAATTAATCTTTTCATACTGCCGGAGAAAATTCAGACATGTGACAGAATTCCTTCTGTTGTCCTGAGAGCAAATGTAACAACAACTGACATTTACTCAACATTTACTCTTCTAAATACCTGACTTCATTTAGTCATTACCACTTTCTCAGGAAGACACTACTGCTACCCCATTTTGTAGATAAGAAAATTGAGATACTGGAAGGTTAAGTATAATAATATCCTTCAGGTCACCCAGAGGAAGTGGTAGGGCCAGGATTTGAACCCAGCCAGTTGGTTCTAATAGCCTGGGCTTCTATGCACCACTCTGTCAAGGAGGTGGTATTTAAAATAAATGAAGGTGGTTATTGAAATGACAGCACCAGGTTATGTTACAGCCAGGAGCCTCTGCTTCAGATACAGGAACTTTAAGAGGGAAGTATTTACACACCAGTGAAGGTGACACCAGAATCCTTTCCTTACGGCTCGTAGCAACCTAGAACATTGGCTTTGGGGCTCCTGTGTATTCTACCCCATCTAAGTTATGGCTAATTTCTGTTATGTTCCTCTGTCCCCAGAGAATGCAAGTAGTGATGGATTTGGAAATGATATTAGATAAAAGTCAGGAGGCTTAAGCTTGAGTTCAGTATTGCCACTTACTAACTAAATGGATGCATTTTCCTCATCTGTGAAATGAGAAAAAGAATGCCTGCTCTATAGGGTAGTGAGAGTGGGGCCAGACAGAGGCAAGGAGAACTGTGATCGTACACTTTTCACATTGTTGGCCCAGGAATTCTTTTCCTCTTGTTTCATGAGTCAAAGCAAAACAACAAAATGATGTAAACAGTGGTGAAAGACCCATGTGGATACCCAAAAACTTTCTATTGTAAAATTAATTTTAACTTTGGTTAAGTCATTTTTCCTTTTTATTTCTCATCTCTTAAGAGGAGGGATATTGATCACTGAAATCTCTTCCAACTTTAATATTTTGTGATCCATTTCATCCTAGATCTAGGAGAAGCAAGCCAGGGTTTTTACTTATTTTTAAAATTTATTTATTTTCAATGAAACAATGATGAATATTTTTAATGATAAAAGGCATAATTTCACAAAGAATATAGACATCTTACACTATTAGACAGCTTAACAGCAAAAAACCAAAGATACATAAGGCAAAAATCAGAAGAAATATAAGGGAGAAGAAAAAATATATAGTCATAGACATACTAACATTTCTCTGAGAATATTTTATCAAGTGCAGAAAAAAATAAGAATAGGAGCATTGTGAATGATGTCATTAATTTAAATATAATAGATTTATATTTAATTGATTTATATAATCATATCCTACACAAATACATACAAAATTTTTTATCTCACATGTTATTATTAGAAAATAATGAGCCAGGGTTTTTAAATGATAGTTTGGCTACTTGCAGTCCACCTTACCTCCTAAAGTGAACACATGCCTAACATCTGATCAGTCATATAGGATCCATGAGAAAATGTGACAGCTCTAATAATTAATTGTTCCCAAGTTCAAGTGTTAAGGAGAGTTGAATTCTACACCGGAACTAGGTGGATATCTGGTTTAGCTGGCAACCTGCTAGAAGTAGGGGTGGTGGCATTCCAGCACTTTCGTTCTGGGTCATGCCAGACATGTAAGAAATGCCAGATAGGATAACCTTGGAGGCTGCTTCAAGCCCTATGATCTCATGTGACTGCTTCACTGATAAGTATCACTTGAAAATGATGCTGGGTATGACCAGCTGTAGCAAGCTGGGAGCCAGAGCCAGGTCTTTCCACAGAAAGACACATCAAATGTGGCCAATGTAACTCGAGGAAGTGACTGGAGCATGGTCTTGAAGCAGCTTCATGCCAGCTGAATGGTCTGCCAGCCCCTCCAGGGAAGGGCCAATCCATTTCAGAGGAAGCCAGCCCCCCAGGGAGCCTATGTGGTGCGCTGAGAACAATGGTCCACTCATCAAGGGCAAGGGCATGATCAGTCACTCCAATCACAGTCTGTTACCCAGGCTCCCTGCCCCCAGCCATCCCATCCTGGCCTGAAGCAGATGCTGGGAACAGTCACCCCATCAGCAGCCTCGAGATCCATCACAATGCCCGCGAGCTGAGTGGCGGGAATGGTCACAATGAGATAAGCATGGGTGGCCTCCGGAATCACCATGCACTGGACACCCATTAATAATTCAGTCTGTGTGTCCAGCCCACCATGCTCACCCTGCCAAGGGCCTCTGCACTGGCCATTCCCTTTGGAAAAGCTTGGTCTCTGGGTCTCATATAGCTGCACCTTTATGCAATTCAAGTTTTATTTCCAGTGTTACTTTCTTAAGTCTTCTATGCTCACCCCCACCCAGACTCTCTACCACAACACTCTGTTTTATATTTCATATAGCACTTCTCACTACTTGGAATGATTCTGTTCATTTACTTTTCTGGTTTATTATCTATTTCCCCTTTAGAACGTTAATTTAATGAGAACCAAAATCTCCTCAATCTTCTCTAATCTATTCCCAACATGTAGAAAAATATCTAGCAGATAATAAGGGATTGATAAAAAAAATTATTAAAACCAATGTATGAGTTAATGAGCTAATTCCATCTAGGACAGGTGTGTCCTGGTGCCAAGAAGGTTCCCCTCACTGTGCTCTGCCACGGTAGTAAGATTTCAGGGCTCCAGGGGAGATTTCATAGACACCTCTAAATATGTCCCCATTTCCTGAGCTATCTCTGTCTTCTCCCCCATTAAAGCTCTGAGAATCACTCTTTGATCTGGAGGAACTGGCTCCCAACATCTATAGTTATCCTATACAACTTTTTCACTTAGGAATGATTTAGGTTGCAAGTAACAACAATAACAATCTAATATAGTGCACTGCAATGTCAACAAATGGATCATTTTCTCAAGAACCAATCGAGAGGTATTGAGTCTGGTGTCAGTGTGACAGCGCTATTATATAGACCTCTTGGCTTTCTCTCCTTTAAACCCCCTACTCCTAGGATACACCTTTCATCAGGGGCTTGTCATATCTCAGTCATATCATGGCACCACTGGGCATCACGTCTGAACTCCAAAAAAGGGGAAAAACAAAGGGAGAAAAAGCCATGCCATGTGAATTTGTTGTTTCTTCTTACTGGGAAAACAAAAACTCTCTCAGAATCCATACCCAGCCCTTTTCTATTTACATCTCCTGCCCTAGTATCCGGTCTTAAGGCCATCTGCAGACCAGTTCCTGACACAGGGCAGTGAGATCACAGTGACTGGTTTAGACTGTCACACCATATCTCCTGGGGCTGGAGAAGGGACCCACTTTCAACGAGATCAAGATGTTGCCACATGCTCCTGAACCATCAGATACATAATAACTAAATGGCCTTAGAGTAAACATTTCACCCAAAATCGGAGCTGAGACTCTGGGAAACTAAGAGTAGAAAGCAGACCCCTTGAGCCATCAAGCTTCTGAACTTTCTGAAGATTTGACTCTTCCAAGAGTTTAAATTCCATCATATGCTCAAGTATCTACCCAATATATTCTTTTTTCCTTAAGCCAGCTCAAAGATTGTTTCTGTTATTCAACACCAAAGGGTCTTTGTTACAGGAACATCTAAACACCAGCATCCAGCAAGGCCAACCAGGCGGAATGGTTGCTTCAGGGTGTCAGACATTCCACTTCCATCCCCCTCAGGAAAGGCAGCCCTTTAGATCAAACACTCTGCTCCCCTCAAGGTGACCCACCTGCTTAGACATTATGTCATCAGCCTGATAACTTCCTCCTCTTCACCTTCAGACTATATTTGCTAAGGTCCCCAGTAGACAGAGAGGCTTGCTGGGTACTAAAGGCCTGCCTCATGACAGAGGGACGGGGTTTGTGCAATAACAACCATGCTAACTGGTGGAGATGTCACATCTCACATCTATGGTATCAGACCTTCTGATTATGAGCCCAGTACTTTTTTTTTAAGCTATCTGATTATCCAGGACACACACACACACATACTCATACTCTCTCCCTTTCTCTCACATGTGGTTGTGTTAGCCACTCAGCTGTGTCCAACTCTTTGCGACCCCATGGGCTGTAGCCCGCCAGGCTCCTCTGTCCATGGGATTCTTCAGGCAAGAATACTGGAGTAAGTAGCCATTCTCTTCTCCAGGGGTTTTTCCCAACCCAAGAATCAAACCCAGGTCTCCTGCATTGTAGATGGATTCTTTACCATCTGAGCTATCAGGGAAGCCACACATACACACACAAAACAGTCATCTACCCCCGCACAGTTAAGAAAGATCTTCATGAGTGAAAAACCTGGCTAGGCTATTTTAGTACTCCATCTTTGCTAATCAGCCACAAGGAATATTCCGCGGAGATTACAAGAATTGTGAGTCACTCAAGTATCCAGTCTTACTCTGGTGGCTCAGACGGTAAAGCATCTGCCTACCATGCAGGAGATCCGGGTTCGATCCCTGGGTCGGGAAGATCCCCTGGAGAAGGAAATGGCAACCCACTCCAGTACTCTTGCCTGGAAAATCCCATGGATGGAGAAGCCTGGTAGGCTACAGTCCATGGGGTCACAAAGAGTCGACTGAATGACTTCACTTTCACTTTTCAAGTATCCAGAGAGAGAGAGATCCCTGCAGCTCTCTTGCTATATTACCTATAAACTTGATCTAAGTTCTTTTATATTTTGCCACACCACACAGCATGTGGGATCTTAGTTCACCAACCAGGGATTGAACTCCTGTCCCCTGCACTGGAAGCACAGAGTATTAACCACTGAACCACCAGGAAAGTCCCACCAATTCTTTTCCCGTGTATATATTTCTTTGACTTAAGCAAGTTTTGTACAAGATTTCTCAAAATGTGCTGCCTACGTCTTACAGGTTTACATGAACAAATGGTTCCCTGCTCAGAAGACTTTGGAAACACCTGACTAAAGGAAGCTCAGTGCTGCTTCTTGCAAGATGTTGCCAAGCCTTCAATATTCCAATATGCATGATGATAACTAAAAGAGGGATGCAGTGTGTGGCATCTTCCAGATTTCTTTAACCACTAAAATTTCTTCCTTGGTGTATACTGAAAGGCTGGTGATGCAATAGATACGCTTTGGTAAACTGCTAGAAGGGAGAAGTACAGAGGGAAAATTCCAGAAACGAATACCTCTTTGGCTCAGACAGTAAAGAAGCCACCTGTAATGCAGGAGACCTGGGTTTAATCCCTGGGTTGGGAAGATCCTCTGGAGAAAAGAATGGCTACCTACTCCAGTATTATCACCTGGAGAATTCCATGGACAGAGGAGCCTGGCGGGCTACAGTCCATGGGGTCACAAAGAGTCAGACACAACTAAGCAACTAACACTTTCACGTCACTACCTCTTCTAAATACCAAGAGGCAGAGTCTAAGAGTTGGTGAGGTAGGCCATGTGCAGATTTATGTGCAGCCCTATTGGATGTCAGTAGATAGTTAGAAATGCCACTTTATCTGCTGTTCCCAAGTTCTACATTACAGCGGCCAACCTGGGTGGAAAGTCTGAGAGACAGTGTACTTGTGTTCTTGGGCTGATCATGTTAATGTTATGATCAGAGGATCATCAGGTTTCCCTCCTTCAAAATGAGGATGTTAGGCCATGTGAGAACAGGGAGAATGTGGTTGTTACCAAAGAGTTCAACACCCCATTATTTTTTTCTGTTCTGACCTTTAATAGAAGCAGTTTTCATTAATGCAAGGATAAGCAAACCACATTGACCTTGGTGATATGATATATGAACTAAAAACTTCTAAAACAAATTTGTCTTATTTAAATCCACCTTTTCTAAATGACCACTTGATAAAACCTAACAAAAATAACCTGTCTACCAATGTGCAAACATTTTGCTAAGATATCTGGTGCCACTTGGGCTGCTTTATAACCATCATAGGCTTTAAGCATCCCTACACTGACAAAATGATTTTAGGAGAATTAAATGGCAGGATTGGCAATTGTTCTGCCAAAGCTTTATCAATAGGACATCTAGAAGGAAAACTTACTTCCCTGGAAGCCTTTTTGCAGGGACACAGAGACCCAAATAAAGAGGAAAATAACTGCACAAATGCATTTATCAACACAATGTCATGTTATAAACTGCAATTTATAAAATAAGTATGGGAGAACCTAACACTCTAATTCTAAGGTTCAATAATTTCAGTGATGTAATACAAATTTCATGACTTATCTTTATCCCAAAGATGACTATTTTCAGGCTTTATTAATAAGGATCCTTACTATCTGAAATTTACTTTGACCTTATATTTCATCTAAATTGAATCATTTGAAATGTCTGAGAAAATACAAGGTTCAAATCACATCTCTGTACCCTACCTCTGTGAAAAATAAAATGGTTTTCTTTGCATCCGTGGGAACAAGAATATTAAATGGCACGTGGTGTAGTAAGGGTGAAAAATACCTAACAAAGGCATCAAAAGATCAAGATTTAAGTCTGTCTTTAGACAACTATTGTTATGAGTTGAACTGTGTCCCTCCACCAAATTAGCAACTTGGAATCCTAAGCCCTAGTATGTTAAAAAAAATTGACTTTCTTTTGGAGATAGGGTCTTTATAGAGATAATCAAGTTTAAATGAGGTCATGAGGTCATCCAGTATGAATGGTGGGCTTCTAAGAGGAGGAAATTTGGACACAGACACACATAAGTGGGAATGTGGTGAGAACAGATATGGAGAAGATCGCCACTGATAAGCCAAGGAGAGAGGAAGCCTGGAATAGGTCCTTCCCTCACAGGCATCAGAAGAAACCACCCCTGCCAACACCTTGGCTTTCGACGTCTAGCCTCCAGCACTGGGAGAATACAGAAAATACATTTCTGTTGTTTAGTCCAGTCAGTTGTGGGTGCTCTGTGACAGAGCCCTAGCAAATGAATACAGCTGTGTTCTTAGCCAAGTCTTCTAATATTTCTGTCTCAGTTGCATCATCTATAGCATTAGGAGGTAGATGAGCTTTGAAATTGCTTTTATCTCCAATAGTTAATGATCAAGGATGAAGGAAATAGCAACCCACTCCAATATTCTTGCCGAGGATATCCCATGGACAGAGGCGTCTGGCAGGCTACAGTCATGGGGTCACAGAGTCGGACTGAGTGACTAACACTTTCACTTTCAAGAATGGACACAGACTCTCATCAGTTCTTCTGAGATGTAAACATGCAGCATCTTCTGAGAAAAGCTTTCCCTCTTGTCTATAGATCAGTGGATTACAGACAAGCTGACATCATCTTTGATAATCCTGTCTGGTCATCCTAATTCATATTTAGGTAATGACTCTGGGAAGCAAAATAAGGAAGAAAGGAGGATCAAAAAAACTCTAACGAAAGGCTACAAACTTATAAGCTTATATCTTTCTTCAAGAAATTCATCATTTGTTAGTGGGAAGCTGCTGTATAATGAAGGGAGCTCAACTCGGTGCTCTGTGATAACCTAGACAGATGGGATGGGGAGTGGGAGGGAGGTTCAAGAGAGAGTGGATTTATGTACACTTATGGCTGATTCTGACCTTATGGCAGAAAGTGAAGAGGAACTAAAGAGCCTTTTGATGAAGGTGAAAGAGGAGAGTGAAAAGGGTGGCTTAAAACTCAACATTCAAAAAACTGAGCTCATGGTATCTAGTCACATCACTTCATAGCATATAGATGGGGAAACAATGGAAACAGTGAAAGATTTTATTTTCTTGGTCTTGAAAATCACTGCGGATAGTGATTGCAGCCATGAAATTAAAAGATTCTTGCTCCTTGAAAAAAGCTATGACAAACCTAGATGCATATTTAAAAGCAGAGACATTACTTTGCCAACAAAGGTCTGTCGAGTCAAAGCTATGGTTTTTCCAGTAGTCATGTATGGATGTGACAGTTGGACCATAAAGAAGGCTGAGCACCAAAGAATTGATGCTTTCAAATTATGGTGTTGGAGAAGACTCTTGAGAGTCCTTTGAACTGCAAGGAGATCAAACCAGTCAATCCTAAAGGAGATCAACCCTGAATATTCACTGGAAGGACTGATGCTGAAGCTAAAGCTCCAATACTTTGGCCACCTGATGTGAAGAGCTGACTCACTGGAAAAGACCCTGATGTTGGTAAACATTGAAGACAAGAGGAGAGGGGGATGACAGAGGATGAGATGGTTGGATGGCATCACCGATTCAAAGGACATGAGTTTGGGCAAGCTCCAGGAGATGGTGAAGGACAGAGGAGCCTGGTATGCTGCAGTCCATGGGGTTGCAAAGAGTCAGACATGACTGAGGGACTGGACAACAACAATGGCTGACTCACATCAGAAGAAACCAACAGAACATTGTGAAGCAATTATCCTCCAATTAAAAATAAATTAGTAAAAGAAATTAATCATTTGAAAAAACTGGCTTATAACAGATTCAAAGAAGGTGCTGTGGTGGGTTCAGATGAAAAGATCAATAATAAATAGTAAATCTCATGACATGGTTCCCTATGTTAGAACCTCTGTACACAAAAAAGCACACATTTTGTGCTGTCTTCACAACTCATTTCTGGGTGTTCTTTCTTCATTTCCCCCACCTCTCACTCCAGGGTTTATTATGAAAGAAAAGATGTTTCAGGCATAACCATTGAACTTCTGGGTAGGATCACCCTATTCCATCTCAGCAAAAAACCAGTTAATAATAATGACTTTGTACAACCTTTATCAACCTCTCATCAGTGTATATCATCTTGGTATAAATCCCAGGCTATTAATGCACCTTCAAAGCCTAGAATACAGTTTAATGCCAGAATCACAATTGGTAAGAAGAGCATTTTGGCAACTGAAATTACTATTCTAAATGCTATAAAACAGAACTGATGTCCTAGTTACCCTTCGCTTTACCTCATTGAATGTACACTCTCCTGCCAAAGAAAATATGAAGATAAGCATTCTATTCTATGAGATGATCTTATCATTGCTAAGAAGCAATCATAAGGTGACCTTCTTAAGAAGCAACTGGCTAAATTACATGAAATAGTAGCATCAACAATATCAAAACAAAAATCACACTTAGCCAGCACCAATCTCACAATTAAATGGACAGTGCTTGTACTAGTTGGGATCCCGATAAGATGGAATACTCAAATCAGAATAATGCAAAGGCTTATGTACTAAGGAACTTTTACAAAAGTGTACTCAGGGTAAAGTAAAACCACAAGGAACTTGGGGCAATAATTGGGGTTGGGGATTGAGCCACTGTTACCAACTCTAGGCTAAAGGAGACGAGGAGGAGGGGGTGTTGGCAGAACCTGGAGAAAGAAAGTCATGTAGAGAAGATTGTCACGAAGAGAGTAATGGTTTTCCATCCAGGGATGCAGTCCAAGGTGACCCCAACAAGATAGGAGGAAGGAGGATAAACACCCTGCCCTCCTCCTCCTCCCCCTTTCAGTGTTCTACCAGGGTCCCCACTGATCAATACCAACCAGAGACAGAATAGAGGGCCCACTGAAGAGGTCCATTAAGAATCAGCCTCTAATGATCAGGGTGAGGAGAGCTGGAGGGGCAATTGGGTGATACACAGCAGGGTGCTACCTAACCCAACACACTCATAGAAAACTTATAAATTTTGTAAGAGCAGAAAATGTCTCAGTCACCACTTTATACCTAGCTATATCCACTCCAGCATTCCTGCATGAAAAACCCCATGGACAGAGGAGCCCGGCTGGCTGCGGTCCATGGGGTTGCAAACAGTCAGATATGACTGAAGCTACTAAGCACAGTGTATCATTCCAACTCCTATTTTCCAATTCCCTGACACCTATGGGTGTCCAATAATTAAATTCAATGTGACATTAACTACCCAGAGTTAGCACAGACCCTGCTAGTTAAGGGCTCAGTCCCATTTTAGACACTAGCCTCAAATGGGGTCCCCAGACAACTTTCACTTCTGCCTAGCCAACTATAAATATGGAGGTTCCCACAACCCCACTCAGGTTCAGTAATTTGCCAGAGTAACTCCCAGCTCAGGGAAGCTCTCTACTTTCTATTACAGCTTTATTGTAAAGAATACAACACAGGAACAACCAAATGGAAGAGATGCATAGGGAAGGTATGGGGGTAAGGAGGGCACAGGGCTTCCATGCTCTTTTCGAGTGCACCACCCTCCCAGCACATCAATGTGTTCCCAATCTGGAAGCGTCATGGCATAGGCATGATTTACTAAATTTTAGGCCACTGGTACTTGAACTCAGTCTCCAGTCCCTATCTCCTCCCCAGAAGTCAGAGGTGGGACTGAAGGGTTTTATCCCTATAATCACATGGATTTTTCCTCTGGGAACCAGTCCCCATCCTGAAACTGTCTCAATACCCCATCTTTAGTCACCTCATTAGAATACAGAAGACACTCCTATCAGTGGAAATTCCAAGGAATTTAGCATGCCAGGAACCAGGAAAAAGGCCAAATATATTTATTTGCTTAATCATGCCACACCAGCATGTTGTATCACCATGTCTGGCATGTAACAGACACTCTGTATTTGTTACTAAATGAATCAGTCTCCACTGTGTTAGTCTGAAGTTCTTTCTCTTTTCCTTCTGGGTTTTTGAAAGATTACTAATTTCTAAGAAAGTGGAGAAAACCAGTAGACCATTCAGGTATGACCTAAATCAAATCCTTTAAAATTATACACTGGAAGTGAGAAATAGATTTAAGGGACTAGATCTGATAGACAGAGTGCCTGATGATCTATGGATGGAGGTTCATGACATTGTACAGGAGACAGGAATCAAAACCATCCCCAAGAAAAAGAAATGCAAAAAAGCAAAATGGCTGTCTGAGGAGGCCTTACAAATAGCTGTGAAAAGAAGGGAAGCGAAAAGCAAAGGAGAAAAGGAAAGATATACCCATTTGAATGCAGAGTTCCAAAGAATAGCAAGGGGAGATAAGAAAGCCTTCCTCAGTGATCAATGCAAAGAAATAGAGGAAAACAATAGAATGGGAAAGACTAGAGATGTCTTCAAGAAAATTAGAGATACCAGGGAACAGTTCATGCAAAGAAGGGCTCAATAAAGGACAGAAATGGTACGGTCCTAACAGAAGCAGAAGATACTAAGAAGAGGTGGCAAGAATACACAGAAACTGTACAAAAAAGATCTTCATGACCCAGATAATCATGATGGTGTGATCACTTATCTAGAGCCAGACATTCTGGAATGTGAAGTCAAGTGGGCCTTAGGAAGCATCACTACGAACAAAGCTAGTGGAGGTGATGGAATTCCAGTTGAGCTATTTCAAATCCTGAAAGATGACGCTGTGAAAGTGCTGCACTCAATATGGCAGCAAATATGGAAAACTCAGCAGTGGCCATAGGACTGGAAAAGGTCAGTTTTCATTCCAATCCTAAAGAAAGTCAATGCCAAAGAATGCTCAAACTACCGCATAATTGCACTCATCTCACAAGCTAGTAAAGTAATGCTTAAATCTCTCCAAGCCAGGCTTCAGCAATACATGAACCGTGAACTTCCATATGTTCCAGCTGGTTTTAGAAAAGGCAGAGGAACCAGAGATCAAATTGCCAACATCCGATGGATCATCAAAACAGCAAGAGAGTTCCAGAAAAACATCTAATTCTGCTTTATTGACTATGCCAAAGCCTTTGACTGTGTGGATCACAATAAGCTGTGGAAAATTCTGAAAGAGATAGGCATACCATACCACCTGACCTGCCTCTTGAGAAACCTGTATGCAGGTCAGGAAGCAACAGTTAGAACTGGACATGGAACAACAGACTGGTTCCAAATAGGAAAAGGAGTACATCAAGGCTGTGTACTGTCACCCTGCTTATTTAACATATATGCAGTGTACATCGTGAGAAACCCTGGGCTGGAGGAAGCACAAGCTGGAATCAGGATTGCCAGGAGAAATATCAATAACCTCAGATATGCAGATGACACCACCCTTATGGCAGAAAGTGAAGAATTAAAGAGCCTGTTGATGAAAGTGAAAGAGGAGAGTGAAAAAGTTGGCTTAAAGCTCAACATTCAGAAAACTAAGACCATGGCATCCGGTTCCTTCACTTCACGCCAGATAGATGGAGAAACAGTGGAAACAGTGGCTGACTTTATTTCGCGGGGCTCCAAAATCACTGCAGATGGTGATTGCAGCCATGAAATTAAAAGACTCTTACTCCTTGGAAGGAAAGTTATGACCAACCTAGACAGCATATTAAAAAGCAGAGACATTACTTTGCCAGCCAAGGTCGGTCTAGTCAAGGCTATGGTGTTTCCAGTGGTCATGTATGGATGTGAGAGTTGGACTATAAAGAAAGCTGAGTGGTGAAGAATTGATGCTTTTGAACTGTGGTGTTAGAGAAGACTCTTGAGAGTCCCTTGGACTGCAAGGAGATTTAACCAGTCCATCTTAAGTGAGATCAGCCCTGGGTGTTCATTGGGAGGACGGATATTGAAGCTGAAACTCCAATACTTTGGCCACCTGATGCGAAGAGCTGACTCATTTGAAAAGACCCTGATGCTGGGAAAGATTGAGGGCAGGAAGAGAAGGGGACGACAGAGGATGAGATGGTTGGATGGCATCACTGACTCGATGGATATGGGTTTGGGTGGACTCCGGGAGTTGGTGATGGACAGGGAGGCCTGGCATGCTGCGGTTTATGGGGTCACAAAGAGTCAGACACGACTGAGCGGCTGAACTGAACTGAAGTTTTTAAGCCCAAACTATACATGCCTTTAAGCTTTCCTTCCCCTCTGTCACATAATCTAGAGAAGACAAACCCTGAGTGGCTTCTAGAACCCCAGGGCACTTCACACCTCTGATACCCAAAGCACTGGGAGACTCAAAGGAGAAACACAGGTATTTTTTAGAGATGGAATCTGAACTGTTGACAAACAATCTGCTCTAGTCTCTTCAGGGTTGTGTGCCTTTTTGTCCCCTTCACTATCAGCAGATTCTGTGGCACTAAATAGACGTAGGATGCTAGGGCTAGACCTTTGTGGGGTGGTAAGCTATTTTTGCTGATATAAGGTATCATACAACATGCCATGAAAAGAATTTTATTTTGTTCTGGGGAGTTTCCCAATGATACGAGTCCCACCTTGTGTTTTTATAATCCCCAGGTGACCAACATTTTACATGTCAGGGAAAACTGGATCTCTATCAGGAGAAAACCTGAAGCCAGGGATGAAGAAAATACAGAATGGAGTGGGGATAGTCTAAATCCATTAACAGAAAAAAAAAAAAAATCACTGGAAAACAAAAAGATCCATTCAAAGCTGATATGCCTTGAAAATACAGCACAAAATTTCAGTTTAAATGGGATTTGGGGGAAGCACATTTCCATCTGATGGAAGGACATATTCCATACACCAGCAGACCTAGCTATTAAACTGATGGACTGTAAGTTTTCTCTATAGCAATAGCCTTTTTAATATTAACATAAATGAACCAAGCTCTATGACCAAACTTTGAAGTCTCAACCTAAACAATTATCCAAAGGCTTGATCAGGTCCTGATCAAGAATATGTTTAACCTGCTCACACATTCCTGGCCCATCTTTCTATGGAAAGGGGCTCCTAAATTTCTTCAGCTGAGTGTGATCTCTAGCCACTGCATTCTCTGTGTATGTGATGTCTCCTTTGATCAACAGCACACAATATCATCATTTCAGGCACTGATCAGAAAATGCATCTAAGAATAGACAGGGCTTCCCAGGTGGCATGAGCAGTAAAAATCCTGCCTGACAATGCAGGAGACATAAGAGACACTAGTTCCATCCCTGGGTCAGGAAGATCCCCTGGAGGAGGGCATGGCAACCCACTCCAGTATTCTTGCCTGGAGAATTCCATGGACAGAGGAGTCTGGTGGGCTACAGGCCATGGGGTCGCAAAGACTCAGATGTGACTAAAGTGACTTAGCATGCACACACAGGAGCTTGCTAGACACACCTGATAGTGGAAAGAAATGCCTAAGGCAGTTGTTCTAAACCCAGTTGATTGTTCTAAATGACCTAGGGAGAAGGAAGATAAGAATGGCCAGAGGCCCTGGAAAGAAAGAGAGTGAGAGAGAACTGAGTGGGTATCTAGGCCCACCCAAGTACATGGAATCATATCTAGAGGTGTCCTTTTTAAGACACATTAATCTAGCCCCCCTCCCCCACTCCACCATACAATGGAAGAGACAGACTAATTTTCCTTTTCCTATCTCTAAACAATACACTGGATTAGGTAGACTGGGATTACACAGGGAACTTTTTCAAAATAAGTTACATGAGCAGGATTCTCCCTACCCACTCACCCCGCCATTCTGAGGAACCTCATGTACTGGCACCCTATAAATTTTGCAAGAGGTCCCTAAGTTATTTTGACCCTCTTCTCTTCCCTTCATCCTGCCCCAACCCCAGTTAAAATCCACTAAACACTAGTTCCCTATTACACTCAATTACCAGAAAGAAATGTATTTGGGTCACATATCTTAACTTCCTGCTGAAATACCTTAATGGCATTAATATTTAACAATACACACTTGATTTAGGTCAAAAATGCCTGATAAGGGTTATCTACTTGAATTTTACATTGTTATACCTTCTGGAAAATCAGTTTCAATCATCTAATAACCTTACTCAACATCTATTACATAAAGCTTCACAAAATACCATGTCTGACAAGAAATGGTCCCCCTAGCAGAACATGTCTATGCCTTTCTAACAAACAGGGATAATGAGGTATTGCAAAGCATCTGCCCTGGTGCCTCAGCTGCTAGAAAACAAGCCTTTTTTTTTTTTTTTAAGTACTAACTAATACTGGTGAGGATCCTTAGAAATGGCTTGTAAGACAATGTTATTGATAGAATTTTCTGTGATATTATAAGTGTGCTACATATACCCTGTCCAGTTCTACAGTTAATAAGTACATGTGACTTGTGAGCACTTTAAATTGTGACTAGTGTGACTGAGGAGTGAATTTTAAATATTATTTAATTTCAATTCATCTGATGCAAAGAGCCGACTCACTAGAAAAGACCCTGATGCTGGGAAAGGTTCAAGGCAAGAGAAGAGGATGGCAGAGTATGAGATGGTTGGATGGCATCATTGACTCAAAGGATATGAGTTTAAGTAAGCTCCAGAAGATAGTGAAGGACAGGGAAGCATGGCATGCTGCAGTCCATGGGGGTCACAAAGAGTTGGACACAACTGAGAGACTGAACAACAACAATATAAATTTAAATAACTGCATGTGGCTACTGCCTACACGGAGCCACATGGTTCCAAGACCACGTTTTATATTTAAATAGGGTGACACAAGAAAAAGAAATGCAAAAAGGCAAAATGGTGTCTGAGGAGGCCTTACAAATAGCTGAGAAAAGAAAAGAAGCTAAAGGCAAAGGAGAAAAGGAAAGATATACCCATCTGAATGCAGAGTTCCAAAGAAAAGCGAGGAGAGATAAGAGAGCCTTCCTCAGTGATCAATGCAAAGAAATAGAGGAAAACAATAAAATGGGAAAGACTAGTGATCTCTTCAAGAAAATTAGGGATACCAAAGGAACATTTCATGCAAAGATAGGCACAAAAAAGGACAGAAATGGTATGGACCTAACAGAAACAGAAGATATTAAGAAGAGGTAGCAAGAATACATAGAAGAACTACAAAAAAGATCTTAATGACCCAGAAACCACAATGATGTGATCACTCACCTAGAGCCAGACATCCTAGAATGCAAAGTCTAGGGCCTTAGGAATCATTACTATAAACAAATCTAGTGGAGGTAGTGGAATTCCAGCTGAGCTAGTTCAAATCCTAAAAGATGATGCAGTTAAAGTGCTGCACTCAATATGCCAGCAAATTTGGAAAACTCAGCAGTGGCCACAGGACTGTAAAAGGTCAGTTTTCATTTTAATCCCAAAGAAAGGCAATGCCAAAGAATGTCCAAACGGCCACACAATTGCACTTATCTCACATGCTAGCAAAGTAATGCTCAAAATTCTCCAGGTAAGGCTTCCACTGTATGTGAAATAAGAACTTCCAGATGTACAAACTGGATTTAGAAAAGGCAGAGGAACCAGAGATCAAATTGCGAACATCTGTTGGATCACCAAAAAAGCAAAAGAGTTTCAGAAAAATATCTACTGCTTTATGGCCTACACCAAAGCCTTTGACTGTGCGGATAACAACAAACTGTGGAAAATTCTGAAAGAGATGGTAATTCCAGATCACCTTACCTGCCTCCTGAGAAATCTGTGTGCAGGTCAAGAAGCAACAGTTAGAAGTGGACATGGAACAACGGACTGGTTCCAAATTGGGAAAGAAGTATGTCAAGGCTGTATATTGTCACCCTGTTTATTTAACTTTTATGCAGAATATATCATGTGAAATGCCAGGCTGGATGAAGCACAAACTGGAATCAAGACTGCAGGGAGAAATATCAATAACCTCAGATATGCAGATGACACCACTCTTATGGCAGAAAGTGAAGAGGAACTAAAGAGCCTCTTAATGAAAGTGAAAGGAGAGCATGAAAAGTTGGCTTAAAACTCAACATTCAAAAAACAAAGATCATGGTACCTAGTCACATCACTTCATGGCATATAGATGGGGAAACAATGGAAACAGTGACAGACTTTATTTTCTTGGGCTCCAAAATCATTGCAGATGGTGACTGCAACCATGGAAGTAAAAGATGCTTGCCCCTTGGAAGAAATGCTAAGACAAACCTAGACAGCATATTAAAAAGCCGAAACATTACTTTGCCAACAAAGGTCCATGTAGTCAAAGCTATGATTTTTCCAGTGGTCATGTATGGATGTGATAGTTGGACCATAAAGAAAACTGAGCACCAAAGAATCGATGCTTTTGAACTCTGGTGTTGGAGAAGACTTTTGAAAGTCCCTTGGACTGCCAAGAGATCAAACCAGTCAATCCTAAAGGAGATCAGTCCTGAATATTCATTGGAAGGACTGATGCTGATGCTGAAGCTCCAATACTTTGGCCACCTGATGCAAAGAGCTGACTCACTGAAAAAGACCCTGATGCTGGGAAAGATTGAGGGCATGAGGAGAAGGGGACGACAGAGCATGAGATGGTCGATGGCATCACTAGCTCAATGGACATGAGTTTGAGCAAGCCCTGGGAGCTGGTGAAGGGAAGCCTGGCATGCTGCAGTCCATGGGGTCACAAAGAGTCAGACATGATTGAGTGACTGAATTGAACTGAATATGACACAAAAATCTTATAGCAGTTTCAGCTTCAGCACAAATGGTATGTACTGTAAGCATCCTCAGCTTTTAGTAATATTATTCAAAAGGATTTCCGGGGTTGACTATAGGAACTTGCCTGCTCTCAATAGAAAGCAAGGTCAGGTCATATGCCCGATGCAGCCTGATCGAACTGTAAGTGCCTTCATGCCGGGGCTCTTATTGTTGGAACTGCTGGGACCCAATGGCAGACGAGCAGACCTTCCTCTGAGCAGGACCACTGTAACCCCTCTGAATGGACAGTGTGGACATTTACTCGCCCCTCAGCTCAGACCCCTCCACTGTTCTAACTTCACGTGGTAAAGAGAAGGCAGGAGTTGGTCTTGAGGCTTTCCTAATTCACACCTGGAGAGTGTGCTCTCTTTCTGATGAAAGGTCCAATGGGTTTTCAGGGTCTCTCATCCTCAGCACAGTGACATTTTGAGTCCTGTGCTTCTGTGTTATGGGGACTGTCCTGTGTGTTTGAAGATATTTAGCAGCTTCCCTGGTCTCTAGTCACTAGACGCCAGTAGGGTCACCCCAGCCTTCCTGGCAGTGCTCACCCAATATTTCTACAGACACTGTCAGATATCCCCGGAGGGCGAAAATCTCCCCTGGGTGAGAGCCACCAGTCTAAGCAGTAAGTTCTTAGACTATGGGCTACTTAATAAAGAAGACCAACCTTAGTTTTTTGTTCCGTTTTTAAAATCTCCAGTACCTGGCAGATGCCTGATACTGTGATAAACACTCAAGCATTGCTTGGATGCCTGAATAAAAAGCCAATATTATTTTTTAGCTTTGTAAATATCTCCCCCAGTGCCTAGAAGACTCAATCAACAAGTATTTTCTGGCTCATTAATATTCTTAAAGGTTTAAAAAAGTAGGAATTCCTATGAATGACTATTTTTGAGGAAGGAAAATGATAGGAAAAATAGATCTTTCTTCATAACTTAATGTATACGAAGCAATTTCCTGGCTTGTTACGATTTTTAGTAAACAGAGTAAGTCTGAAAATACAGTCTCACCAGTTCCAAATTAAGTAGCATAATTTAGGGGGGTTTACATTAGTTTTTTTTTTTTTTAGGTTCTCATTACCTATCTATTTTATACATAGTATCAAGAGTGTATATATGGCAATCTTAATTTCCTAATTCATCTCACCACCCCATCCCCCGTTGGTGTCCATTCATTTTGCTCTCTATGTATGTGTCTCTGTTTCAGTTTTGCAAATAAGATCATCTCTACCATTTTTCTAGATCCCACCTATATGCATTAATATATGATATCTGTTTCTCTCTTTCTGACTGACTTACTCTGTGTGACAGTCTCTAGATCCATCTGTCTGTGTGTGAGGAAGCAAGGCTCCATCACCTCTTAGCCTCTGTCTCTTCACTGAAGTTGGTCCAGGTGCTGGGGTCAGCAGGATCTCTTCCTCACTGACTGGTAGAGTAGTTATCTCCAGCATCAGATTTGATCCCCAGGAACACATAACTGCCAGGTTCCCTAGCTGAGAAACATAGACGGCTCAGGTCAGTTGCAAGTTCCTGAACTTTAAAGCTGCATTTGCCAGTGCATGAAGCTTTTACCTTTTTTTCAAACATCAGAAAATAAGCCTATTGTCTCCGGAAAGCCCAACCTTTGTACCTAAAACTTAGCAGATGTTTTACCTCCATGTACCCATGGCGTGGGCTTTCCAGGTGGCTCAGTGGTAAAGAATCCACTTGCTAATGCAGGAGACACAGGAGATAAGTGTTCAATCCCTGGGTTAGGAAGATCCCCTGGAGGAGGAAATGGCAACCCACTCCACATTCTTGCCTGGATAATCCCATAAACAGAGAAGCTTGGTGGGCTACAGTTCATGGGATCACAAAGAGTTGAATACGACTGATCACGCACACATGTACATGTGGCATAGAATTAGAGAGAAATGAAAGGCATTGCCACTACATTCAGATTTAAACCAACAGTATGTTTAGCATAGTCTACAATTTCCTGTTTCCTAAATAGTTAATGGTATTTTAAGCTTCTTAAACAAGATTTTTTTTTTTTTCATTTAATGAGAAATATCATTCTCTAGCTTCCCTGGTGGCTCAGACAGTAAAGAATCTGCCTGAAATGCAGAAGACCCAGGTTCGATCCCTGTGTTGGGAAGATCCCCTGGAATAGAGAATGGCAACCCACTCCAGTATTCTTGCCTGGAGAGTTCCATGGACAGAAGAGCCTAGCAGGCTACAGTCCACAGGTTCTCAAAGACTTGGACACTGAGAGACTAACACTTTCACTTTCATCATTCTCTAAGTTCTACATTGCTGGCTGCACATGTGAAAAACTGCTTTATTCAAACAACCAACATCATTAAATCATACTGCTATTTTGCTAGGGACAAGGTCAGAGTATATATTATAATTAGAAAGAAAAAAAGAAAGAGCAGCTCACTATAAAGACCTTCCCTTCCTTTAGAGCAGTGGTTTGCTGAAGACATATCAGAACTACCTGGGCAGCTTTTTAAAGTCCCAAAGTTCAAGCCACACATCAGACAAATTAAATCAGAATCTCAGGGTAGTACTCAGCAGTGCAAATTCTTCTATGTAAATGTCGTATGGCTTCCCTGGTAGCTCAGATGGTAAAGAATCCACTTGCAACTCAGAAGACCTGGGTTCAGTCCCTGGGTTAGGAAGATCCCCTGGAGGATGGCATGGCAGCCCACTCCAGTATTCTAGCCTGGAGAATTCCATGGACAGAGGAGTCTGGCAGGCTACAGTCCTTGGGGTTGCAAAAAGTCAGACACGACTGAGTGACTAAGCACACACAAAACAGTTTTAGATTTATGGAAAATTGCAAAGATAGTACAGAGCTTTCTCACACTCTGCACACTAGTTTTCCCCATTATTAACCTCTTACATTACTATGGTACATTTGTTATGATTAAGAAGCCAATATTGATACATTATTATTAACTAAAGGCCACACTTTTTTTCATATTTCCTCAGTTTTCCCCTAATTTCCTTTTTGTATTCCAAGATCCCGTCTAGGATTTACATTTAGTTCTCTTCTTGGCTGTCACAGTTTTATAGACTTTTCTTGTTTTTGATGACCTTGATGGTTTAGAGGACTACTGGTCAGATATCCTGTAGAATGTCCCTGAACTGGGATTTTTCTATTGTTTTGCTCATGATTGGACTGGGGTTATGTGCTTTGGGGAAGAAGACCAAAACAATAAAGTCATTCTCATCACATCAGATCAAGGGTACCTGTATCAGTGTGACATCACTAGAGATGCTGACCTCCATCATTTGGCTGAGACAGGGCTGTAATGTCTCCAGTATAAAGTTGTTCTTTCTATACTGTACTTCCCTTTCTCATACTGTGCTCTTTTGAAAGAAGTCACTATGTTCAACTCAAGAAGTGGGGAATTATATCCTTGAGGGCATAGGATCTACATAAAATGTTTAGAATGCTTTGTTACAGAGAATTTGTCTATTTCCCTTTATTTATTCAAAGATCGATCCATTTCAGTATGGACTCATTTATTTATGTTCTACTTTCATTTTCAGTCCTACACTACTTCATTTATTTTTGTTGCTCCCATGTTCCTGCTTTGGCCATTGGGAGCCCTTTCAGGTGGCTGTAGCCCTCTGACACATCCCCATCACTGTGTCGTTGTTCTCTGAGCACTTTCTTATTTTTTGGTTCAGTAAGATGATCCATGCTTATACTGTTTATTTTATACCCTAGACCTAAAATCAGTCGTTTATCCAAGTCCTGGTTCCTTTTTAAAAAAACTTCTAAATTTTTAACTGGAGGATAATTGCCTTACTATGTTGTGCTGGTTTCTGCAACACAACCAGGTGAATCAGCCATAAGTATACATATGGGAGTCTGGTTTCTTTTGTTGAAGAAGAATATTAGAAAGCATGATCTGGGTGCTTGGTGTGCTCACTGCTGCTGGAGTGTCATTGCCTCTAGGCCCTCTCAGCTGACAGAACAAGGAAGCGTGTGTGTGTGTGTGCAAATCCATGTATATACACATATCTATAAGTGTCTCTAAATATACCCATCTGTGTTTATATTAAGCTAACATGATCCTATATTGATGTGTCCAACTCTGTTATCACACGGATGATCCAGCCTCCTCTTTTAACTTATCTGTAACCTCCAACCAAACTTGACTCCCACCATTGCCCATTCCATTACTTAGTTGTTGAGTTTCAGTATGCATGTGTAGTGCTATTAAAATCATTAATATGTACCCCCCTGGGAAACAGTTTTTATCAACTAGAGCTGAGTGCTTACATACAGTTCCTTTTGCCTTTAGTCTTACAGACTCTACTTGTTTCTGAGGTTACTTAGGTCAGCACTTTTGTTCCTCTACACATTTTAGAGAGGTTGTTTAACACATTTGTAGTATGGTTATATTGTTTTATCACAATTCTGCATTTTATCCTGGCATTCCCAACATACTACATGATTTTTTAAATTTGCATATTTAAGTTTCACTCTTTGTTTTATAAAGTTCTATGGGTTTCTGACAAATGCATAATATCATGTGTCCATCATTACAGTTATCATACAGAATAGCTTCCCTCTGTTAAATAATCCTCTGTCCTTCACTTACTTCAACCCTTTCCTGTTTTCCCTATGCCCCCACAGAACTGGGACAAATAAACTTAACACTTGCATGGAAACCTGAAAGACCTCTAATAGCCAAAACAACCTTGAGAAAGAAGAACAGAGCTGGAAAAAAATCACGTTCCCTGACTTCAGATTACACTGCAAATTTACAGCAATCAAAACAGTATGATACTGGCAGAAAAATGAACACATCTATCAAAGGGCCAGAATAGAGAGCTCAAAAATAAACAAATAAACCTACACACTTATGGTCAATTAATTCACAACAAAGGAGGCAAGAATATACAATGGAGAAAAGATAGTCTCTTCAATAAACAGTGCTTGGAATACTGGACAACTACATCTAAAAGAATGAAATTAGAACATTTTCTCACACCATGAATAAAGATAAATTCAAAATGGACTAAAGATCTAAATGTAAGACCTGAAACCATAAAATTCCTAAATGAAAACATAGGCGGAATATTCTTTGACATAAATTATAGCAACATTTTTTTGCTTGTCTCCTGAGGCAAAGGAAACAAAAGCAAAAATAAACAAATGGAACCTAATTAAACTTAAAAGCTTTTGCACAGCAAAGGAAACCATCAATAAAACAAAAAGACAACCAATAGAATGGGAGAAAATATTTGCAAATGATATGACCAACGAGGGATTGATATCCAAAATATATCAACAGCCCATACCACTCAATATCAAAAGACAGCTTAATTAAAAAATGGGCAGAAGACCTGAATAGACATTTTTCCAAAGAAGACATACAGAAAACCACAAAAAACAAATATTGGTGAGGATGTGAAGAAAAGGGAACTCTAGTAAACTGTTGATGGGAATGTAAATTGGTGTAGTTACTGTGGAAAACAACATGGAGGTTCAACAAAAAACTAAAAATAGAACTACCATATGACCCATCAATTTCACTCCTGGCTATATATCAGAAGAAAGTGGAAACACTAATTTGAAAGATACATGCACCACAATGTTCACAGCACCATTATTTACGGTAGCCAAGATATGGAAGCACCATTATTTACAATAGCTAAGTTTCCATAAACAGATGAATGGATAAAGAAAATGTAGTATATTTAAATATAATGGAATACTCCTTAGCCATAAAAATAACAAATTTTGCCATATTCAACAACAGGGATGGACCTCAAGGGAATTATGCTGAGTAAAATAAGTCAGAGACAAATATTATACATTATCACTTATATGTGGAATCTAAAAACTAAAATGAACTAGTGAATGCAATGAAAAAGAACAGACTCACAAATATAGAGAACAAACTAGTGGTTACCAGAGGGGAGAAGGTGGGAGGGGCAATCGAGGAGTACGGGATTAACATACAAGCTATGTGTTAATTAAATAAGCTACAAGGATATACTATACAGGGAATATACCATACAGTCAATACTTTATAATAACTAAAAAGAGTATAATCTAAAAAAAATTTGAATCACTGTGTTGTATACCTGAAACTAGTTTAATACTATAACTCAGCTATACCTCAATGACAAATAAAACACTTAAACTGGCAGGGACTTTGTAAAAGCAGCAGTTTGAAATGACCCAGCATAGGGATGAGCATGTAGCAACTGACCAACCAAAACAAATTCCCTTTCCCCATTTTATTTGCTTTCTTAACTGTTTCCATAGAGTACTCTTTGACCATTTCATTCCAAACATTATGAAGAATTGGCATAGTTATTATTATAAAATATCTCCCAATAGATGCATAAACATGTAAGATGGGTTATAATCCAGAGTCTTGTTCCCTCTCCCTTCTCCTGGAAACTGGCTACCTAAAATAAAGAAATAAGCCTATTTGACAATCTTTTTAGAAGGAAATGATTTATATTGAATCCACAGGAAATTAACACTGGTCTATTCTTAACTATTAGGGGAAGGGATAAAAATTTACTAACTGCATGGAAACAATAATAAGCAGCAAATAGCACATATGATAAAAGAAAAGGGGGAGGAGTGAAGAAAGTGATGAGGTATTTTTTTAACAAGGCAAGCAGGACAATGACCAGGAAGGAGAATTTTTTTTTTAAAGCAACAGTGAATCTTTTTATGACTACAGCTTTGTACTTTTAAAATTTTGGACGCTTGTATAAAAGTGAGATTATTAGGTAAAAGGTATAAGCAGTTTAAAGATTTTGGTACAAATTTCTTCCTGTTTTCTGAAAACTCATCCTTCATAGTAAAACAAATACATATTCAGGCAAGCAAACAAGCAACAACAATATAACTAAAAGCCAGAGAAGGTAAGAAAGAGGAGAAAATGGAAAGAACTGCTTTTATCAAGTGTTTTAATGCTCCAGGTATGCTAGGAATTATACATAGTTAAATTGCTTAATCCCCATGACAAATTTATACCATTCTCACTTTATATATTAAAATTGAGGTCTCAGGAAACCTAAGTAACTTGCCACAGACAGTGTGCATGACACAGCCGGGAAGCCAAGTGCGCCTCAAAACCAAGCCCTCTAGTTCCATCTCAAAATCCTTGTACCACAATGGTCGAACTCTTTAATTTCTGAAAAGGAAAAAGAGCATGGGAAAATTTTTAATTTCCCCAAAATACAACCAAAGTTCCTAAATACTTAATAAACTGAGTCCTAAATTCTGATTATTTTCTTCTGTGGATGGCCTAAGAATTTCTTTAGCAGTTCGGAAAGGAAAGAAATCATCTTTCATTTTGTGCAAGACACAGACAGGCGCATTTTCACAATGACCTCCCTAAGACAGTAACCCTCCTCTTGCATCTCCCCAGGAGTCATTAGTGAATCCCTGAGTCCTCCATTCCTGCTTTCAAGAGATCTGCCAGCCCAGCAGTAGTGGCACTAATGAGACCTGGCCACCACGTAACAGATGCCAAGGACTCGGAGGAGAGAGGGGCCTGGTTTCACCATGCCTCTCCCCCTTGCTACAAACATTAAGTCCAGTCGAATTCCTCACAATAAAACTGATGACAAAACTTACAGAAAGGAAACTGTCAGGGGGTCAGAAGTCACAGAAACCACTGGAGAACCAATTAAAAGTGGGGATTTTCCAGCTTCCCTGTGACAGATATTTTTGTGTCCATTCCCCCCTCAACCTCAAGGAAAATGGTGAGATATTTTAGGTTGATAAAAAAGTAATTGCAGTTTTGGAATGCGAATTTTAAATCATTATAACTAGGCTCAGACAGACACATCTGTATTAATCAAAATAGGAACCATTACAATTAACACATTTTTGCCAATGAGAAATAAGTTTGTTTATTCCTGTAGCATAAAAATCCATGCTTCAGGATTTGATGAACTTTTGGAAAACATTTTCTGCTTCATGCTGGTTGTAGAAGCATTTTCCCTACAAAAAGATGATTGAATAAGTGGTAGTTGGTTGACGAGATGTCAGGTGAATATGGAGCATGAGGCAAAACTTGTAGCCCAGTTTGTTCAACTTTTGAAGTGTTGGTTCTGCTGCAGCATTGTCACTGAAAAGAATTGGGCCCTTTCTGTTGAAACCAATGCTGGCTGCAGACAATGCAGTTTTCTGTGCATCTCATTGATTTGCTGAACATACTTCTCAGATGTAATGGTTTTGCTGGAATTCAGAAAGCTGTAGTAGGTCAGATGGGCAGCAGATCACCAAACAATGACCATAACTGGTTTTTGGTGCAAGTTTGTCTTTGGGAAGTGCTTTGAAGCTTCTTCTCAGTCCAACTGCTGAGCTGGTTGTTGCCAGTTGTCATATAAAATCCACTTTTTATCACATGTCACAATCTGATCAAGAAATGGTTTGCTGCTGTTGTATAGAATCAGAGAAGATAACACTTCAAAATACCAATTTTTTAAATTTTCAGTCAACTCATGGGGTACCCACTTACCGAGCTTTATTACCTTTCCAATTTGCTTCAAATGCTGAATGACCAGAGAAGGGTCAGTGTTCAACTCATTGGCAACTTCTCGTGTAGTGGTAAGAGGGTTAGCTTTGATGATCCTCTGAATTGTCACTGTTAACTTCTTATGGCTAGCCACTATGCTCCTCATCTTAAAGACTTTCAACTCCTTTGCAAAACTTCTTGAATCACCACTGCACTGTACGTTCATTAGCAATTCCTGGACCAAATGCGTTGTTGATGCTTCAAGTTGTCTCTGCTACTTTACAATCCATTTTGAACTCAAATAAAAAAATCTCTCAAAACAAGATGGTGGAGGAGTAGGTGGACATGGAGGACATCTCTCTTCATGGATACATCAGTAATACACGTTCAGACACAGAAGAGCATGCAGAGTACCAGCTGAGAGTGGACAGGAGTGTCCAAGCAGAGGAAAAGAATATATAGAACAATATAAAACTCGAGCTCAAGCCTTGAGCCTTTGGAGTGGGAGCACTGAGTCCAAGACCCAAGACTACCAGAGAACTAACTCTCAGTTCAGTTCAATTCAGCCTCTCAGTCATGTCTGACTCCTTGCAACCCTATGAACTACAGCACGCCAGGCCTCCCTGTCCATCACCAAGTCTTCCTCTTGGATTGATCCCTTGATCATTAGGTAGTGTCCTTCCTTATCTCTTGTAATCTTCTTTATTTTAAGGTCTATTTTGTATGATATGAGGATTGCTACTCTGGTTTTATTTTGCTTCCCATTTGCAAGGAATAATGGGAAGCAGAAGAACGAATCAGTGAGCTGGAAGATAAAATGGTGGAAATAACTTCTGAAGATCAGAATAAAGTAAAAAGAATGAAAAGAACTGAGGATAGTCTCAGAGACCTCTGGGACAATAACAATGTACCAATATTTGAATTATAGGGGTCCCAGAAAAAGAAGAGAGAAACAAAGGGTATGAGAAAATTTTTGAAGAGATTACAGTTGAAAATTGAAAGAGTTTCTAAAAATCTTTTTAAAAACTGCAGAGGAAGGAACACTTCCAAACTCATTCTATGAGACCACCATCACCTGGAACAGACTGGTTCCAAACAGGAAAAGGAGTATGTCAAGGCTGTATATTGTCACCCTGCTTATTTAACTTTTTTGCTTACTTAACAACAAGGAAAAGGAATAGTCCATCAAGTCCAAGAGTCACAAAGAGTCCCATACAGGATAAACACAAGGAGAAACACACCAAGACACATACTAATCAAACTAACAATGACTAAACACAAAGAAAGAATATTAAAAGCAGCAAGGGAGAAGCCACAAATAACATACAAGGGAAACCCCATACACTTAATAGCTGACCTTTCAGCAGAAACTCTGCAGGCCAGAAGAGAATGGCAGGATATATTTAAAGTATTGAAAGGGGAAAATATACAACTAAGATTATAGTACCCAGCAAGGATCTCATTCAAAATTGATGGAGAAATATAAAGCTTTTCAGACAAGCAAAAGTTAAGAGAATTCAGTACCACCAAACCAGCTTTACAACAAATGTTAAAGGGACTTGTATAGCCAACAAATACAAGAGAAGAAAAAAGATCTACAAAATAAACCACAAACAATTAAGGAAATGGCAATAGGAACATACATATTAATAATTACTTTAAATGTAAATGGATTAAATGTTCCAACCAAAAGACACAGACTGGCTAAATGGATGCAAAAACAGAACCCATATATATGCTGTCTACAAGAAATCCACTTCAGACCTAAATACACATACAGACTGAAAGTGAGAGGATGGAAAAATATATTCCTTGCAAATGGGAAGCAAAAGAAAACCAGAGTAGCAATCCTCATATCAGACAAAATAGACCTTAAAATAAAGAAGATTAGAAGAGATAAGGAAGGACACCACATAATGATCAAGGGATCAATCCAAGAGGAAGACATAATAACTGTAAATATCTATGCACCCAACATAGAAGCACCTCAATACATAAGACAAACACTGACAGACATAAAAGGAGAAATTAACAGTAACACAGTAATAACATGAAGCTTTAATACCCCACTCACACCAATGGGCAGATCATCAAAACAGAAAATTAATAAGGAAACACAAGTCTTAAATGATACATTAGATGAGATGGATCTCATTGATATCTTCAGGACACTCCATACAAATGCAGAAGAATAACCTTCTTCTCAAGTACACATGGAACATTCTCCAGGATAGACCACATCTTGGGTCACAAATCAAACCTCAGTAAATTTAAGAAAATTGAAATTGTATAAAGCATCTTCTCTGACCATAAGTCTATGAGACTAGATATTAATTACAAGAAAAAAAAGTCTAAGAAACACAAACACATGGAGATTAAACAACACATTTCTAAATAACCAACAGGTTACTGAAGAAGTAAAAAAAATTTCTAGAAACAAATGACAATGAAAACACGACATCTCAAAACCTATGGGATGCTGCAAAAGCAGTTCTAAGAGGGAAGTTTATAGCAATACAATCCTACCCTAAGAAACATGAAAAACATCGAATATACAGCCTAACTTTACACCTAAAACAACTGGAAAAAAAAAGAACAAAAACACCCCAAAATTAGTAGAAGGAAAGAAATCACAAAGATTCAAGCAGAAATAAATGAAAAAGGAATGAAAGAAACAATAGTAAAGATTAATAAAACTAAAAGCTGGTTCTTTGAGAAGATAAACAAAATTGACAAACTTTTAGCCAGACTCATCAAGAAAAAAAAAAAGAAAGAAGAATCAAATCAACAAAATTAGAAACGAAAAAGGAGAGGTTACAACAGACAGTGCAGAAATACAAAGGATTATAAGAGACAATATGAACAACTATATGGAAATAAAATGCATAACCTGGAAGAAATTGACAGATTCTTACAAAAGTTCAATATTCCAAGACTGAACCAGGAAGAAATAGAAATTATGAACAACCCAATTATAAGCACTGAAATTGAACCTGTGATTTAAAAAAAATCTCCCAAAAAACAAAAGCCCAGGACCAGATCGCTTCACAGGAGAATTCTATCAAACATTTAGAAGAGAGCTAATGCCTATCCTTCTAAAATTCTTTCCAAAAAAATGCAGAGAAAAGAACACTTCCAAACTCATTCTATGAGACCACCATCACCTGGAACAGACTGGTTCCAAATAGGAAAAGGAGTATGTCAAGGCTGTATATTATCACTCTGCTTATTTAACTTATACACAGAGTACATCATGAGAAATGCTGGGCTGGATGAAGCACAAGCTGGAATCAAGATTGGCAGGAGAAATATCAATAAGCTCAGATATGCAGGTGACACCACCCTTATGGCAGAAAGCAAAGAAGAACTAAAGAACCTCTTGATGAAAGTGAAAGAGGAGAATGGGAAAAGTTGGCTTAAAGCTCAACATTCAGAAAACTAAAACCATGGCATCCAGTCCCATCACTTCATGACAAATAGATGGGGAAACAGTGGAAACAGTGGCAGACTTTATTTTTTTGGAGCTCCAAAATCACTGTAGATGGTGACTACAGCCATGAAATAAAAAGATGCTTACTCCTTGGGAGAAAAGTTATAACCAAACTAGAGAGCATATTAAAAAGAAGAGACATTACTTTGCCAACAAAAGCCCATCTAGTCAAGGCTATGGTGTTTCCAGCAGTCATGTATGGATATAAGAGTTGGACTATAAAGAAAGTTGAGTGCCGAGGAGTTGATGCTTTTGAACCATGGTGTTGGAGAAGACTCTTGAGAGTCCCTTGGACAGCAAGGAGATCCAACCAGTCCATCCTAAAGGAAATCAGTCCAGAATATTCACTGGAAGGATTGATGTTGAAGCTGAAACTCCAATACTTTGGCCACCTGATAAAAAGAACTGACTCATTTGAGAAGACCTTGATGCTGGGAAAGATTGAAGGTGGGAGGAGAAGGGGATGACAGAGGATGAGACGGTTTGATGGCATCACCGACTCAATGGACATGAGTCTGAGTAAACTCTGGGAGTTGGTGATGGACAGAGAGGCCTAGCATGCTGCAGTCCATGGGGCCGCAAGGAGTCAGACATAACTGAGTGACTGAACTGATCACCCTGATACCAAAACCAGACAAAGACAACACAAAGAAAGGAAACTACAGGCCAATATCACTGATGGACATAGATGCAAAAATCCTCAACAAAATTTTCGCAGACAGAATTCAGCAACACGTCGAAAAGCTCATACACCATGATCAAGTTTGATTTATTCCAAGAATGCAAGGATTCTTCAATATATGCAAAGCAATCAATGTGGTACACCATATTAACAAATTAAAAGATAAAAACCATATGATAATCTCAACAGATGCAGAAAAAGCCTTTGACAAAATTCAGCACCCACTTATGATTAAAACTCTACAAAAAATGAAGATCAGGAACAAGACAGGAGTGTCCACTGTCACCACTATTATTCAACATGGTACTGGAAGTCCTAGCTACAGCAATCAGAGAAGAAAAAGAAATAAAAGGAATGCAAATCAGAAAAGAAGAAGTAAAGCTTTCACTGTTTGCAGATGACATGATACTCTACATAGAAAATCCTAAAGATAGTATCAGAAAATTACTAGAGCTAATCAGTGAATTTAGCAAAGTTTCAGGATACAAAATCAATATGCAGAAATCACTTGCATTTCTATATGCTAACAATGAAAACTCAGAAAGAGAAATTAAGGAATCAATCCCATTCACCACCGCAACAAAAAGAATTAAATAACTTGAAATAAACTTACCTAAGGAGACAAAAAACTGTACACAGAAAATTATAAGACACTGATGAAAGAAATCAAAGATGACATAAACAGATGGAGAGAGATTCCATGTTCCTGGGTAGGAAGAATCAATATTGTGAAAATGACTATACTACCAAACACAATCTACAGATTCAATGTGATCCCTATCAAATTGCCATTGGCATTTTTCACAGAACTAGAACAAAAAATCTCATAATTCTAATAGAAACACAGACCCTGCATAGCCAAAGCAATCTTGAGAAAGAAGAACAGAGCTGGAGGAATCAACCTTCCTGACTTCAGGTTATACTACAAAGCTACAGTCATCAAGACAGTATGGTACTGGCACAAAAACAGAAATATAGACCAAGGGAACAAGATAGAAAGCACAGAAATAAGCCCATGCACCTATGGGTACCTTATTTTTGGCAAAGGAGGCAAGAATATACAATGGGGCAAAAACAGCCTCTTCAATAAATGGTGCTGGAAAAACTGAACAGCTACATGTAAAAGAATGAAATTAGAAAACTTCCTAACACCATACACAAAGATTAACTCAAAATGGATTAAAGACCTAAATGTAAGACCAGAAACTCTTAGAGGAAAACATAGGCAGAGTACTTGATGACACAAATCAAAGCAAGATCCTCTATGACCCACCTCCTAGAGGAATGGAAATAAAAACAAAAGTAAACAAGTGGGATCTGATTAAACTTAAAAGCTTTTGCATAGCAAAGGAAACTGTAAGCAAGGTGAAAAGACAACTCTCAGAACAGGAGAAAATACTAGCAAATGAAACAACTGACAAAGGATTAATTTCCAAAATATACAAGCAGCTCATACAGCTCAATGCCAGAAAACAAAACAACCCAATCAAAAAGTGGGGAAGAGGCTTAAACAGATATTTCTCCAAAGAAGACATACAGATGGCTAACAAACACATGAAAAGATGCTCAACATCGCTCATTATTACAGAAATGCAAATCAAAACTACAATGAGATATCACCTCACACTGGTCAGAATGGGCATCATCAAAAAGACTACAAACCATAAATGCTGGAGATGATGTGGAGAAAAGGGAACACTGTTTTGGTGGGAATGTATATTGATACAGCCACTATGGAAGATGGTATGGAGAGTCCTTAAAAAACTAGGACTAAAACCACTATATGGCCCAGCAATCCCAAATCTAGGCATATACCCTGAGGAAACCAAAATTGAAAAAGACACATGTATCCCGTTGTTCATTGCAGTGCTATTTACAATAGCTAGAACATGGAAGCAACCTAGATGTCCATCAACAGATGAATGGGTAAAGAAGTTGTGGTACATAAACACAATGGAATATTATTACTCAGCCATAAAAAGGAACACATGTGAGTCAGTTCTGATGTGGTGGATGAACCTAGAACCTATTATACACAGTGAAGTCAGTCAGAAAGAGAAAGAGCAAGATAAATATATTCTACTTCAGAAAACTAAGATCGTGGCATCTGGTCCCATTACCTCATGGGAAATAGATGGGGAGACAGTGGAAACAGTGTCAGACTTTATTTTTTTGGGCTCCAAAATCACTGCAGATGGTGATTGCAGCCATGAGATTAAAAGATGCTTACTCCTTGGAAGAAAAGTTATGACCAACCTAGATAGCATATTAGAAAGCAGAGACATTACTTTGCCAACAAAGGTCTGTCTAGTCAAGGCTATGGTTTTTCCAGTGGTCATGTATGGATGTGAGAGTTGGACTGTGAAGAAAGCTGGACACTGAAAAATGGATGCTTTTGAACTGTGGTGTTGGAGAAGACTCTTGAGAGTCCCTATCCAACCAGTCCATCCTAAAGGAGATCAGTCCTGGGTGTTTACTGGAAGGACTGATGCTGAAGCTGAAACTCCAATACTTTGGCCATGTCATGCGAAGAGTTGACTCATTGGAAAAGACCCTGATGCTGGGAGGGATTGGGAGCAGGAGGAGAAGGGGACGACAGAGGATGAAATGGCTGGATGGCATCACTGACTCGATGGGCATGAGTTTGAGTAAACTCTGGGAGTTTCTGATGGACAGGGAGGCCTGGCGTGCTGCGATTCATGGGGTCTCAAAGAGTTGGACACGACTGAGCTACTGAACTGAACTGAATTGAACGCATGTATAAGAAATCTAGAAAAATGGTACTTAAGAACTTATTTACAGGATAACAGTGGAGAAACAGACATACAGAATAGGCTTATGGACATGAGGAGAGGGGAGGAGAGGGTGAGATGTATGGAAAAAGTAACATGGAAACTCACATTACCATATGTAAAATAGATAGCCAACGGGAATTTGCTGTATGGCTCAGGAAATTCAAACAGGGACTCTGTATCAATCTAGAGGGGTGGGATTGGGCCGGACATGAGAGGGAGGTTCAAAAGGGAGGGGATATATGTATACTTATGGCTGATTCATGTTGAGGTTTGACAGAAAACAACAAAATTCTGTAAAGCAATTATCATTCAATAAAAAAAAATAGATTAAAAAAATCTCTCAAATTTGTTTTTTGTCTAACATCATTCTCATAGTCTAAAATAAATATAAAATAAACAGCAAGTAATAAGTCATTAGCAAAAAAACAAAGTGAGAAATGCACATTAAAATGATGTATAACATAATGTGTAATACACTTATCTAAGAATGTATTCCAGTATCAAACGGCACAGTTCAACAATGCAAAACTGCAATTACTTTTGCATCAACCCAATATAAACCAAGGGTAGGAAACTCTGCTGTAGGAAAGGAACCTATAGAATTTACAGTAGTGGGTTCAAAGCAATTTAGGAGTAATTAAAGATATTCTAGTTTCTTGGACTGAAAGGAGATCCAATCAGTCCATCCTAGAGGAGATCAGTCCTGGGTGTTCATTGGAGGGACTGATGCTGAAGCTCCAAAACTTTGGCCACTTCATGCGAAGAGTTGACTCATTTGAAAAGACCCTGATGCTGGGAGGGATTGGGGGCAGGAGGTGAAGGGGATGACAGAGGATGACATGGCTGGATGGCATCACCGACTCGATGGACATGAGTTTGAGTAAACTCCAGGAGTTTGTGAAGGACAGGGAGGCCTGGCGTGCTATGATTCATGGGGTCACAAGCAGTCTGACATGACTGAGCGACTGAACTGAACTGAAGGCTTCCCCATGTGGCACAGTGGTAAAGAATTTGCCTGCCAATGCAGGAGATGCAAGTTCAATCCCTGGGTCAGCAAGATCCCCTGGAGTGGAAAATGGCAACCCATTCCAGTATTCTTGCCTGGGAAATCCCATGGACAGAAGAGCCTGGTGGGCTACAGTCCCTGGGGTCACAAAGAGTAGGACACAGATACACGCACACATTTGATCTATGCTTAAAACTGGTACACTACCAATTCTACCACATTTTAGTGGCCAAAACAAGTCACAAAGCCAGCCTAGATTCAAGGTGTGGAGAAACAGTGTTCACCTACTAATGGAATGAATCACAAAGTCACATTACATGATATAGGAAAGGAAATCACTACAGCTATTTTGTCATCAATCTTCCATACCTCCCTTTTTCAGGCTCTCAAAACCTGAATTAATAAGCAGAGGTCACTTGATAAATACATAATTAAATCTAACTGGATAGTGTTCACGGGTTGTTTCAATCAAGCTCAAAAGAACTTGATCAGTTGCTCCAAACCCAGAACACCAGACTGCCCTTTTCCTTCTCCTGCCCCACCCATACCCCTCAAACGTCTATTTGGAGATTACCTCTCAGACAGGACTTTTTCTGCGGGTGCCTGCCACTAACCCTTCCCATTCTGTACTGCTTTTTGCTGATTTCACTCTTCTGGTGACACCCACTTCCACATAATGGATTTATTTTCTATAGTCTCTACAATAATTACTATGTTAGGTGTTTAGTCAATAAAAATTTAATTCTGCTAAAGTTGACACAGGGAAAGACAGAGGAAAACATTCTCTCTTCATCTCCCACCTCTTCTTCAGGGGTATCAAGACAACAGCACTCTGAAATCTGGAAGAAGAATCATTTACTTTTTGCTTTCATTAGCCATTGCTATAATAACTGGAAATTTCTGGCCCTGTTGGTTCATAACTCAGTGGAAGAGCCCAAATGTCTGTGGACCACAGATTTCCTGTAACAGCAGGGACAGTTCCTCAGCTCTTTCAGAACTGAAACCTAGATATTGTGCAGAAATGCAAGGAGCCCAAAACCTGTTAGAGTAAATTAGCATTTAGGTATCTGACATGCTTTGGAATGAGTCTTTCCATAGAAATTCATTTTCTAGGCCGCTATTCCATTACACAGTACCCTTCTTAGGAGAGCCCAAGGAAGAAATTTCTCTCTGATCTCAGGATGGGAAATAGTTGGGCTGCTTCTTAGTACTTGAGTGGTTTTGTGGTGGCTGTTACTACAGATAATGTGGATGCCTAAGGAGGACATCTCCATAGTGTGGTGCCAAATCTGAGACCCATCTCTAATAAATCTATAGGACTTCAGGTGTGAATTTTGGATAGTAACCCCACACCTGAATTTGCCTTATCTTTTCTATATACTCACCATTCCAATTCCCTGAATTATTTTTATGGTTTTTTGGTCCTATTTGAGATACTTACACAAGCAGATTAAACACTCGTCAGAGCTTCAGAGAATAAATAAACAAATAAGTGCCAGTTTCTCAAGAAATGTATATGATTTTAGACACTTTTAACAATTCAATTGTATCTATTTTGCTAGAACTCTTCTTTTTCCTTTTCAGACACTCTGGCTAAGTTAATCATACTTCTCCAAGGTTCATTATTATCTTTGGCTTCAAAAGACTGCTCATATTTTTTTTCTTCTTCTCCCTATATCCTACTGCTATTCCTTACCTGTCCGAAGGCAACCATTTCAATGTGCTCTATGCATGTCCTTTTGTTGGTATGTGTCCTTATAAAACACAGGTTTTTTTTTTTTTTTTCTTTTTTTTTTATTAGTTGGAGGCTAATTACTTCACAACATTGCAGTGGGTTTTGTCATACATTGATATGAATCAGCCATAGATTTACACGTATTCCCCATCCCGATCCCCCCTCCCACCTCCCTCTCCACCCGATTCCTCTGGGTCTTCTCAGTGCACCAGGCCCGAGCACTTGTCTCATACATCCCACCTGGGCTGGTGATCTGTTTCACCATAGATAGTATACATGCTGTTCTTTTGAAAAATCCCACCCTCACATTCTTCCACAGAGTTCAAAAGTCTGTTCTGTATTTCTGTGTCTCTTTTTCTGTCTTGCATATAGGGTTATCATTACCATCTTTCTAAATTCCATATATATGTGTTAGTATGCTGTAATGTTCTTTATCTTTCTGGCTTACTTCACTCTGTATAATGGGCTCCAGTTTCATCCATCTCATTAGAACTGATTCAAATGAATTCTTTTTTAACGGCTGAGTAATATTCCATGGTGTATATGTACCACAGCTTCCTTATCCATTCATCTGCTGATGGGCATCTAGGTTGCTTCCATGTCCTGGCTATTATAAACAGTGCTGCGATGAACATTGGGGTGCACGTGTCTCTTTCAGATCTTGTTTCCTCAGTGTGTATGCCCAGAAGTGGGATTGCTGGGTCATATGGCAGTTCTATTTCCAGTTTTTTAAGAAATCTCCACACTGTTCTCCATAGTGGCTGTACTAGTTTGCATTCCCACCAACAGTGTAAGAGGGTTCCCTTTTCTCCACACCCTCTCCAGCATTTATTGCTTGTAGACTTTTGGATAGCATCCATCCTGACTGGCGTGTAATGGTACCCCATTGTGGTTTTGATTTGCATTTCTCTGATAATGAGTGATGTTGAGCATCTTTTCATGTGTTTGTTAGCCATCTGTATGTCTTCTTTGGAGAAATGTCTGTTTAGTTCTTTGGCCCATTTTTTGATTGGGTCATTTATTTTTCTGGAATTGAGCTGCAGGAGTTGCTTGTATATTTTTGAGATTAATCCTTTGTCTGTTTCTTCATTTGCTATTATTTTCTCCCAATCTGAGGGGCTGTCTTTTCATCTTATTATAGTTTCCTTTGTAGTGCAAAAAGCTTTTAAGTTTCATTAGGTCCCATTTGTTTAGTTTTGCTTTTATTTCCAATATTCTGGGAGGGTGGGTCATAGAGAACTTGCTGTGATTTATGTCGGAGAGTGTTTTGCCTATGTTCTCCTCTAGGAGTTTTATAGTTTCTGGTCTTAACATTTAGATCTTTAATCCATTTTGAGTTTATTTTTGTGTATGGTGTTAGAAAGTGTTCTAGTTTCATTCTTTTACAAGTGGTTGACCAGTTTTCCCAGCACCACTTGTTAAAGAGGTTGTCTTTTTTCCATTGTATATCCTTGTCTCCTTTGTCAAAGATAAGGTGTCCGTAAGGTTCGTGGATTTATCTCTGGGCTTTCTATTCTTGTTCCATTGATCTAATTTCTTGTCTTTGTGCCAGTACCATACTGTCTGATGACTGTGGCTTTGTAGTAGAGTCTGAAGTCAGGCAGGTTGATTCCTCCAGTTCCATTCTTCTCTTTCTCAAGATTACTTTGGCTATTCGAGGTTTTTTTGTATTTCCATACAAACTGTGAAATTCTTTGGTCTAGTTCTGTGAAAAATACCGTTGGTAGCTTGATAGGGATTGCGTTGAATCTATAGATTTCTTTGGGTAGAATAGCCATTTTGACAATATTGATTCTTCCAATCCATGAACACGGTATGTTTCTCCATCTGTTTGTGTCCTCTTTGATTTCTTTCATCAGTGTTTTATAGTTTTCTATGTATAGGTCTTTTGTTTCTTTAGGTAGATATACTCCTAAGTATTTTATTCTTTTTGTTGCAATGGTGAATGGTATTGTTTCCTTAATTTCTCTTTCTGTTTTCTTCATTGTTAGTATATAGGAATGCAAGGGATTTCTGTGTGTTAATTTTATATCCTGCAACTTTACTATATTCATTGATTAGCTCTAGTAATTTTCTGGTAGAGTCTTTAGGGTTTTCTATGTAGAGGATCATGTCATCTGCAAACAGTGAGAGTTTCACTTCTTCTTTTCCTATCTGGATTCCTTTTACTTCTTTTTCTGCTCTGATTGCTGTGGCCAAAACTTCCAACACTATGTTGAATAGTAGTGGTGAGAGTGGGCACCCTTGTCTTGTTCCTGATTTCAGGGGAAATGCTTTCAATTTTTCACCATTGAGGGTGATGCTTGCTGTGGGTTTGTCATATATAGCTTTTATTATGTTGAGGTATGTTCCTTCTATTCCTGCTTTTTGGAGAGTTTTAATCATAAATGAGTGTTGAATTTTGTCAAAGGCTTTCTCTGCATCTATTGAGATAATCATATGGTTTTTATCTTTCAATTTGTTAATGTGGTGTATTACATTGATTGATTTGCGGATATTAAAGAATCCTTGCATTCCTGGGATAAAGCCCACTTGGTCATGGTGTATGATTTTTTTAATATGTTGTTGGATTCTGTTTGCTAGAATTTTGTTAAGGATTTTTGCATCTATGTTCATCAGTGATATTGGCCTGTAGTTTTCTTTTTTTGTGGCATCTTTGTCTGGTTTTGGAATTAGGGTGATGGTGGCCTCATAGAATGAGTTTGGAAGTTTACCTTCTTCTGCAATTTTCTGGAAGAGTTTGAGTAAGATAGGTGTTAGCTCTTCTCTAAATTTTTGGTAGAATTCAGCTGTGAAGCCATCTGGTCCTGGGCTTTTGTTTGCTGGAAGATTTTTGATTACAGTTTCGATTTCCTTGCTTGTGATGGGTCTGTTAAGATCTTCTATTTCTTCCTGGTTCAGTTTTGGAAGGTTATACTTTTCTAAGAATTTGTCCATTTCATCCAAGTTGTCCATTTTATTGGCATAGAGCTGCTGGTAGTAGTCTCTTATGATCCTTTGTATTTCAGTGTTGTCTGTTGTGATCTCTCCATTTTCATTTCTAATTTTGTTAATTGGTTCTTCTCTCTTTGTTTCTTAATGAGTCTTGCTAATGGTTTGTCAATTTTGTTTATTTTTTCAAAAAACCAGCTTTTAGCTTTGTTGATTTTTGCTATGGTCTCTTTAGTTTCTTTTGCATTTATTTCTGCCCTGATTTTTAAGATTTCTTTCCTTCTGCTAACCCTGGGGTTCTTCATTTCTTCCTTCTCTAATTGCTTTAGGTGTAGAGTTAGGTTATTTATTTGTTTTTTTTCTTGTTTCTTGATGTAAGCCTGTAATGCTATGAACCTTCCCCTTAGCACTGCTTTTACAGTGTCCCATAGGTTTTGGGTTGTTGTGTTTTCATTTTCATTCATTTCTATACATATTTTGATTTCTTTTTTGATTTCTTCTATGATTTGTTGGTTATTCAGAAGCGTGTTATTTAGCCTCCATATGTTTGAATTTTTAACAATTTTTTCCTGTAATTGAGATCTAATCTTACTGCACTGTGGTCAGAAAAGATGACTGGAATGATTTCAATTTTTTTGAATTTTCCAAGACCAGATTTATGGCCCAGGATGTGATCTATTCTGGAGAAGGTTCCGTGTGCACTTGAGAAAAAGGTGAAGTTGATTGTTTTGGGGTGAAATGTCCTATAGATATCAATTAGGTCTAGCTGGTCCATTGTGTCATTTAAAGTTTGTGTTTCCTTGTTAATTTTCTGTTTAGTTGATCTATCCATAGTTGTGAGTGGGGTATTAAAGTCTCCCACTATTATTGTTTTACTATTAATTTCCTCTTTCATACTCGTTAGTGTTTGCCATACATATTGCGGTGCTCCTATGTTGGGTGCATATATATTTATAATTGTTATATCTTCTTCTTGGATTGATCCTTTGATCATTATATAGTGGCCTTCTTTGTCTCTTTTCACATCCTTTATTTGAAAGTCTATTTTATCTGATATGAGTATTGCTACTCCTGCTTTCTTTTGATCTCCGTTTGCATGGAATATTTTTTTCCCAGCCCTTCACTTTTAGTCTGTATGTGTCTCTTGTTTATGAGGTGGGTCTCGTTGTAACAGCATATATAGGGTCTTGTTTTTGTATCCATTCAGCCAATCTTTGTCTTTTGGTTGAGGCATTCAACCCATTTACATTGAGGGTAATTATTGATAGGTGTGGTCCCGTTGCCATTTACTTTGTTGTTTTGGGTTCATGTTTATACAACCTTTCTGTATTTCCTGTCTAGAGAAGATCCTTTAGCATTTGTTGAAGAGCGGGTTTGGTGGTGCTGAATTCTCTCAGCTTTTGCTTATCTGTAAAGCTTTTGAATTCTCCTTCATATCTGAATGAGATCCTTGCTGGATACAGTAATCTAGGTTGTAGGTTATTCTCTTCATTACTCTAAGTATGTCCTGCCATTCCCTTCTGGCCTGAAGGGTTTCTATTGATAGATCAGCTGTTATCCTTATGGGAATCCCTTTGTGTGTTATTTGTTGTTTCTCCCTTGCTGCTTTTAATATTTGTTCTTTGTTAATTTGATTAATATGTGTCTTGGGGTGTTTCACCTTGGGTTTATCCTGTTGGACTCTCTGGGTTTCTTGGACTTGGGTGGACTATTCCTTCCCCCATTTAGGGAAGTTTTCAGCTATTATCTCCTCGAGTATTTTCTTCATGGCCTTTCTTTTTGTCTTCTTCTTCTGGAACTCCTATTATTCGAATGTTGGGGCGTTTCACAGTGTCCCAGAGGTCCCTGAGGTTGTCCTCGTTTCTTTTGATCCTTTTTTCTTTTTTCCTCTCTGCTTCATTTATTTCCACCATTTTATCTTCTACCTCACTTATCCTATCTTCTGCCTCCATTATTCTACTGTTGGTTCCCTCCAGAGTGTTTTTGATCTCATTTATTGCATTATTCATATTTAATTGACTCTTTTTTATTTCTTCTAGTCTATTAAACAATTCTTGTATCTTTTCAATCTTTGTCTCCAGGCTATTTATCTGTAACTCCATTTTGTTTTTAAGATTTTGGATCATTTTTATTATCATTATTCTAAATTCTTTTTCAGGTAGATTTCCTATCTCCTCCTCTTTTGTTTGACTTGGTGGGCATTTTTCATGTTCCTTTACCTGTTGGGTATTTCTCTGCCTTTTCGTCTTGTTTAGATTGCTGTGTCTGGAGTGGGCTTTCTGTATTCTGGAGGTCTGTGGTTCCTTTTTATTGTGGAAGATTTACCCAGTGGGTGGGGTTAGATGATTGGCTTGTCAAGGTTTCCTGGTTAGGGAAGCTTGCGTCAGTGTTCTGGTGCGTGGAACTTGATTTCTTCTCTTTGGAGAGCAATGGAGTGTCCAGTAGTGAGTTTTGAGATGGGTCTATGTGTTAGGTGTGACCTTGGGCAGCCTGTATGTTGACGTTCAGGGCTATGTTCCTGTGTTGCTGGAGAATTTGCGTGGTATGTCTTGCTCTATAGCTTATTGGCTCTTGGGTGGTGGTTGGTTTCAGTGTAGGTATGGAGGCTTTTGGACGGTCACTTATTACTTAAAGTTCCATGTAGTCAGGAGTTTTCTGGTGTTCTCAGGTTTTGGGCTTAAGTCTCCTGCCTCTGGATTTCAGTTTTATTCTTCCTGTAGTCTCAGGACTTCTCCAGCTATACAGCACTCCTTTCGAAGACAATGGGCTGCTTTTCTGGGCGCCTGATGACCTCAGCTAGCGATCAGAAGTTGTTCTGTGAAGTTTGCTCTGCGTTCAGTTATTCTTTCGATGAATTTGTAGGAGAGAAAGTGGTCTCCCCGTCCTACTCCTCCGCCATCTTGGCTCCCATT